>NC_083425.1:51859565-52224983 GCF_020745735.1 Hemiscyllium ocellatum
AACACATCCCCCTGGACTTCGTCACATGTATGGTGCACCAGAAAACGGAATTGTTTTACACAACATGGCAGCCCTTTTTGAATTATATTGATGCAGCCTTGTCAGCTACACTTATCAGGGCCTGTGTGTTGCCGTAAGGGTTGTGTCTGGCAGCCCGGGGGGGGGGGGGGAAGAATCCTGAACAAATATAGGTCTGCTTACTATTGCTCCCAGTGGTGGGGAGCTTTGGTGAGATTGTGCTGAGTGTAATAAGCTAATTGAATATAATTTAAGTTACCTTGTATAACTTGGTTTAATTTTATTTTGTTTGTTTATTTATGTTTCTTCTTTATTTTCCTTCGTTATGTATTGAACTGTAGTTTTTGTAGAGATTTTTTGCTTTTTTTCCGTGTTTCAGTAATTTGTGGAGTAAAGTAGTAGTTTCCTATTATTGTTATTATGTTATAAAGTTGTTACACTATTTTGTACTGGTTTGTAATTTTGTAAAAACCTTAATTTTTTGCCATGCTAAATTGCCCATAGTGTCCAGGGATGTGCACGCTAGGTGGATTACCCATCAGAGATGCAGGGTTACAGGCATAGGATCTGGGTGGGATGTTCTGGCCTGCTTCCACACTGCAGGATTCTATGATTGAATGATGCTATATGCAGCTTCATGTACAATGATTACAGGGCTTAAGGAGGACATTTGGCCCATCATATCTGTGTCAAACTCCTTGTAAGAGGAATTCACCTGCCCCCAATCCACATTGTCAATATCCTTAAGCTGTGGCCAGTGACAGTTCACCCTCAACACTCCACATAAAACAAACAGCCCGATCAGTTTTAACAATGTTGTTTGATGGGTAAAAATTTGTCAGGACACTAATCAGAATTCTCCTGCTCTTTTTCAAAGCGATGCCATGGAATATTTTACATCCACCAAGGCAGGCCAATATGGTCGTGGCTTTACTTCTTATCAGAAAGACACTTTGTCTGCCAATGTGACTTTTTACCATATGGAGACAAAACTGAGGGTAAAATCCACACAACATTGTCCTTCATTTTATTAAGAGGTTTATTGCATTGTGGCAAATTTGTGATGCAGGTATTGCAGTAACCAAATACCAGAATAGAAAAAAAATATACATTTGAATTGAGAAATACAGTGAACTCAAAAAAAGCATGCTGATAGCATTATCTAGTCAAAATGTGAAATATGCAGCAAGTGTCAACATACACAAGTTACATGAATGAAACATGATGCATTGAAGTTGGTCAAAGATGGAGGAGTTTCAGATAACTGATGCTCCTTAAAACCCACCTCTCTTTGAATAATGAATCAGTGGTATTTTTGTAAAGAAATATAATTCTAGCCTGCTACAGATCGTTCAATACACTGCAGTACTCCTATAACTGTGTCAAACCTTTCAGTATTAAACAAAATCTTGCTTCCTGAGAAACAACTTTTACATTCAACTCTTTCTTCTCTGCTCAGGTTTTCTTTTTAATTACAAAAAGCAATAATAAAAACAAATGTCAGTTAAAGAAAACTTCAGTGGTTTCCTCCCAGCTTTCTCTTCAAGCATCCCCTCCTATAGTTCTAACCTCCGATGCTAACACTCAGTAACTATTAAACGATCTCCACCCAATAAGGTTGAGCCAAATTATATCCACTGCAGTAAGTGATACAGGACCATTGTTTTTAGAAATTCCTGCAACACACAAGGTATACTGACAACATGGTCACTGTCCTACACCTCCCTGCGTCTCTACCTTGCTATCCTTCTTTTAGGTGCTCCTTAAAACCTCTCTCTTTAACCAAACCTTTATTCATCTGAGATGACATTACTGTCTGTGCCTCAGCATCCTGTATTTTGTTTTAAAACACTCGTGAAACATTTTTCGGAAGTTTTATTACGTTAAAGGCATGATGTAAACCTGTCGTTGTTTAGATAGGAAAGAGACAACGTGTGTAACAGGAGAATGGGGACAATCATGCAAACCCATGACAATGTTTAGCCCCAAGTATGACAAGTCTTGCAGAATTACTACTACTGCAGTTAAAACAAACAAATATATTTTGGACTTGTTCTCTTATTTTCAAAGCAACTGAAGGCAACCAATTCCATATCATAAATGGCTTTTTCCTGGTACCAACTGAATTTTGAATATAAATATTTCAGCTGGGATAAGTGGAGGAGGACTCTGGAATTTCTTTCTGACGTTCAAGCTTTGTACAGAGGGGTTAAAATATTGTTTGGAAGTTCCGTTAGACATAATCATTGATTGCTGTCTCAGCAACAATCTTGTTACTCAGTTAGATTGGATGACCAAGTAGTCCACACACTATGAGGAGGACAAAAAGCTTCAGACAATCACTGATAACTAAAGCTTACTAACCGGAAGGTTAGTGTCCTGGATATCCCTGAGAGCATGCGCAATGAACTACTGGCTGTCCAAAGCTCCAACAGCATCAGGGGTAGACATCCACCGGCAGTTTGAATTCTTTAAAAGTGTAGAAAGAAATATCCCCATTATCCACCACAGCAAACACAACGGGAACTTCACCACTCTGAAATGCTAACTTCTTCATAATACGCAGGTCTGGCACTGGCCCATCAAAGCTGCAGATACATCAGGTCAAAACATTAGTCAGAAAAGAAATAAAGACTTGCATTCAAACAGTATTTTTCAGAATCTCAAAGCATTACAAATTGATTCACAGCCAATTAATTACCTTTGAAACGCATTCATTTTTTTCTGTTAATTTCACCCGATCGGACAAGCAAGGCATTGAGTTAATATCTCATTCAAAACTCTGACAATGCAGCACTGCCTCACTACTGCACTGTACGCTCGCTCCTTGATATACACAGATTCACATACTTGTGAAATCAGCTCCAGACCTGATCTTTTTTCCCTAATTGTGTGGGTCTTCGCAGTAGATAGGGGATTTCTATTATCATGCTGGTGTTGTCCTTGTGAGATCTGTGTCCCTATCCTCCCCCTAAAACAATGATTTGTTATAGCGCCTGTGTGTTCAGGTCTCTGGAGTGAGAGTTGAATCTACAACTCTTTGACTCAATAGCAAGTGTAATACCGATTGAGTTAGAAACATCTAACATTAGAAACTAGGAACCTTAATGCTGAAAAAGGCTGTCAAAATTTGTGGAATCCATAGCAAAAATGTCCAATGGTAATATTGTTTTAAAAGTAAGAAAAATCAGTGCTTTAGGCCAAAGAAACAGCTCATGTTTTGGAACCCATACATTTAGCTTTGATATCAAGTTGCAGCAGGTGGTATTATAGAGAAAGATCAAGGTAACAAAGGAGTCACATAGCTCCTGAAGTAGGACATCACCAACACAGTTATGATGGTCATATGTCCTCCTTTAGTGCTGTCATTTATTTGACTGCTTGAAGGTGGCATTTTAATTCTGGATTAAATAAGGAAAAGAAATGCATTATCTATTCTTAAGCCAGAAGCGGGCTCTCCATTACCAAGCAGCTCTGAAAGGCGCTGACCAGAAATGTTAACTTTTTCTCTCCCCATTGGTAGTACCAGACATGCTAAGTATTTGCATCATTTACACTTCCATCTTCAGTGGCAAACATCATTTCAGAAGCTAATGCCCTGTTTTTTGCAGGGGACAGACATCGTCTTTGATCTATAGGTCAACCAGAAGCTAGAATCTTGGTTTTAGATAGAGGCATCGCTCAGGTACAGGCAGCTGGGATCAAGGGAATCTTTGGAGGTATATAGGGGATACAGAAGTTTACTGAAGAAGGAAATCAGGAGGGTGAAAAGGGGGCAGGAGTTGGCCTTGGCTGAGAAGATTAGGGTGAATCCAAAGAGGTCTTTTAAGTATATTAAAGGAAAAAGAATAACTAGAGACAGAATAGGACCCCTCAAGGATCATAGTGGACATGTATGTGTAGAACAGCAGGAGATGGGCGAGGTCCTCAAATTAGCAGTGATATTTTGGGGATAGTCCATATCACAGTAGATGTTGGATGTATTAAAATGTATGAAGCTAGATAAGTCCTGACCAGATATATCCAAGAACACTAAGAGACTAGAGAAGAAATTGCGAGAAATATCTGGCTAATATTTTTGCATCATTGTCAGCCATGAGTGAGATCCAGAAGAAGTGTAGAGAATGTTGTGCCCTTAATCAAGAAGGGCTGCAAAGAAAAACATGGGAACTATAGATCAGTAAGCTTAACATCTGTGGTAGGTAAAGTATTTGAAAAGATTCTCAGAGATAAGATATAAATGCATTTGGAAAGACAGGGTTTAATTAGGAGTAGTCAACATGGTTTTGTGCATGGGAGATTACGCCTCACCAATTTGTTAGAGTTCTGTGAAGAAATGACCAGGAAGGCTGAGGAGGGCAGGGCGGTAGATATGGTCGATATGGATTTCAGTAAGGCCTTTGATAAGTACCCTGGTGAGTACATGGTGAGTACCCTGGAAAGTTAGATTGCATGGAATCAAGGGGAAGCTGGCAAATTGGATACACAATTGGCTTGATAGTAGAAAGTAATAGTGGAAGGATGCTTGTCAAATTGGAGGCCTATGACTAGTGATGTGACTCAGGGGTCAGTGCTGGGACCATTGATTTTGTTGTTTATATCAGTGATTTGGAAGAGAATGTTAGTAAGGTTGCTGATGATACTAAAATAGGGGTATTGTGGACAGTGAGGAAGGTTATCAGAAATTGCAACAGGACCTTGATCAGCTGGGGAAGTAGCCAAGAAATGAATAAGTGTGAGGTCTTCCATTTTGGAAAGTCAAATCAAGGTGGGTGAATGGTAGGACCCGAAGGAGGAAACACAGGGATCTTGGAGTTCAGCTGCACATATCTCCAAAAGTTACAGGTAGAAATGGCAATGAAGGAGGCTTTTGGCACACTAACCTTCATCAGTCAGGGAACTGAGTATAGAAGGTGGGAAGTTATGTTGCAGTCGTATAGTGGTGAGGCGCACTTGAAGTATTGTGTTCAGTTTTGGTCACCTAGCTATGGGAAGGATGTTATTAAACTGGAAAAGGTGCAGAAGAAATTTCCAAGGATGTTGCCAGGATAAAAGGCTTATGCCCAAAACGTCGATTCTCCTGTTCCTCAGATGCTGCCTGACCTGCTGTGCTTTTCCAGCACAACACTCTCAACTCTGATCGCCAGCATCTGCGGTCCTCACTTTCTCCCCAAAGCGTCTGAGTTACAGGGAGAGTTTGGACAAGATAGGACTTACCTCTTTAGAGTGTAGGAGACTGAGGGAGGATCTCATGGAAGTGTATAAGATCATGAGGCATGGATAGGGTGAATGTACTCAGTGTTTTTCCCAGAGTTGGGAAATTGAGGACTTGAAGGCATCAGTTTAAAGTTAGAGGAGAAAAGATAAGAGGGAATCTGAAGGACAATTTTTTCTACACAGAGGATGGTACGCATATGAAATGAGCTGCCAGCAGGAGTGGTTGAGGCAGGTATATTAACATCATTTAAAGGGCATTGATAGGAAAGGTTTAGAAGGATATGGGCCAAGTGCAGAGAAATGGGGCTAGCATGGATGGACATTTTGGTCAGTGTGGACCAGTTTAGGCCGAAAGGCCATTCTCCATGCTGTAGGGCTCGAGGACTTTATGAGTTAAGCTCCTGGTTATTTCATACTGAGAAGTACATTTCATCACCAATGTAGGTTTGGCTGTAGAAATTTACAGAAAAACAAATTACATTCTAAATGGTTAAATGATAAAGAAGGATTTGTGACATTTGTAACATTACTGACAAGGACAGTACTACTGCCTGCAACTTTGGTGGGCAGGTCTTAAGCAGCAAACACATTTCTATAAAGCTTTCCTTTTACATCAAATGAACAAGGCACCAAATTGTCCATGGTTCACAGGGTGTATGGGAGTAGAGGGGAGAAACATTATTTAACCATATATGACCTTATATGATTGTCTTTATCCAATTATAGGTCACAAAACGAAAATCAGATCAGCATGCTAACAACACATTCACTACCAACAACTGGCCTCCTAACTTTCATGTTCATCAGGCAGTTTATTGCACAAAATAAACACTAAAAAGAATTTTTTATTTTAAAATAGAGTCATAGAATCATACAGCACAGAAACTGAACCTTCAATCCAACTTGTCCGTGTTGACCAGACATCCCAAACTGACCTTGTCCCATTTGCCAGCATTTGGCTCATATCCCTTTCAACCCTTCCTATTTATAAAACCATCCAGATGCCTTTTAAATGTATTGGAGGAATCTCAAAAAAAGGGAATATTACAGAAAAAGGGGACTCTCGTTTAATACTGAGATGTAAAGGAACTTCTTCTCCCAGAGCAAAGTGAATGCCTAGAATTCTCGATTCCAGGGTGTTGTGGAACCGAGATCATAGAAAGCATTTAAAAGAGGAGATAGATGGATCTTTTGAAACACTGGGGAAGTTGAGAGCTATGGTAAATTAGCACAAAAGAGGAGTTGAGACCTGGACCAGATCAGCCGTGATCTTGTTAAACAGTAAAGCAGACTTTATGATCCAAATGGCCCAAATTGTGTTAGAATTGCACCTTTTAGTGCAGAACAAACATGTATAAAACACTGTGCTTCAGAGGTGTAATCAACAATTCAACTCTGCATTGTGCTTTACCTGCAAACACACATCCTTGAAAAGGGTTTCCCAGGTTGGGTTTTACGGAATTCCGCCACAGTATCAGCCTGGTACACATCGAAGACTATCTTTATTTTCTCAGACGGTTCCTGCAGCCTAAACAGGACCATTGGGGAAAAAGTTAAGATAAAAAACTCACCAATGTAAAGAGATGAAATTACATTTACAAAGCAATTTTCACTTTGTGAAGGTCAGCTGGAGTGGAATGGGAAAGGAATTTAGCAGAAAATATGTTTGAGGAACAATGGCAGAGTTGTAAAAATATAGGGCTTCACTGACAGCAAAGGTATATTCCAGTCAGTGACAAACACAAAGCAGGAAAGTTGAGGATTCTATTAAATTGAAAGAAAAAAAATCATAGTATGTGGAAAAGATTAATATTAAATAAGAGGATTGCAAAAGTTTTAAAAGACAGCAAAAGATAACCAAAAAAAGGGGAGAAAATGCACTACAAGCAGGTAATATAAAAATAGACAGTAAGATATTAGCAATTTGAGAGAAGATTTGTAGTTCAGGTTGATAATAAGTTAGCTTACTGAGCTTGAAGGTTTATTTTCAAATACTTCGTCACCATACTAGATAACATCATCAGTGAGAATCTATCACTAGAAAGAAAGAACCTGGAAATCTAATGGGGCTAAAGGCCAATAAGTCCCCTGAACCTGATGGAATACATCTCAGGATATTAAAGGAAGTAGTTACAGAAATAGTGGATATACAGGCGATAATCTTCTAAGAATCCTTAGACTCTGAAAAGTCCCAGAGAATTGGAAAATCGTTAATGTAATACCCTTAATCAAAGGGTATTTTGGTCTCCAAAGTTGAGGATGGGCATTCTGGGTATTGAGGGAATGCTGCGTAGGTTCACGAGGTCAATTCCCAGAATGGCAGGACTATCATATGTTGAAAGATTGGAGCAACTGGGCTTGTATATACTTGAGTTTAGAAGGAGGAGAGAGGATCTGATTGAGACGTATAAGATTATTAAAGGATTGGACAGTCTGGAGGCAGGAAGCATGTTTCCGCTGATGGGTGAGCCCAAAACCAGAGAACACAGTTTAAAAATATGGGGTAGGCCATTTAGAACAGGGTTGAGGAAAGTGATGTGGATATGTGGATATATGGAATGCTCTGCCCCAGAAGGCAGTGGAGGCCAAGTCTCTGGATACTTGGATACTCTTATAGATAGTGCAATCAAGGGTTTTGGGGATAAGGCAGGAACAGGATACTGATTGTGGAGGATCAGCCATGATCATAATGAACAGTAGTGCTGGCTCGAAGGGCCGAATGGTCTACTTCTGCACTATTGTCTATTGTCTATAGAAGATGCAGCACTGCAATGGGCACAGAGTTAAGAGTCAAATGGTAAATAATTGTCAGAACAGAAGTGATCCCAGATATTGCTGAGTAAGAACGTACCAAGGGGTTTGATCCAAGAGTTGTGTAGACTGCATGATGCAGATGTGCTGTTGTAGTTCTCCTTTGAGAGGGGAAGAAAGTAATAGATTATTACAAGGAGAAAATCAATTTGCATATCATTGTGACTTGCATTATTTGGCAGTTTGCAAAGTGCTTCACAGCCAATGGAGTAATGAGGTGGAGTTGCTGGGTGATGCCAGCTTACACAAGGTCCTACAAATAGGGATAACAGAATAGCCTAGGAATCTACTTTCACAAACATCAGTTCAGGGATGAACATTGGCCAAGCCACCAGACAGAACATTTCTGTTCTTCTTCAGAATAATGCCATGGGATTTTTAATGCCACCTAAAGGCACAGACAAGAATTTAATTTAATTCTATCTCATCTGACAGGATCTCCTGCAGTACTTACTGTTCTCAGTAATGCACTCCAGGGCCTGTCTGGATGTTGTGCCCTAAACTGAGGAACGGAATTCAACCCACTGACTTCTGCCTCAGTATTAAGAGTGCTATCTAGGCACTGCAGCAAATACTGAATGTGCTAAATTCCTTGGGTACTGGCAACCCTCTGGCTCCTTGACTTTGATTTGTATATCATTTTAAATTTTATTAAAATAACTTCCACCCATAGAGTCACACAGCATGGAAACAGACCCTTCAGCCTGACCGGCCTACATAGCCCTATTTACCTACGTTGGCCCATATTCCTCTAAACCTTTCCTATTCATATACTTATCCAAATGTCTTTTAAATGTTAAAACTGTATCTGCATTCACCAGTTCATTCCACATACCAGCCACACTGTAAAAAAGTTGCCCATCATGTCTTAAATCTTTTTTCTCCCCTTCACCTTAAAAATATACTCCCGAGTTTTGAACTCCTCCCACCACCCCTCCACCCCCGGGGAAAAAAGCCTCGTCATTGACCTTATCTTTGCCCCTCTATGAGATCACTCCTCATCTTCTATGCTCCAGTGAAAAAAGTCCCAGCCTTTCCAGTCTATTTTTATATCTCAAACCTTCCATTCCCAGCAACATGTCGGTAAATCTTTTCTGAATCCTCTCCAATTTAATATCTTTCCTTTAACAGGGTGACCAAAATTGCACATGCCCAGTCAAGACTGTAGCCTTCCTAATCGCTGTATCTGAATGTACAATAATTGGGTGAGAAAGAGTGGCCTGGATTGTAATTTGATAGCGCCACACTTTTCGACTGTAATTTCACAAACTAGGTATCCTCCAGGGAACAATCCCAGCACTCTCTCCATCTAACATTAATACCCAACTCAGCTGTGAACAACAATCACTCCTTATTGCACATTTTTTTGATAAAGGCATTCTTTTATGGACTATGATGTCTCTGTGACTGGCATTAATTTGGGTTACACAGGCAGTCAAAGAATGTTCTGGAAATTGAGTGGTGATATCTTTGATGTCTCAAATGTCAGTTTCAGTAGCATGTGGCTGCAAGCAGTTTATAAATGTCTTACACATCTCAAAATTTGGAAATGTTCCTTTCCAGTGAAATTGTAATTTTTTCCAATGTGTCTGAGAAATCAAAATCCAAGTGGGATGTTTCCAAAATGCATGAATGATAAAATCCATTGCTACCTCGTCTTTCCAAAATACTTATTATCCAATTATATTTATTACACACGATGTACAGAGTTGACATCTGGTCTAATATCGCACCTTTAAAAGCAATTTTGACAAAGTATACTCTTTCAGAAGGTTGTGGGTTTTAATACTGAAGCAGAGGTCTGAATGCAACTAGTTCGGCTGAGTGGTTACTTTACAATAAATCAGTGCACCCATTAATATAACTTCACAACAGGGAGTCTCATAATTGTTCATCTGTGTTTGCTGCTCAATTAACAGTAACAGACAGCACAAGGACTCAAGAGGCCCATTTCACTATGAGAGATGGCCACCATTGAGGTAGAAAGCGAATGGATGGACATGTTAAAAAAGAGGCACTTTCAAAAGGTCATAGAGAATTGTATAACAAAGATGGCCTGAGGTGTTAAGACCATTAGTGTGGAAGGAAAGCCCAGAATTATGCTATGTTCTCTGTACCACTATGAGGCAATCTAAACATTACTAAAACCAGGTTAAAAGCAGATAAACTTAATATATATAAAGTTTTTGTGCCACTTCAAAGCTCCTTAAATTGGAGATCACAGACCATTAATACAGCACAGAGACTCTGCTACAGCATACCTGATCCCATTCAAGAACAGGAATGCTTTCCAAAATAATTTAGTGAATCCTCAATAATTTAACAACCTACCAGTTGGAGGAGAATAGTGATGATGTAGCATTTGACAAACAGTGAGAGATAGGTTAATGTCAGCTCCGAAGACCGGGGTTGCGGGATCTCTGTCGGTGGTTGTTCTGATTGCATGTTGGGATACCAACAAAAAGCTAAAACAGGCTCAGCAGCTGTTAATGCAGTTTCTCTGAAATGTAAGCCAACATTATAGCGCACATGCCCTCTCCCACCCCTCCAAACTCCAACTGAGAGTTCCCAAAGCCCAGGTCTGCAGGCACATTCCTGCTGCGTTACCCAGATATCCTTCAGCCTACCTGCTGAGCTAACCTGGCCTGGTTTGAGAAGCGGCTGCACTTTGTCCTTCCACAGGTGGGCAGGTAACGTTTTATTTCTGGCACGCTTCCACTTGAGCAGCTCCTTGTACTCCTTCCAGTTGGTGCACTGCCTCACCCGCTTGTCCTTATTGATGTCTGTTTTATACCTGCTTTCTCTCTTCATCCTCTCCTTCTCTCTCTGGGACAGCTTCTCGTGCTTCAGGTTTATTTTCTGCTGCCAGGCAGCTTCATCGGAGGCACGGCCCGGTACGTTCGGTGGCAGGAGGGTGGGGTCGAGCGCCATTAGCTTAGTCTGAGGGCAGTCGCGTCCAACATTTGGGAACTTTATCCTGCTGAAATCCCACCTGGGTTTCCTAATGACCGAACTTCTCCCTGGACTCCCTTGGGAAGATGCAACCGAGCTCCCTGACACACATTGAGAACAGGCCTTCTGTTCTGGCTCAGCTTGTTGCCTAGTGATACCCAAGGACTTGGCGTCACACTCTTCCAATCTGTCTGCTTTGGTTTGTGGTCGCAATTCCAGGGCCACTTTAGCAATGTCCTGTTCCAGCACCTTGTAAGTGGCATCCTGCTGACTGGGTTTACCCGGCTGCTGTCCTTCTGTCTCGGTCTGTGCCAGTTCATCACAGTGGCTTTTCTTGGACCTGAGACAGTTTAAAAGAAAGCGGCTGGATTAGTATAATATTGATGCAAAAGAGGAGCACACCCCACGTACAACAAACAAACGTGCAATGGGCTATACTCTGCACTCAACAAAACAGATCTCAAATACTTGTCTAATGGTGACAGAACAGTCTTCCTGATGTCCAGGGTGGTATCTATGACAGCACATGTATACAGATGGAAGATGAGGAGTGGTTTTGGTAGTTTTTCTCCAACTCTTTTTCTGAGCTGTGTATGGAAGAACCTAGAGCACGTAGTCCTAGGGCTGGAGTGTGAATATTTGGCATCAATGTGGACTTCACCAGTTTCCTCATTTCCCCTTCCCCCACTCACCCCAGTCCCAAACTTCCAGCTCAGCACTGTCCCCATGACGTGTCCTACCTGCCTATCTTCCTTTCCACCTATCCACTCCACCCTCCTCTCTGACCTATCACCTTCATCCCCACCCCATTCACCCACTGTACTCTTTGATACCTTTCCCCACCCTCCTCCCTGATCTATCACCTCCATTCCCACCCCCATTCACCTATTGTACTCTATGCTACTTCCTCCCCACCCCCACCCTCCTCTCATTTATCTCTCCAACCTGCAGGCACTCTGCCTCTATCCCTGATGAAGGGCTTTTGCCCGAAACATCAATTTTCTCGCTCCTCAGATGCAGCCTGAACTGCTGTGCTTTTCCAGCACCACTTTAATCCAGAATCTGTGAATATTTGGACAAGAAAGGGGAGATCGATTCCTTGTAAGGCACAGTTCCCAGAGACCGGCAAGACCAGCGGTTATGTAGCACTGAGTAGACTCTGGAATTTGACAATGATAGGGTGTGGGTAATTGAAGGCAAGATCATTCAGATCTGTAGAATTCTATTTTTTTCTGTCGATTCTAAAGATTGGAAGCAGGACTATGAGCACCTTATGAATACAAGCAAAAAAGATGAATTAGCTTTATACAAAAGGCAAAACTCACTGTATGGGCAAGGACACAATCAGATTAGTTCAGAGTTTTAAGCTTTAGAATTGTTGTTTCAAACCTTACTGAACTAACTTAGACACCTGAGAGCATTCAGGATAGTTAAGAGAAGTACATTGTGTGCTGCTCTTTTAGCGAACGCTATTTTGGGTAATTTATGATGCATGGGGACCAAAGTCTTCTGTCCTGCAGCGAGACATCATACTCAAAATGACAAAACTAATAGAAGTAGTGGCGGCATGGTGGCTCAGTGGTTAGCACTGCTACCTCATAGCACCAGGGTCCCAGGCTCAATTCCAGCCTCAGGCGACTGTCTGTGCGAAGTTTGTACATTCTCCCCGTGTCTGCGTGGGTTTCCTCTGGGTGCTCCGGTTTCCTCCCACAGTCCAAAGGTGTGCAGGTCAGGTGAATTGGCCATGCTAAATTGCCCATAGTGTTAGGTGAATCAGTCAGAGGAAAATGGGTCTGGGCGGGCCACTCTTCGGAGGGTCGGTGTGGACTTGTTGGGTCGAAGGGCCTGTTTCTACACTGTAGGGAATCTCATCTAATCTAATCTAAAAAAGGATGTTGTAAAACTTAAAAGAATTCAGAAAAGATTTGCAAAAATGTTGCCAAGGTTGGAGGGTTTAAGCTATAGGGAGAGGTTAAATAGGCTGGGGCTTTTTCCCTGGACTGTGACAAGCTGAGGGGGGACCTTATAGAGGTTTATAAACTGAGGGATATAGATAGGGTGAATAGCCAAGGCCTGTTTCCCAGGGTGGGGAAATCCAAAACTGGAGAGCATAGGCTTAAGATGAGGGAGAAACATTTAAAAAGGACCTAAGGTTTTCACACAGAGGATGATGCATGTATGGTATGAGTTGTCAGAGGAAGTGGTGGAGGCAGCTACAATTACAACATTTAAAGGCATCTGAATGGGTATATGAATATGAATATCGGCTAAGTGCTGTCAAATGGGACGAGGTGAGATTTGGATGTCTGATCGGCATTGACAAATTGGAAGGGTCTCTTCCGTTTGGCTCTAGGAAGTTGCTGATCAATGGAACTCTGGTCTCTGTGGAACTTATTAAATAAGAACACTTGAACTTGAGAGCAGTCTGTGGCCACCTTGCAGGACCACAAACCCATGTGAAACAATAAAAGTAAAACAACCACAGCAAACGTGAGAATATCAGAGCGTCGTTTGTTTATTTTTTAAAAGTAAGATTTCAATGACACACACCAATCTTCCTTACTGAAAAAGGCCTGGCCCAGAGCCCAAGGTGACTCAACTGTGTGCTAAGAGAGGGAGGAAGGGAGTGTCTCTGTCAGTACAAAAGATGAAAGATTCCAAATGCAGACTGGAAAATAGGATGCGTTCAGGTGATGGCAAATTGTTGAGGCAGAGATGGGGGGTGGTTTGGGGGGGATAGAATGGGAATTTGATTTTGATAAATGTAACTATGGTCAGGCTGCTTTGGGTATTTGGGTAGTTGAGTTTCCTTTCTCTCCTACCCTGGTTTGACCCCTTGTCATGAACTGGTCCTAGTGTTGTTTCCTTGCTGGGGCTATCACCCTAGTGCCCATGTTTTCTGACTGAGCGAAAGATAGCGTGGGCAAGATCATCACTGGAGCTGGTCACAGCCACATAAGCATATTTGGGTCAGAAGGCTGGCTAGACATCAGGCAGGAAGAGAGCCCTGTTGTTTTTTTTTCAATCCTAGGTCAAGAGTGTGGTGGTCAGTTATAGACTCCCCATTGCAGTGGTTAGGAAAATATGTTGCGTGTCTATGTACTGTAACTGATGCCAGGCAAATGTGACTCACCGCAACAAAGTTACTCCCATCTACAATAAACAGGACCAGGCAGTCAGGATTCCAGCACAACAATGACTTTAAATGGCCAGATTAGGAGAACGCTCTCGTTAACACACAAAAGTCATTTCAGGGATTTTTATTTTAGAAAGATGATGGAGATTAGCGTCAGCACCCAAGTTAAAAGCTAGCAAACAGAAAGAATTCACACAAGCCAAGTGACCCTCATCCTCTGTCACGTTTTACTTCCACTCCACTCCCATGCTTCTGGTAATTCTTGCCATACAGCAGGAATGCTCTTTGTGGTTCAGGCTTAAAGAGCACTGTTCTGGCACAGCAACAAGCTTCCATACCAATGCCTGGCCTGAGAGAGCCCTGGCATTGACACTGGGTGACCAAACAAGAACAAAACTTGCCTGCCTGGCATTGACCTCCAGCCCACAAAACACAAGTCCAGAATCAGCATCTGGCTGTCGTCCATTCTGGATCTTGTGAAACTGTCCGTACTTCTGACCCATGTGAATAAGTGGCTGAGGGGCCTGTTTATCCACCCAAGCTCCCCCGCCGCGCCTTGTCCCAGTTTGTACCTGGTGCCCTGTTGGCTGCGACTCCGCTTCCTCTTGCGATGGTGCTTTTCCAGATCACCGTGAGAAGAATCCAGGTGCAATTTCCGCTCATAGGAACTAAAAACAGGACTTTTAAAAAAAAACTTGCATTTATACAGCATCCCTCACAAACCACTTGCCAGCCAATGAAGATATTTTAAAAGCATAATGAATGTTGTAATTTAGGAAACGTGGCAGCTAATTTGCACCCATCTGGATTCCATCACCACCAATGTCAAAATGACCAGATCATGTGTTCTAGGAAGTTGGCTGAGAGCTAAACTCTTGGGAATAGCTCCCCAGTAAAGAGTGTTATGGAGTGTTTTTTTTAACGTTCACCTCAGATGGTAGTGAGGGGGCCTTGATTCAGCAGCTGATCTGAGAAACACCAGCTTGGATAGTGCAGTGTACCCGATTGTCAGCACAGAATATGTGTTCCACTCTTTGGGTGAGGTAAGTGGCTTGTGTCGATCCCATCGGAAGCTCTGACCAGCAGCTCAGCAGAATTTGACTGCCATCCTAACTGTAAACTGTGCGCAGTTTCTGATCAGCATTCAGTAATGTAAACGTAGGTGTCCTTCAGGGAAGGAAACCTGTCCTGCTTCCCCAGTCTGGACATTAACCTCACACCAAATTCTGGCTGTGCAATAAATTCCAGTCATGCCGGCAATGCCCACATCCTGAGAATAAATAAACAATTAAGAAATTTAAGTTGCATTCTTCTGCTTTTTTCTGCTAATGGCTTCAGGGATTATTACAGCTAATGGCGTTTGTCCTTACTTTTTCATGGGATTTGATGCCTGTCCTGAATTGCCTGGAATGTAGTGGCTTGCTGTGCCATTTCAGAGAGTAGTTAAGAGCCGACCACTGGAGCTGGAATCACAGAGGTTGAATCAAGTCAGGCCGGCAGATTTCCCTCCCTGAAGGGCATTAATGAACCAGTTGGAGTTTTGCTCAAACCAACAACAATTTCACGATTGCCAGTATTGAGATTAGCTTTTCACTCCAGATTTATTAAGCAAATTTAAATTTCACCAGCTGCTGTGGTGAGATTTAAACCTGTGACCCCACTGCAGCATTAGTCGCACTGACTGGATTATTAATCCAGTGACATTCCCAATGACCCAGCAACTGCATGAAAGTGGAGGATCCTTAGTGCACAACCTAGCTGCTCTTTAAACACCAGTGTCAACACCAGGGAGCTTGGGAAGGCAAGACACATGCAAGAAAGTGAGAGAGAGGATGGTGTACAGAAAGACGAATCAAGCTTGCAATTCAGCAGCAGGCCATTTAGATCCTCAAACCTGCTCTGCATTTAAGAAGATCATGGCTGATTCGATTGTAAACTCAATATTACATTCCCACCTTCCCACCCCCCCCCCCCCCCCCCCCCCCCCTTAATTGGGTCACCCTTATTTTTTAAATAGTGATCCCTAGTTCTAGATTGTCCCCCTTGAAGAAACATCCTTTCACATCCCCCTTGTCAAGCAACTGGAGATCTTAACATTTCAATTAAGTTGCCTCCCACTCTTCTAAGCTCACACAAATATATATCTTGCCTGTCTCACTTTTCTCATAAGACAAACTGCCCATTCCAGGTATTACTCTGGCATTCTCTGAAATGTCTTCAATGAACTTATAACCTTCTTGAAGTAGAAACTAGGAGCAGGTGGCCATTTGGCCCTTTTAGCCTGCTCTGACATTCAATCTGATTATGGCTGATCCTCCAATGAATACAGGTCCTGTTAAACCCATGTCTCCTCAAATGACAATGTTGTCATTCCTGGTATCAGCCTAGTGAATCTCTGCTGCACTACCTTAAGTACAGTAGCCAATATTGTACAATGTACTCCAGATGTGATCTCAACAGTGCCCTGTAAAACTGACGCATAACCCATATATTTTTTTATTTCATTCCCTACTCAATAAACTGTATCAGTCTAGTAGATTTCCTAATTGCTTACAGTACCTGCATACTAGCCTTTTGCAATTCATGCACGAGAACACTCATATTCCTCAGGGAAATGCTGACAGAGAAGGGAATTTACCTGGGATCAAACCGCATTATAACGTAACCCAGTCTTTTCAAGTGGCTGTAGACCTTTAGAAACAAAGAAAAGAAGATCTGAGAGAATATCGCAAAACTGCATCTTCAACCAGTACAAAGTTGGATGGTGAGAATCCTGAAATATAAACAATAGTCAACGGGTCTACAGCAGCATGTGGGGAAAGAGAAACCATTAACCTTACAGATAAATGACCTTCCAGCTCTTACGTTTTCCAATTCTACCAGAAGATCACCAACCTGAAACACCAATTCTCTTTCTCTCTCTTCATGTGCTGCCTGACCTCCAGTCAGTGAGGGTTAAACATCAGAAGCAGCAAAGAACCCCACCATTGCAGAAAAACACCAAGTAAATATTCCAAAACAATTTTTTTTTGTGCAAAAATCCAAGTGAAAATAGTTAGCTTACATTTCCTGCATTCTCAACACAAATTGTGCACATTATTTCCGAAGCATATTCATTAAATAAATAATGCCTGGTCAATAAACCTAAAGGTCACTTCTTTCATCAAGAGGCAACAGATTCACACCTCGACATCTCAAATCACGGAACCAAACTCCCCAAATGCCGTGCCTGATGGAAGGAGAGTGGGAACTATTACTTGGGTAAAGATCCCTTGGTTGAACGTTGCCAGCCTGCCTAACACAAGCACTTGTGTTAAATACAGTCTTACTCTCCATGTGTGCCTGGTCAGTATTTTATAAATAATTTTATCAAGTTCCTTAGGTTCACTGCGGTAAACAGGTTGACTAATGAGCAGCTTCTGTTTACAGACACAACAGGACGAATCCCTGTTCTGTACTGGGTCAACTTGATCTCAGCAAGGACAACAATCAAGAGTCCAAACAAGATCTCTGGAGAGGAGTAAAGAACACCATTTCTCTCCCTCTCTTGATTACCATCAGTGACTCCAGTAAATAGGGCCACTGCGCGACGACCATAAACAAACTGGACAGTGAGCTATTCTCTCACTCTCTCTCACTCTCTCACACACACACACACACACACACACACACACACACACACACACACACACACACAAACCACATAACCCTCTGAAACTCCCAGGCTTCACAAGAACAGAAGCAACTTGAACAAGAGTGCCCAACACACTAACTTACAACTAGCAAGTAGTAAACAGCCTTATCACAGAAGACTCAACAGTAGAGGAAAACTTCTATCACTGCTCAAAATAAAGTGACTTAGTGCAGCTCGGTTTAAAAAAAAAGAGGGTGAACATCAGTGTATATGGTCAGTGGCGAGTATTTGCACAGCATCTGTATAAAATGTCAATGGTCCCTCTGGATTAACAGAAATATTGCACTGAATTCTTTAGTCACCAGAGGAATAAGCATCAACATTGCCTTGACATCCACACATAATGGAAAAAGGTGCACTGGAGGAACGATATCTGCAACATTTTCGGATAATATCAGAAGCCCTGAGTCTCCTCCGTGCTGACATCTGAAACTAGTTTCAGGAAAAAAATTGACCAAAGACCCAAAAAAAAGTTGCAGGTGATTCGAGCTGGTTTAGCTGACACACTTGTTGCATTATCCACCATGAAATCAGATGCATCCATGTTCCATAGTTAGTTTTAGAAGTCAGGTCACTTCCAGTACCTGGTACTGTTCCAATGGAATGGTTCTGGCAGACAGTAAAATCTCATACGACTCCTGAATGGACAGCGGCAGCTCCCTGTAATATATCTGTATGGATCCCTGGAAAGCAGGTAAACTGCAGTTAAGTATTTATTCAAATAGGAGGCCTCACAGAGAGAGCACTATAGAAAACCAGCAACCTTAGCATTAGTGCTACAACAGGATTAGAAGACGCTTTCGGGGGGCAGACGGACTCAGCGCTGCACAGTAAAGGGGTAATTTTAACCCTGTGAGGACAGGGAGCAGTTAAATAGGTAGCAGCTTACCAGCTGCCTTTCTGCAGTTTGAATCTTAGCACTCAGGTTGAGCTGATGAGAGACTGGGTAACAGAATGGAGCAGGGGGGAGGGGGCCCTGGTTTAAACATGATTTCTGATGATTAGATTATAGTAGTGTTGCTAAGGTTTGAGAGTAAAGTTATCATGGATTCCCCATCAGGCAAATACATGGCAAACAAAAGCTGGAACACAAATTGAAACTCTCCCTTGGTTCCCATTTGAGCTGATAAAAGCAGGACTCCTAATCGGAGCTCCACAGAGAAAGGTTGAGCATCCACACAACCAAGGACTGTGTAAATAAATCCCGAGGGGGAATTTAAAATTCCTTAGTATAGCGGTTTTAGGTCAGCAGATCTTACAGCTTTGCATACTTACACACTCAAGAAGGTACAGAGCTTCCTCAGGGTACAGTAATTGTTTCCCATGTTGCACATGGCCCATGGTGTGCCAGAATTTCCCCTGTGTAGAATCGAGAAGGGAGGTGGAGCGGGGAGGATGCAGTAGAAATAAGAAATCAGACGGATTGCAGTTACGTTAGGTACCGACAATCAAATTTTAGCAATGAACATCAGTTACTGAAGGTTAGAAAGAAAGAACCTGTATTTACAACCAGCCTTTAATAACCCCTTAATGTCTTAAAGTGCTTTACTCCACAAGAAATGTGACCACCAAACAACACACTGAAAGTTCTCGCAAAATAATCTTTAACAGCACAAAAAGCAAGATGTTGTGTAGGCCAGAAATCAACTAAAAGTAGAAAAAGTATTTGAAACACTCAGCAAGTCATGCAGCATTTGTGAAGAAAGAAACAGGACTAATGTTTCAGGAGAATATTCGTTCATCAGCATTTTCTGTTTTTATGTCTGTGCTGATGTTGTTTGGCAGAACTCTGGGGAGAACTCTCTAGCCCCACATTAAATAGTGTCATGGATTCTCACATGCACCTGAAAGGGATGATAGAGCCTCAAGTACTCACCTAGTGAGTACAGCTCAGGTTCCATTAACGATTTTTTTAAAAACTCATCCAAACAAAAGTGTGTCTGACAATGTAGCACTTCACTGGAGTGTCCACCTTGGTTTTCTCCAGAATGGGACTTGAACCTGTGATCTTCTTACTGGGAGAAGGCCATGCTGACACAGAGCCATGCCTGGCCGTGATGTGTCGAGTATAATAAAGTGGGATGAAATTTGGTACAGCGTGACTTTTCAATTATCTTCCAGCTGACCGAAATGTTCATAAATTGTGGAGATTGCAACGTTAGAAGAGGAACCATTAGGCAAGATGTGACCATTTCCACCAGAATGACTGGACTGGGGCAGAGTCCTGGCAATCATTCTGATTTGGACAGAAAGAGGAAGGCACTAAGAGGGAAATCAGGCTGTCCACTACACCCGGTTCTGCTATAACGCATGTTTCTTCAATGCGAATTGGTTAACACGATTGAAGAATTTAACCATTATTTGTACAACCCAAACTCTCCTTACCTGTATTGGCTATAACGGAATTCCAGCCCCATTAGTTTGAAAGGCATGGCTATTGCATGATTTCCTTATAACGTGAGATCGCATGAGAATAGAACTATTGCGTTATGTCAGAACTGACTGTATTCTGTAATGAATTCCTTTCTATCTCCTTTCTGCACATTATTTAGAACAGTTCACTTTTTTTTTAAAATCACCTTTATGAAAGGGGAGTTGCACAGAAACAGGTAGAAAAGCTTGCTCTGAACATGGAAGAACATGCTTATTACTGAAACATGATTAAAGCAGAAGCCACTTTAAGGTTACATGTTCTATCAAGAGCTATCTGCTTTAGAAATGGCAGGAAAAATAAACTCACTGCATTGGATTTCAGCTCCACAATGCTTTCCTGGGGCTTCCACTCGGCTTTTACCAGGCTGCCGCTAAATGAAGAGAGAAACTTTATGCAACTATCTCCCACAAAGCAAAACACAGCAATTCAGTCATCATAAATCTGCCAGCTAAGGGAATGAATAACATTATTATCCTCGCATTCCACCTCATTTATAAAACTCATTAGTCCGTGTAGGAGATTACTAAGCCATCAATTGTCACAGAATTATCAACTAGTGCAGAACTCCAGAAAAGTCTGCCAATCAGTATCATCTCCCTAACACCACACTAAATCCAAAGATGTACAGGTTAGGTGGACTGGCGACGCCAAATTGCCCACCGTATTCAGGGGTGTGGGGGTTAGGTGCATTAGTCAGGGTAAATGCAGACTAATAGGGTTGGGGAACAGGTCGGAGTGGGTTACTCTTCGGAGGGTCAGTGTGGACTTGTTGGGCTGAAGGGCCTGTTTCCACACTGGAGGGATTCCAAAATCAGCATTCAATGTGTGCTATTTCTGTAATGGAATTATTTTAGTGGAAAGCTCAAAGGAAGCTCCATTCTGTCCGTATCTTGTGCTGTCCCTGTCCTGGGAATGCTTCATGGGGACAGTGTCACAGGAGCTTCATTCAGGCTCTAACCTCATACCGTTCTTGTCCTGCGAGTATTTGATGGGGACAATGTAGAGAGATCTTTACATTTACCTTCAGTTTAAAAGAGTAGGGAAGTTTTACACGATATTTGTGTGCTATCCCTGCCCTTGGAGCATTTGATGGGGACAGCATCGAGAGAGAGCTTTGTTTTCCATTTATTTTTAGTTTAAAAGAGTAAAGGTAGATTTACGCCCAGTTTAAAAGAGTAGGGAAGTTTTACACTATATTTGTGTGCTATCCATGTCCTGGGAGTGTTTGATAGGGGCCGGTACAGAAAGAACTTTTCTCTGTACCAAACTAAGCTTAATCTGTCCTGGGAGTACATGATGAGGCCAGTATAGAAGGAGTTTTACTCTGGATCCAACTGCGTTCTGTACCTATCCCAGGGCTGTTTGATGAGGTCAGTATAGGGGAGTAGCTGTAATCAGTATTTAACATATGGTCCAACCCAAATCCTATAAAGTAAGTTGAAACATTGAACTCTCATCAAAACAGGCTAGAAAACAGCTGAGGCTACGTACTTCACAATAGACTAGAGACTGAGGGAACAGTCTTTTCAGCATATTCTCAATGTCAAACCAAAGGAACTGCACCACGCTCCCACAATACAGAAGTTTCTCCTGCTGTCCATTTCCTACTTCTGCCTGTGTGGTTGAGCTATAGTTATTGTCGTGAGGCCATTGCTGGGTTCTGGCAGCTGCCCCATGGTTATTTCAGGCCCCGGGTATTTCTGACTGACAAGCTGCAATCCTTACAGTCGTTCCACTCGCTCTTCAGATAGGAGCTGCCATTGCTCTTCTCGACACACCCGCAGCCTCTCCATCTGCTCCTCGGAGTCATCCGGAATGAAATCTTTCTGGCCATGGGTCCGTTGGGGAATTTTGTGATCCCGGGATCGTGCCGCAAACAATTCCTCAGAGCTGCAAAAGGAGCACAAAAGAAAGTCAGCAAGCTTTAGCTGCAAGCATGTTAAAGCATTTATTTATCACTCTATATGACATAGAGAGTGTACCCCCACTACAACTGCTTGCTGGGTTCTTCATTCTTTCAAAAGATAGGGTTGTTGCTGACAAGGCTGGCACTTGTTCCAATGCTTGAACTGAATGGCTTGCTTGATCATTTTAATCGGGCAATTAAGACACAACCACATTGCTGTAGGTCTGGAGTCACAGGTAAGGATGACAGGCCTCCCTCCCAAAAGAACATTGATGAACCAGCTAGATTTTTACAGCAGTTAGTGACGGTTTCTTAGTTACTATTCTCGTGCAACAGCGTTTCTTATTTTGCAACAATATCTGCACTTCTAAAGTAACTCATTGGCTGGAAGTACCTTTGAGACATAACAGGTCACGAAAAGTGCTGTATAAAAGCAAATCTTTGCTCTTTTGTTGCAACCCTGCTGTTTAAAAACGTCAGAGGACCAGTTTGTCCTTTCCACCTTCTGCCAGGTGAACAGATACATACATTATTACACGAAAGAACAAAGAAGAGCTTGCATTTATACAGCACTTTTCACATTTTTGAGACCACACTATGCTTTATAGATAATTAACTTACTCATGTTTCAGATCTCAAACCCCACAAACTTCCAATTGGCATTAGTGTGCGCTACTCCTGATCTCAGGCTAACGAGGTTTTTTGTAAAATAATAAATGGAGAAAGAGACACTTTGGGAGAGAGAGTAGTTCATCACACCTGACCTCTAATTTAGGATGAAAATAACCAAAACAAAAACCTTCCAGGATTTCGATTCATCAACAAGTTATGCGGATGTTGAGGGGGTGAGTTGCATTTATCAATCAGAAGTGCAAAACAAATGAGAAAATCCACAGACTGGTGCCATTCTATTGTGATTACAATCATCACAAGTACCTGCATTTACATCAATACCTGATCGAGAAGTCTCGGATGAATACAGTACATCCCAAGCTAAACACAAACCCTTGAACACAGCATATTCCAGGCCTCAGATATCACAGGCATTCTCCCATCTGTCACTGATATGTACCCAGACTGAAGCCGAGCGATGGGATTTTTGGGGTAGATGAGTGAGGACATTTCACCAAATTAGCCCGGTCAGTTTTGGTGACTTTTGTGGCTCAGATCCCATACAGACCACCCGATGAAGGAGCAGTGCTCTGAAAGCTGGTGTTTTGTGATTTTTAACTTCATACAGACCAGGAGGGACCACACAATGCCTGCACGAGACAGCAACAGGAGTAGGCCATTCAGCCCCTCTCGCCTGCTGGGCCACTCAACAGGATGGAGCCTCGGCCAACGTCCTTCACGTCCACTCTTCTGCCCTTTCACCCTAAATCTTTGATCCCCTGATTGATGAAGAATTTCTCTCAGCCTTAAACATCCACAAGGTCCCTATTCTCCCACAGCCCTCTGTGGTAATGCTCTGAGAGGAGCAGCTCCGCCTGATCCCAATGTGGTGATGCTCCTCTATCCTGACATGGTGACCCCTGACCCCTGCCCTGGGGAGAGAAGGGGAGGGATTGGGGGGGGAGAAAGAGTGTGGAGCTGAAAATGTGTTGCTGGAAAAGCGCAGGTCAGGCAGCATCCAAGGAGCAGGAGAATCGACGTTTCGGGCATGAGCCCTTCTTCAGGAATGCTTATGCCCGAAACGTCGATTCTCCTGCTCCTTGGATGCTGCCTGACCTGCTGCGCTTTTCCAGCAACACATTTTCAGCTCTGATCTCCAGCATCTGCAGTCCTCACTTTCTCCGGGAAGAGTGTGGACCCTGAGAGGCCCCTTTAACAACCCAGTACATCCCCACACTCTCACAGACAGACCCACCCTCACACACCCACACACACACAGATACACTCCCCACCCACACTCACACCCACACTCCCCCACACCCTCACACCCACACTCCCCCACACCCTCTCACACACACTCCCCCACACCCTCTCACACACACTCCCCCACACCCTCTCACACACACTCCCCCACACCCTCACACACACACTCCCCCACACCCTCACACACTCCCACACACACCCCCTCCCCCACATCCTCACACACTCCCCCTCCCCCACATCCTCACACACTCCCCCACACCCTCCCACACACACCCCCTCCCCCACATCCTCACACACTCCCCCACACCCTCTCACACACACTCCCCCACACCCTCTCACACACCCTCTCACACACACTCCCCCACACCCTCACACCCCCTCCCCCACACCCTCACACACTCCCCCACACCCTCACACACTCCCCCACACCCTCTCACACACACTCCCCCACACCCTCACACACTCCCCCACACCCTCACACACTCCCCTACACCCTCACACACACCCCCTCCCCCACACCCTCCCCCACACCCTTACACACTCCCACATACCCTCACACACACCGACACAAACACAGACACAGACACAGACAGACCCATTCCCTCCCGGGTTTATAAACTACACTGTTCTCCATTTCACACCCAGCAGCCCGGCCGGTTCAACATGTAAACACCGCGGTTTTAACCCGGGCCCCGCTCCTTTACCTCAGGCTCCGGCTCACAGCCCCCAGCGCGGCCGCCTCCATCTCCACAGTGAGGGGGCGGGGCTTCCGGGCTCGAGCCCGCACACGGAAACCCCGCCCCCCGCCACCGTCACCGTCACCGCCGGGCCCGGGAGCCCGCACACAGAAACCCCGCCCCCCCGTCACCGTCACCGCCGGGCCCGGGAGCCCGCTCAGAGTAACCCCGCCCACCGTCACCGCCCCCAGCGCGGCCGCCTCCATCTCCACAGCGTGAGGGGGAGGGGCTTCCGGGCTCGAGCCCGCACAGTAACCCCGCCCACTGTCACCACCTTGCCCTGGAGCCTGCACAGTAACCCCGCCCACTGAAACCGTCACCGCCCCCCCCTTCACGGCCGGGCCCTGGAGCCGCACAGTAACCCCGCCCCCCGCCCAACGTCACCGCCGGGCCCGGGAGCCCGCACAGAGAGACCCCACCCACCGTCACCGCCCACCGTCACCGCCGGGTCCTAGTGCCCAGCCTGACCACAGCCCAGAGTCACTATCGAGTTAGATGATCATGGCTCTCCAGTAGCTTACGTCCACCCACCCACCTTGGCTACTCCATGGGTAGCGATCCAATGGCCTGGGGTTTTGTTTTAAATGGCGTTCTTTGCAGTTTTTCTGCAGAGGCTCTCAGCCCAATGGAGTGGTGTGCCAGTGTCTTGATGTCAATGAGGCTGTCACTTTAAACCATCTGGAACCCAGCTCTGTTGGTCCATGTTGGACCAAGGCTGGAATGAGGTCAGACGCTGAGTGATCCTGGTGGAACCCAAACTGGGCGTCACTGAGCAGGTTATTGCTGAGCAGGTGCTGCTTGATAACACTGTTGGTGACACCTTCCATCACTTCACTGATGATCGAGAGTAGACGGATGGGTCAACAATTGGCCGGGTTGGATTTGTCCTGTTTTTTTTGTGTACAGGATATACTAAAGTAATTTTTCACATTGTCGGGTATATGCCAATGCTGTAGCTGTACTGGAACAGCTTGGCTGGGTATATCATACAGTTAGTGGTAGTGAGTACATCTGATGCCTGACCAGAGTGTGGAAGCAGACAATTGGAAATTGGATGGGAAGCCAATGAAAATAAATTTTCGGCTAAGGGGATAAGCCAGGGTTTGGGACTGAATGAACTATTCTTTAGATAACATGCTCTTGGGGTTGGGCTGAATGTCCTTTTCCTATAGCACAATGACTATGACTTCCCATTCAATGAAAACATCCTCTCAGCATCCACCCAGTTAAGTCCCTTCAGGATTTAATATATTGCAATGACGTCATCTCTGATCCTTCTGAGCTCCAAGAAATATCAGCTGAGTCTATTCAAGCGCCACTCCTAGAACACACCAGTCATCCCAGAAAGCAGTCTAGTAAACCCCATCCCACACTCTCTATAGCAAGTGCTGTGTATCCTTTCATAGAAACTGACCAAAACTGAAACAGTGTGAAAGTAGACTTGAAATGATGACCTTGTTTGTCTCTCTAAGACCTGCTGACTATACCCAGGATTTGTCTGTGTTTGTTTCAGGTTTTCAGCTTCCCAGTATTTTATCTTTCTTAACAAAATATTCCAGGTATAGCCTCATCAGGACCTATACAGTCCTGTTAGACATCTTTATTCTTGTACTCCAATCTTTTTGCTTGATGTACCTACATGCAAATTTTTGGTAACCTGTATTAAATGACAGAGCAGGTTTGTCAGCCCTGCTCCGATTTGTTATGTTCTTATGACTCATTAACAAGAAAAGCAGGTCAGATCCACAGAACAATAACATTTTCCAGTCAGTCAGCATTTAAAAACTGTTATGGCTTCCTCTTTTCACTATAGCACTCTTACATTCTTGCCCATTCATTTAAACCATCTGAACCATTTTCAAGTTTCAGTGTAATCCTCCTGAAAACTCACTTGCCCACCTGACTTTGTATCATCAGAAAGCCTGTGTACAAAATACTTCATCCTTTCATTCGGGTCATTGATATTAGATTAGATTACTTACAGTGTGGAAACAGGCCCTTCGGCCCAACAAGTCCACACCGACCCGCCGAAGCGCAACCCACCCATACCCCTACATATACCCCTTACCTAACACTACGGGCAATTTAGCATGGCCAATTCACCTGACCTGCACATCTTTGGACTGTGGGAGGAAACCGGAGCACCCGGAGGAAACGTGCAAACTCCACACAGTCAGTCGCCTGAGGCAGGAATTGAACCCAGGTCCCTGGCGCTGTGAGGCAGCAGTGCTAACCTCTGTGCCACCATGCCACCCCATGTCGTGGCATAAGCTGCACCCTAACATTTCTTCCCTTTATCCTATCAGTAGCACATTTTCAATCTATGCCAAATATGACCCCAATCCAATGAGTCATAATTGTGTATAATCACCTTTTACTTAATAGCCTCTTCTGTTTTTAATAACCTATTGGAATCATAGAATCCCTACAGTTCAGAATGAGGTCATTCGGCCCAACAAGTCTCACTGACCCCCTGAAGAGCACCGACCAAGACCCTACCCTATCCCCACATTTCCCATGGCTAATCCACCTAGCCTAAACATCTCTGGTCACTGCGGACAATTTAGCATGGCCAATCCTCCTGACCTACCCTATTAGTAGACTGTTTGACTTCAATTCAATGAGCTTTAGATTGAACTAACAATCTTTGTTGTGAAAGTCTATTAAAATAACTTCTAGAAGTACGTACAATCTGTCTTTTCTCTCAATGTCATTGCTGAGAAATGATCCATGGATTTTCAGTGGGTTGGTCCATGTTTATGAATGAAGGTACTACAATAGCTGGCCATTGACTTCTGCAGAATGACTGATCAGGAAACTCCCCTGCTCTTTATCGCCTGCCATCAGGCATATTGGAAGGATTTACAGGCACACAAACAGCCTGACTGGCCATGTTGCAACCACATTGTACATGACCAACAAGTCCTGCTGTGAGACTTGAACACCAAGCTTCTAGCGTCGAGATAGGGTCACTACCACTGCTTCAAAAGACATCCTTTATATAAACGACTGCCATAGATATATGGACAGTGCAACCTGCAGCTCTATGATGAATGATGGGGATAGTCCAAAAGAGCAATTAGGAAATGAGTTGCAGACAAGGAAAGACATCACATGACAAGACGTACCTCATTTCCATGGTCAATTTGCCATCAAATGGAGATATCCCAAATCAAGCATTCCCATATAAACTTCCCATCCTATTAAATTTGCAGCAAAATCAGAAATTGCTGGAAAAAGTCAACAGGTATAGCAGCATCCATGGAGAGAAAGCAGAATTAATGTTTCAGGCGCAGAGACTCTTCTTCAGAAATGATCCACAGACGCAGCCAGACCTGCAAATGTTTTCCAGCAATTTCTGATTTCCAGTGTCCACAGTTGTTTGGTTTTCTACAAAATTTGCAGATGTAAATATTGAAGCCTATTCCCAATGGTCATCCAGCTTGTCCTATATTAATACAGATATACAACTCCTCACTAGTCCTCAGCAGTACAGCTCAGGAATTCTATTAGTGCCTACAACCTACCCAACACTGGCGCAATGCAAAGTTTCCTACAGACTTATTTTAGTAGTCTGTTTTCATAGAGAAATAAACATTTCATAGGAAATGGGAACAGTGGTTAACTAAAGAGAATAGGTTAAAACACATGCCTTGTAAATTGTCAAAGGATTGGAGTGATTTCAGCCGAACTCCTTGGGCCTGTTGGCCTACATCCTAGAGCATCCGCAAAGAAGTTGCTGAATGTAGTGGATGGGCTAATTGTAAACTTCAAAAATCCCCTAGCATCACTTGGGAAATAATAAATAAGTGCGATTATTTAAGAAAGGAGGGAAAGAGAAAACAAGATACATCCAGTCAGTTCACATGATATTAGTCATCTGGAAATCATTCTAAAGTAGGTGATTACATGATACCAAGAAAATGATAATATAAACAAGCATACCCCACAACATGGTTTTAAACTAGCACACAGTACGCTGGAGAAACTGAGCGGATCTGGCAGCATCTGTGGACAGAGAAACCGAATTAACATTTTAAGGCCAGAGTGAATCTGTTTCTGTCTCCAAGATTTAGCCAGACTGCTGAGCTTCTCTGTGATTATTTCAGATTTCTAGCTTCCACAGCATTTTGCTTTTCTACACCATGGTTTCATGAAGAAGAAGCATGCTTAACCAATATATATGGGTATTTTGGGCTCTTGACAACATAGATCCCATCATCACCCGGTGTAGCTCTTGTGCACAGCAGATTGTGAGGTTCAGTTAATATTACAGCACTTCCTTGGAAAGAACCAGGGCTGAAAAGTATTTAGGGCTATGTTGACAAAGTGGAAATGCTGACTCACATGGTCCATGTGTCCAGATGTCTTCTTCCAGGACACTCCAACTGACTGGACATGACGTGAGATCCTACACCTTCCTGAGACACGAGTCAGCCATTTCCAGAAAGCTATCCTCTGCCTGTGTACCTCACGCTAAGCATATTGCCTTCTGAGGTTTGGAATTATGCGCTTATCTCTCCTGTCCCATGGAGAGTTTGGTGTTTGAACAGACAATGTCTGCTGGTGCTACTCTTGTTGAAGTTTTGGCATTAATTGTGATTCTTTGCATCACATCAGAGGCTTCGTTAACCTTCATCATGCTGACTTGGAGTTTGGAGCTGATAAGGCCACCACAAAGGCTAAAGGAAACCCTGTTGTGTAAGGCAGTACCTGAAAGGCATCATGAGATAAATTCCACCCATCAGGCTAAAAAGCTCAATTTTTATTGTGCAACTAAAACTTTTCTTAAAGAACCGATAACTGCACAAAGTGATTTTTTAAAGTCAAAAATGGTACAATGTTCCTCGCAGTAGCAAAAAGGGTTGACTTTGACTCAGTAAGGTGATGGCTAAAGAAATCCACTTCATGACCTCTGTGGGTAAGAGCACATTGAAACTCTCTGAAGCCAAGATCTTCATCAAATATGGCACTAACAGTAGTTTCTGGCAGTTGCTGTTGGCTGAAAAACCTAGACTGCTGCCCAGTTTCACCATTCTGTTTGGAAAATACTGTTTCAAAAGGTTGTCTTTTGAAATCATCTCAGTTCCAGAGATCTCCCGATGTACCATATTCATCATTCTACAAGTATTGGAGGGTGTTATGTGTCAGCCTCGAATGCCCCATCCATAGGTATTGAACAGCTGTCTTCGACAAACAGTCAGAAGGATACAACAAACAGTACGTTATGAATTCCAAGTATTAATAGAATCATACAGTACAGAAGAGGCCTGTCAGCCCATCGAGTTTGCACTGACATGTAAGAAACTCCTGACCTTCACCCTAATTCTATTTACCAGCACTTGGCCCACAGCCTTGAATGTTATGATGTGCCAAATGCTCATCCAGGTAATTTTTGAAGGATGTGAGGTAACTTGCCTCTACCACCCTCTCAGGCAGCACACTTCAGACCATCACCACTGTCTGGGTGAAAAGGCTTTCATCACATCCCAACAAACCTCCCACCCCTCACCTTGAACCTGTGACCCCTCGTGACTGGCTCTTCAACTCAGGGGAACAACTGCTTCTTATCCACTCGGTCAACGCCCCTCATAATCTCACTCACCTCTATCAGATCACCCATCAGTCTCCTCTGCTCCAACAAAAACAACACAAGCCTATCCAACCCTTCATCATAACATCAATTTTCCATCCCAGACAGCATCCTGGTGAATCTCCTCTGCGCCCTCTCCAATGCAATCCCATCCTTCCTATATTGTGGTGACCAGAACTGCATACAGTATTCTAGCTGTGGTCTCACCAAAGTTCTATACAATTCCACCATGACTTCCCTGCCTTTGTAATGTCTGCCTCAACTGATAAAGGTAAAGATTCCATATGCCTTTTTGCACCACTCTACTAATACATGTTTCTGCCTTCACACTCAATATGCAGTTACTCAAATGGAAGGGTTCTTGCTTATGTGAACCTGTGGGACATTTTCAGATCATATACTGAGTGCACTGATTCTTACAAAGACTGGTCATAAACTGCTAGTCTCATTGTTAGGTGAAAAATGAATTGACAAAGAAAATGTGCAGATAAAACCAGTCTTTGACACAAGATTTGCATATAAGACCAAATGGGTGTAAGGAGTATACAGCCATAAACAGATGCACTCTCCGGAGCTACTGTTGACAACCTTTCTGCAGCAGATAAAGGAATTTCCTGGTGAACTTGATTCACACACTCAGGCAACAAGAATGTTGTGGTTAGCAGCAAAACAAAGCTTAACCTCATAAGAGAGAAACAGGATCCCAAATGCCTCACCATACATGGATACTGGGTAGAAGGTTGGCCAGAGGATAAACTCAATGTCTTCATTGTGGAAAATCTATTTCAAACATAGGTAACCATAATGGAAAATTATCAATTTCCTGTGAAATTAATTATCCATTTACTGTGAAATTTAAAGAGAATGCTTTTTGTTTAATTCAATGCTGTGCTGAGCTTTGTAGACGATGCTTTGATGAAGGTTTGCAGTTACCTTATCTCTGTTTGAATTCTGTAAACACTCAACTCGACCTTGAGATAGTCACACTCAGCGAAAGCTGAATAACTGTTATGTCTAGGACCAGGGGATGAGAGGATAACAACTTGAGTTTCCCCAGTCTCTGCCCTTGGGAATGTGATAAGGAATGCTATAAGGCAGGCGTCTGTGTAATCTTTTGGTACTCATTGCATTAAGGCATCTGGCTTGGTGTAATGGGTCAATCTTGCAAGATTTTTAATAAAGACCCTTGCTTTGCTTTTGCTAATTATTGAGTCAAGTCAATTTAATTTCCACGACAGTAAACTTGGCGGCTTGTCCCGGGACCCCACTACTGGGTGAGATTCTGAAGATTCCCAGGAGGTGCAGGTGCCAGCGCCTTGAAGGTCTTTCACTTCATCTTGAGCGCTGAATTGGCCCCTTTGCGTGAGAGGACTGGAAATCTGTGGATCGCCCGAGCGCCGGGGTTTCGAATCAAATAAGATCAGGGTAAGAGTCATGGTTTAAGTAATCCTGCATAGAGACTCATTCTAAGAGAATAAATACAGCAGGAAAAGGGTTCAGTGAACTCTCGCATGGTATTAAAGTAAAACCCTAAAGGAAGGGGCTTGCCGTCTCAAGAGTGTTTAGGAGACAGCAAGGTTACAGGTGGTTATAGACTTGCAACCACCACTGGCTGAGTTGGACTCGCCAAAGACATACCGGGTATGTGGTTTCTTGGTTTATGAAAACCAAGGCATTGAGGCGGACACGCCCAATGCAAGATGGGACCTCCGGAGGTAAAAGCAAGTCAAAAGGGAAAAGATAATGGTACCACGAGAGAGAGAGAGAGAGCTGAACACTTTTCCAGTTACACTAAAAGTGGGCTCCAGCAAGAGCAAACAAAAGGAGAGTCCACACAGGACTTGGAATGGCCAACCAAAGATACAATACATGCTAAATAATTACGGCCCAGAGTCTGTATAGCAGTTAGAATTGTGGATCAAGGAATGTGGTTTTCAGGAGGGAGGAAGTTTTAGTAAAAGACAGCTGGAAATATTGAGGTCGAGGTTGGAGGATAGAGAGAAGGAGAAAAGGAAGGGAAATAGAACCTGTGAATTGGAGTGCTTATAACATGTGGAAGGCTGAGCCTGATATCAGGGAAAGGAAATCTCAAGTAAAGGATAGATCAAATACTCGTACAAACACCAGTGCACATGCGGACAACCTAACGAAGCTGTACAGTGTCTTAAGTCTGTTTCAGATTCTGACCTTGATGACTGCCCTCCAAGACCTACAGCCCCCCTACACGATCCGCCTGGCGAAGGTTCCAAGTCAGAGGCCCCCAACTCAGGGTCTGCTGAATCACCGGTAGCATCTCGTACCCCCAACAGATCAAAGCAAGAAATATAACTGGCCAGCCCTAAATGTCCATGCCAGAGTAGCCAACCCGCAAATGGAAGAGAACGGAGACATTAATGCTTTTGTTGCAGCGCTGGCAACCGCCTGTAGGGAGGCATTCCCAGTGCGAATGGACATGACTAAAATAGCAATGTGTAAACAACAAGAAGATGAGACCATGTCCCAGTACCTTACACGCCTCACTGAACTCCATAATGTCCATAGTGGACTGAGACCACCCGAAGACATAACGGTAGCAGAAATCATACCGTATGAGGCACACCAAGGAAAAGCTTCATCAATGGAATGAAGGATGAAATAGCCAAAAAGATGGTCACCCAGCCTTTGGAGGAAGGTGCTGCAGGAAAAGAGGTCGTGGAAGAGGCGCTGGCAGAAATAGATCTGGCAGGTGCTTTGTTTGCCGAGCAATGGACCACTGGGCGAGACAGTGCCCACACAGACAGTCCCAATCGGCCCTGGAGGCTGGACAGCAGGGTGACTGACAGGGGAAGCCTGAGGTGGAGGTGAGCAGTCCACAAAGCACAGGTAAGCCACTTTCCTGTATGCTTGGCAAAGAAGACTCGCTTATGTTAATCTCGTCTACTAACCTTATGGGCACTGAGACATGTCACATCTCTATGTTATATGTGGAAGGTACATCAGTTACCTTTTTGGTAGATACAGGGGCAACATACTGTTGGGACAGATCCTCTGTCCCCGTGTTCGTTTAGAGGAGAGAGACACCGGGTCTGATTAAAAGTATAAACAGGTTTAATGAGAGAGAGTCGTACACAGTACAGTGAGGTGTCTAGCTCACTGGAGAAGGCGTTCTGACTATTTTTTAAATTTGTCTATCCTTTTGTTCTCTCACATTCCAGAGTTACATCCTTATTTGGTAAAAAGCAGAATTTTCGTATGTGATTGGGTCTCACCTGATAACGTTCTATTACCTCAGTTTGAGCTACGTGCATCTAGACACGGCTCTAATGTCCTGTTATCTCTCACCTTCCCTGGGGCCTCTTCAGGCTATGCCATCAGCTTTTCAGTCTATTCTTAGTGTAACATAATGGCTTACTGTTGTCTAGTGAAGCTAACAAGTTCCAGACTTGCTAATACTACCTTACGTGAGCACTACCTAACAATAAAGTTTTTTATACTACCTAACCTTAATAATGGATCCCAACAATACTCAGTCCTTAAATTAAGCCAGTTTACACAATCGACACAAATAAAGATGAGTGAAAGGTTCCTGAACACAATGGGTACATCAGGAAGTCGTGGTGGGGGAGAGATTTTCCGCACCCCTATTGTGCGAAACTACTAACAGGGAAACATTCCAATTCTCCTTCTAGTTATCGGAATTCTGTCCTTTAAATCTGATGGGTCGGGATCTCAGAGTGAGACTGGGGTTGGATTTGCTCAGTACTCCGACGTGCTTGCGGTAATTCAAAGGGAAGATTTACCAGTGCAGGCTGTAAAATATGACCCACGACCCCTGATGTATGTCTATGAGTGGCGATTAGGCCAGAGAGCGATAAGTTCAGTGAGCGATTCACTCACCCTGGAAGCAAGCAACACCAATTTTCTTGCTGGAGACATGCTGCACGGCACAGCACACATACACCATGATGGCCCTGACAAACCATTTGCGAATGATTGGTTCAGGAGATTGGTTAGATCAGATCAGTTGTTATTGTGCAAATTTTATTGAAGTGATCACAGATGTGCAGTCAGTGTGAACTTATCTAAGGTATCTGTAACAGCAAACAGACCCTATCTTTTTGATGTGAAAGGGTCTGCTCCTCATGTGTCACTGGCCAAGGCGTCTGGTGACAGGTGGCAGGATTTGGGACCATGGGTGCTAAAGGCACAAAGAACGAAAGATTGAGTCTTCAGGGATGATGTGGGTATCTTGTTCAATGCAGATATGCGAACACATAAAAAGAAACTAAGTTGGATAACTCAGGCAGACAAGACAGTCCAGGTAACCCCTGCTAGCTCTGAGAAGCCTAGGGAGATAGCCTGGCATTTCCCTAGGATAGAAGTCTCAGACCCAAGATTAAAAATGGTCCCTACTGAGTTGTGGGCAAGGGCAAACATGGTGTGGGGCTCATATGGAACTGTGAACCCATAAGGATAACCCCGAAGTCTGAGTATCGTCCTTGCAGAGCACAATACCCGTTAAAACCCGAAGCCATAGCAGGAATTACTCCAGTCTTTGACCCCCTCCTAAAGGCTGGAGTGATACTCCCCTGTGAAAACTCACCAGTGAGAACCCCCATTTTTCCGGTCAAAAAGGCAAACATTCCCGGTGAACCGGAGGAATGGAGGTTTGTCCAAGACCTGCAGGTAGTCAATAACGCTGTTGTCTCACACGCCCCAAATGTTCCCAACCCCTATACTATATTGGCTCAAATTCCACCGGACAGCAAATGGTTCTCTGTTGTGGATTTAGCAAATGCCTTCTTTAGTGTACCGGTGCACCCAGATAGTCAATTCTGGTTCGCTTTTTCATTCAAAGGGAAATCATATACCTTCACACGACTTTGTCAAGGTTACTGTGAGTCCCCCACCATATATAATGAGGCACTACGCAGGAGTCTGGAGACTCTTGTTCTAACCCGGGGCCAGCGCTTTTGCAGTTTGTAGATGATTGCTTGATAGCGGCACCAACAAAGGAACAATGTGAGAAGGATACCCCTGCATTGCTCTGCCATCTAGCGAGGGAAGGGCACAAAGCCAGTCTCGCAAAGCTACAATTTGTGCAAAACAGGTGAAGTTCTTAATATCTGAACAAGGGAAGGTCATTGGTCAAGACACAGTTCAAACAATCCAGCAAATTCCAAAGCCTCACACGAAGAAACAATTACTATCCTTTTTGGGCATGTGCTCCTACTGTAGAATGTTTATCCCACATGATGCAACCCTTGAGGTGCCCCTAAGTGACATAGCCCATGGCAAAGGTTTGCAGAAGCAGAGTCCATTGCAGTGGACCCCAGAGGCCGAGTGCCTTTGTTGAATTAAAAAAGGTGCTCCAAACTACACCTACGCTGGGGATTCCGAATCCAAACAAGCATTTTGTACAAATGGTGGATGAGAAGCGTGGCTGCATGACATCGGTGCTGTTGCAGGATCAGGGGACGATTGAGCTTATTTTTCAGCTAAACTAGACCCTGTAGCGGCAGGATTACCTAAATGCCTGCGCGCCTTGGCTGCAGCTGAAAAAGCTGTTGTAGCGTCCAGGGATATAGTTGGCTATGGTGGATTAAGGCTGAACATGTGTTGCTGGTTAAAGCACAGCAGGTTAGGCAGCATCCAAGGAACAGGAAATTCGACGTTTCGGGCATAAGCCCTTCATCAGGATTATGGTGGATTAACCCTTCTGGTCCCACATGCAGTATCCTTACTGATTCCTGAGCAAAGGCCTGCACACATGTCAGCAAACGCTGGCTCAGATATAATACTGTGTTATTGGAGATGCCTCACATTATAATAAAATGATGTAACGTCCTTAACCCTGCTAGCCTTCTCCCCACAGAAGGAGACGGAGACCCACATGATTGTGCCACTGTAACTAATGAAATTTGCAGCCCTAAACCAGATTTGCAGGATTCATCACTTCAGAATCCGGATATGGAGTTTTTTGTGGATGGGTCAGCATTCAGGAGCAAGGAGACAGGCCAGAATTGTGTTGGTATGCTGCAGTGACTACTCACGAGATAGTCAAAGCAGGATCACTCCCTTCTCATCTGTCAGCACAAGCAGTGGAGCAGATTGCCTTGACTGAGGCCAGTAAGTTCGCTAAGACAGTGAATATTTACACCGATAGCAAATATGTATTCGGGATTGTACATGATTTTGGAACCCTGTGAAAACACAGGGGCTTCTTGACCTCCACTGGAAAGCCAACCACACACCGCGACCTGATTTCCGACCTCCTGGAAGCGGTCCTGTTGCCTAAATCAATCGCTGTGTGTAAATGTGAAGCCCACACAAAAAAATAATGACTTAATTTCTCAAGGCAATGCAAGGGCAGACTCAGCAGCAGAAACAGCAGCCCAGCAGCCGCCAACTGAGCAGATTGACATGCGTATGACAAAAATTTGTACCCCAATAGCAGACATACAGGAGTTACAGTCACAGGTCACACCAGAAGAAAAGTGTGAGTGGATGGAAGCAGGATGCAGTGTGAGGGAAGGAGTATGATGTGGCCCCAATGGTAAACCCTGTCTACCACGATCATTATTTCCATTCTATGCCGAACTGGCACATGGTAAGGACCATGTGTCAAAAGGGGGTGATGTATGACAGTATTTTAGCAAATTAGTGCACTAAGGGATTTACTCATTAATCCCTGAAATATTGTGAGCGCTGTTTTATCTGTGCCACTAATAATGTGGGGAGGGGAATACAGATGAGTCAGGCAGCCCACACCCCAACCCTAAAAACCTTTTGAACATTTACAGATGGATTTAATTGAGCTAACGCCCAGTGAAGGGAAAAGGTATTTTCTGGTAATGGTTGATATGTTTTCCAAATGGGTGGAAGCGTTCCCCACGTCTAAACAGGATGCCAGTGCAGTAGCCAAAGCTTTCCTAACTGAGATAATTCCGAGATGGGGCATCCCTGAAAGGCTTAGTAGTGACAATGGGACACCATTTGTCAATAATGCCCCACAGCATATCAGTGATTATTTGGGAATAAACATGAGATAACGCTCCCTACCACTCAGCGAGTGGTGGGGCAGTGGAAAGAGAAAATGCTACCTTAAAAAATAAATTGACAAGATGTTGTGTTACTGTATAAAACACTCTACACTTTTATCTGAAATACAGAATCAAGTGAAGGCAGCACTACCCCAACCAGCAGGAGGGAAGCCACACGATCTAGAACCTGGAGACTGGATAGTGGTGAAAGACTTCAGGAGGAAAAACTGGAAGATGAAGAGGTGGCTTGTACTGTTTCAAGTGCTCCTCACAACACAGACAGCAGTTAAGGTGGCAGAAAGAGCCACGTGGATACACGGCAGCCATTGCAAGCGTGTAGCTGGGCCTGAGGAGACATTGGACTGCACCGGAACTAATTAAGTGCAAGTAGTGATTAGAAGTCTCATACGAAGATGGGGCTGCCCCAGCTCACACTTTTAGCAAGTGCCCTGGTAGGACTATTTGTAAGGGCAGGGACATTGTGTGGACTGCACCCTACCATGGCTTTGGCGAGTGTGATGTGTGAACAGGGGCTGTGTACAGGGCACACCAGAGCAAGTGACAATACCACCACAAAGCTGTGTTTCGGGTTGGTGCTATCTGAGGAAAGGCCTGGTGTTTCATAAACATTTTCTGATGTATAGCTATTCTAGCTCTGTATTTTTTTATTGTTGCTATAGTTGTCCTCGTCATAAAATGAAAAAAAGGGGGAAAATGTAATGGAAAATTATCCATTTACTGTGAAATTAATTATCCATTTACTGTGAAATTTAAAGAGAATGTTTTTTGTTTAAATCAATGCTGTGCTGAGCTTTGTAAACGATGCTTTGATGAAGGTTTTGCAGTTAGCTTATCTCTGTTTGAATTCTGTAAGTATTCAACGCGACCTTGAGATAGTCACACTCAGCGAAAGCTGAATAACTGTTATGTCTAGGACCAGGGGATGGGAGGATAACAACTTGAGCTTCCCCAGTCTCTGCCCTTGAGGGTGTGATAAGGAACGCTATAAGGCAAGCGTCTGTGTAATTTTTCGGTACTCATTGCATTAAGGCATCTGGCTTGGTGTAATGGGTCAATCTTGCAAGATTTTTAATAAAGACCCTTGCTTTGCTCTTGCTAATTATTGAGTCAAGTCGATTTAATTTCCACAACAGTGACATTTCACTATTGTTTACAGCTTTTTGGTTTCCAATGACAAACACGTTGCCCTACCTTTACAAACAGAAGTTTTAATACTAAACTCTTACCAAGTACAGAACAAAGTCAAATGTTGGAATCAAGGATCTCGACAAGAATGGCATAGTCATGCATCAAATCAGCGAGAGTCATACCTCATTCTTATGTCCAAGAATATGCTTTGGAATTACAAACACCTTGTCTCACTCAAGAAACATAAACCACCCCGAATAAAATAGGGTAAAAACAATGCCAAGACACAGACCAGCCACAATCAACTCCAACGTGACATCAACAGGCAAATCCACTCTCCTCAGACAATACAAACACAGGTCAGCCAGTCTAACACATTCTCAATCGGGGTGAATAGTTGAGCACCTGGAGATCAACTGAATTATGAAACCAGAGATTGGTGGGAAATTTGAGCGAGGAGGACATGGGGCTGTGATAAAACTACTTTACATATTTGAAACAATTATTTTTAAAAATGAATAACCAGTTAAAAGCTTGAGGCAGTTGTTTGAGACATGTTGTTTGAGGCACTTTAGACCGGAAAGGATTTGCTGATGTCAGAAGGCATGCTCTGCCAATCAGAATATAAAGAACTGATCCCAGGAAGATCGAACCAATCTTCAAGGGATTGCAGCATAACTGCTGCTCAGTTGTTTCTAAGTTTGCACCAGAATGTTTCCATAGTGTGTATTGCCTCTTACGTTGATCTTAATGTCTCACAAGAGATCATTGTGTCCCTCCAATGTAATCAGAAGGAATGGTGGTGGACTAATGATATTATTGCTGGACTGTTAATCCATAGACCCAGATAATGTTCTGGGGACCCAGGTTCAAATCCCACCATGATAGGTGGTCAAATTTGAATCCACTAACAATCTGAAATTCAGAGTCTAATGATGACTATGAGTTGATTGCTGGGGGAAGAGCCCATCTGGTTCACCCAATGTTCTCTTGGGAGGGAAACTGCCATCCTTACATGATCTAGCCTACATTATGACTCCAGACCTAATAGCAATGTGGTTGATTCTTAACTGCCCTTTGGGATGAGTAATAAGTGCTAGCCTAGCTGGCAATGCCTCATCCCAAAAATGATTTTTTTTACAAGTAAGCAATATATATTTTTACTCCTTTTTTAATATTGAATCCAAAGTGTGCCAAAGTTGAATGGGCATCTTTCCCCATATGGTGTCAGTAGATTAGATTAAAACTATTAAGAAGGATTGATGGCATTGAAACTGTCTAGGGCATCCCAGCCCCACCATTACAATCAAAATAATGTCCTAGATCTTGTCAAAGACAGTGAAATCACAATCTCAGAACAATTCTATGAGTAAATCACTTTCACTTAAAGTAGTTGTTTCTATGTCACATGAACTAAAGGCTTCCAGTCTGTCAGTTGCTCACCCTAATAATCCTCATTGTATTGCCATCTTGATAAATCTGGTAAATTCCTGGAAGTCTAGGAGAGCACTGGCTATTAATGTCAGAATCTAAACTTAAAACTCATTCAATGTTGCCTTTTAGTTGACAGTAATAACCTGTCTCACTGCACAGAAAATAGTGCGAACAGAGGAAGTGTTTCCCAGCACGCTGGCATTTTCGGCTTTTTCACCTCCTGCACCAGGATATGATTTCTACCCAACTTGGCAAAGCAACTCTGAAAAACAACCCTCCACCACCACCTCCCGAAAGAGATTGCAAAAGGAAAGGTGAATTATGCGTAAGATTATTCACTTTGGTAGGAAGAATGAAAAAGCAGAACATTTTTAAGCTATTAAAAATGGGTCTTCTGGTGGATTTGAGTGTCTATTTTTCTCTCACCGTACACAAAATATAGATACTACAGGATCTCGATACTTATCCCAATATCAATGATATTGAGGGTCTGACTGGTCTGATGTTCTAATTCATATTGATGAGGGCGCCTGCTGTTCTCATATGTGTTTGTTAAAACTTCATAAAAATGTCAGGACAGTCTTCTAGATTGTTCGTGCTACAGAGCAGCATGCTCTGAGCTGTACTGGTTGCAACCTCCTAGCAGAGTCCCAACAAATGTCTTGAAACAGTTAAAAGTGAATAAATCCCCAGGACCTGATCAGGTGTACCAGAGAACTCTGTGGGAAGCTAGAGAAGTGATTGCTGGGCCTCTTGCTGAGATATTTGTATCATCCATAGTCACAGGTGAGATGCCGGAAGACTGTTGCCACTGTTTGTGAAAGGTGGTAAAGACAAGCCAGGGAACTATAGACCGGTGAGCCTGACCTCGGTGGTGGGCAAGTTGTTGGAAGGAATCCTGAGGGACAGGATGTACATGTATTTGGAAAGGCAAGGACTGATTAGGGATAGCCAACGTGGCTTTGTGCATGGGAAATCATGTCTCACAAACTTGTTTGAGTGTTTTGAAGAAGTAACAAAGAAGATTGATGAGGGCAGATCAGTAGATGTGATCTATATGGACTTCAGTAAGGCGTTCGACAAGGTTCCCCATGGGAGACTGATTAGCAAGATTAGATCTCATGGAATACAAGGAGAACTAGCCATTTGGATACATAACTGGCTCAAAGATAGAAGACTCAAAGGTGGTGGTGGAGGGTCGTTTTTCAGACTGGAGGCCTATGACCAGTGGAGTGCCGTGTCCTCTACTTTTTGTCATTTACATAAATGATTTGGATGCGAGCATAAGAGGTACAGTTAATAAGTTTGCAGATGACACCAAAATTGGAGGTGTGGTGGATAGCGAAGAGGGTTACCTCAGATTACAACAGGATCTGGATCAGATGGGCCAATGGGCTGAGAAGTGGCAGATGAAATTTAATTCAGATAAATGCGAGCTGCTGCATTTTGGGAAAGCAAATCTTAGCAGGACTTATACACTTAATGGTAAGGTCCTAGGGCGTGTTGCTGAACAAAGAGACCTTGGAGTGCAGGTTCATAGCTCCTTGAAAGTGGAGTCGCAGGTAGATAGGATAGTGAAGAAGGCATTTGGTATGCATTCCTTTACTGATTAGAGTATGGAGTACAGGAGTTGGGAGGTCATGTTGCGGCTGTACAGGACATTGGTTAGGCCACTGTTGGAATATTGCGTGCAATTCTGGTCTCCTTCCTATCGGAAAGATGTTGTGAAACTTGAAAGGGTTTAGAAAAGATTTACAAGGATGTTGCCAGGGTTGGAGGATCTGAGTTACAGGGCGAGGCTGAACAGGCTGGGGCTGTTTTCCCTGGACCGTCGGAGGGTAAGGGGTGACCTTATAGAGGTTTACAAAATTATGAGGGGCATGGATAGGATAAATAGACAAAGTCTTTTCCCTGGGGTTGGGGAATCCAGAACTAGAGGGCATAGGTTTAGGGTGAGAGGGGAAAGATATAAAAGAGACCTAAGGGGCAACTTTTTCACACAGAGGGTGGTACGTGCATGGAATGAGCTGCCAGAGGATGTGGTTGAGGCTGGTACAATTGCAACATTTAAGAAGCATTTGGATGGTTATATGAACTGGAAGTGTTTGGAGGGATATGGGCCGGGTACTGGCAGGTGGGACTAGATTGGGTTGGGATATCTGGCCGGCATGGATGGGTTGGACCGAAGGGTCTGTTTCCGTGCTGTACATTTCTATGACTCTATGACTCTAAATGACTAATGAGGTCACAGTTACATCACAACTTATCTCAGAAGCTTATCTGCATATTCAATAAACTCTTACCTCCACACCAGCCATATGTTCCAGATCCAAGGGCAGCACGGGGGCTCAGTGGTTAGTACTGCTGCCTCACAGAGCCAGGGTTCAGTTCCACCCTTAGACCACTGTCTGTGTGGAGTTTGCACATTCTCCCGTGTCTGCGTGGATTTCTTCCTGGTGCACTGGTTGCCTCCTGCAATCCAAAGATGTGCAGGTTGGGTTGACTGGCCATATTAAATTGCCCGATATTGTGCAGGCTAAGTGGATTAGCCTGGGAAGTACAGGCTTACGGAGTTGATCTGGGTGGGATGCTCTTTGGAGGGTCAGTGTGGACTTAATGGGCTGAATGCCTATATCTACCCTGTAGGTATTCTATGATTTTATGATGTATACAGACCCGAAAGGTGCTGTTAACACCTGTATATGTACAGAATGTAGAACCTCCATTAATTAGGTATCTGCATATCCAGACAGTCTGTCTGTTTTTCTGTTGGCAATGGAATATTCAAAGCTCCTTTTGACTGAAACTAGGTATCTACCAATTGAATATGTGTCTTCATTTAATCTCTTCAAAGGTGGGACAATTGAATACTCAGGATGATAAGATTTAATACTAAAGCAGCTATTTTGCCTCCTATTAAGTGAACATACAGTCACTTATTTTGATGAAACACGAGTTGTTTTAGTATGTTAATAAAAGACTAATGAGCATGTTGCACTATTCTGTTTCAGCAATTCCATTAAATGTTGTCTTGAATAGTTGAATTTCACTTATCTGTGGAAGAGTGAAAAGGATTCCAGTGATTTGGGTAACTCTGGGAGGTTAAAGCATTATTCTAATGTTTTGGAGAACTATGATGTCTAGTTTCCATCAATATAATCTGTAATGGCCCGAGCCAAAACATGTCCAGTCAATGTGGCATTATGCAGGAAATTATTATATGAACAACCAGTCTCCTATGGTTTGGCTCACAGTAAGTCAGAGGATTCACTGTTTCACAAAAAATAAGGGAATTTTCCAACAAAAACCACAAAACAAAGCACTGACTCACAGTCACAAAGTAACATGCAATCTGGGAATATTTGTGGTACTTTATTAATTGCCAATTATTCTGTGGAAACTATTGCTGAGCAGCTTTTCCTTTAATGCTTTTGTGTGCTGTGAGTGTTCCTGGTAAGGACAGCCTTTGACACTGAAAGGATCTGAGTATAGGAATAGGGATGTCTGAGGATCTGAGTGTAGAAGTAGGATAATCTTACTGCTGCTATACAGGGCCTTGGTGAGGCCACACCTTGAGTACTGTGTGCAGTTTTGGTCTCCTAGTCTGAGGAAGGACATTCTTGCTCTTGAAGGAGTCCAGTGAAGGTTCACCAGACCGATTCCCGGGATGGCAGGACTGACTGACAGATGAAGAAAGGCTGGATCGACTAGGCTTGTACTCAGGGTTCCCAGTCTTGGTAAAATAACCCACTCCTGCAACTATTTTCTTTGTTTCTGTGTTCCATCCTTAACTTCCTTTGAACTAAATGATTTTCTGGTCCATTTCAGAGGAGAGTCAAGATTCAACCACTTTGCTGTGGGACCATAGCCGTATGTAGGTCAGAGTGGGACCATAGCTGTGGGACCATAGCCGTATGTAGGTCAGAGTGGGACCATAGCTGTGGGACCATAGCTGTATGTAGGTCAGAGTGGGACCATAGCTGTGGGACCATAGCCGTATGTAGGTCAGAGTGGGACCATAGCTGTGGGACCATAGCTGTATGTAGGTCAGAGTGGGACCATAGCTGTGGGACCATAGCTGTATGTAGGTCAGAGTGGATAAGATATGCAGATTTCCTCCTTAAGTACTGCAGTGAGCCGGTTGGGTTTCGACAACAATTAAAGCTAGTTTCCCCTCGTTCTGGACTTCCCCAACATTGGGAACATTCTTTCCGAATACAGCCTGTCCAGTCCAATCAGGATTTTATCTGGTTCTATGAGGTCTCCCCTCATTCTCCTAAATTCAAGCCCATGGTAAGGGGTTGGATCAGGGTGGGATACTTTGTATGGACTCAATGGGCCAAATGGCCTGTTCTCCACACTGCAGGGATTCTGTGATCTATGAATTTGGACACAAACACCCTGATGGAATTTGAACTCACATTCCCACAGCTTTAGCCTGGGTCACTGCATTATTAACCCATTAGACTTTACCACAACAACATAGAGGATGTGGCTTCCTGACCTGCTCCATCACAGTGCCCTCAAGAATCTCCCCCTTAATGTTCTTGATATATTTTTCTTTTACTACGTACTTTGTACTCATTCTATCTCATTTTGAAATTGAAGAACGTAGATCTAATTCAATATGTGCTTACAGCTCTGAATAAAATAATTTATACAATTCGTCCAAGGCTAGTTACCTGGGAAAGATCAGTGACTTAAATTCAGAAGTTTATTGAATGTAGTAAACACATTCACATAGAAGTTAAATCAGTGGGTAATTCTGATTCTGGGGAAAGGCAGGTTCTTGAGCCAGTGCTGAGGAAGTCTATATCGTACGGAACCTCTGCTGTGATTGGTTGGTGAATGTTTCATACATCAATGAAGAGAGGTCTTTGTTCTGCTATATCAGAATGGGGCTACTTTGCTGGAGCATTGGGCATTTACCCAGTATGTCACAAAAAATCTGCAGATGCTGGAATCCAAGGTAGGTAAGCAGGAGGGTGAAAGAACATAGCAAGGCAGGCAGCATCAGGAGGAGGAGAAGCCAATGTTTCAGGACAGGGGTCAGTGTAAGGGGAGCTGCAGATAAAGGGGGAGAGTGGTGGGGGGTACTGGTTGGGGAGAGTGGTGAGGTAGAGATAGGTGAACACGCCAGGTACAGCCTGGTTGGTCGATGGGAGGAATGAATCCAGTTGGTAGCTGGAAGGAAGGATCGGTCAGAGGAATGAAAGGGAAGGGGAGGGGCTGGAAAGGGAGTAAGGGGATGGGAAGTGAGGCTATTTGAAATTGGAGAACTCAATGTTGAGTCCTCCGGGCTGTAGGCTGAGGTTGTTCCTCCAATTTGCGTTGTGATTCGCTTTGGCAATGGAGGGGTCTGAGGATGGTCATGTCGGAGAGGGAACGGGAACGGCAATTAAAATGGGTGGTGACTGGGAGGAACATTGGATTCCCTGCGGGTGGCCCATTTGAGATGCCAGGTGAAACATGCCCTGAATTTACATTTGGTCTCCCCTATGTAGAGAAATTGGTCCACCAGAACGTTACCTGGGTCTCTGGCTTAATAGGGAAAAAGTGAGGACTGCAGATGCTGGAGATCAGAGCTGAATATGTGTTGCTGGAAAAGTGCAGCAGGTCAGGCAGCATCCAAGGAGCAGGAGAATCGACATTTCGGGCATGAGCCTGAAGAAGGGCTCATGCCCGAAATGTCGATTCTCCTGCTCTCTGGCTTAATAGTCTTGGGATGAAAGCACTAGAAAGTTACCTCCTCAGATATAGAATCCCTACAGTGTGGATGGAGGCCATTCAGCCCATCAGTCTGCACTGACCTGAACAAGTAGCCCACCCTATCCCAAGGCCAATCCACCTAACCTGCACATTTTTGGATTGTGGGAGGAAACTGGAGCACCCGAAAAGGAAACCCACACAGACACAGGAAGAATGTGGAAACTCCACACAGACCCCCGAAGGTGGAATTGAGTCCAGGACTCTGGCTGTGAAGCAGCAGTGCTAACCACTGTGCCACCCCCTGATCAAGAAGCCACACTCAGGTCAAAATTTTCCCCGAGTTCAGTTTGGACTGTACCAGCCTCAGAAGACCTGGATTTCAAAATGTAATCAAAGACACATGAGGCCATTTGGCTCATCCCAGCTCACCATGGAAACACAGGAATTGTTAGATGGTAAAGATTAAGGTCAATCTTATTCAGCGTATGTGTTCTTGGTATTTGCATGATATAATTGGGTTTAGATTCCCTACAGTGTGGAAACAGGCCCTTCAGCCCAACAAGTCCACACCGACCCTCTGAAGAGCAACCCACCCAGACCCATTCCCCTACACCTAACACTACAGGCAATTTAGCATGGCCAATTTACCTAACCTGCACATCTTTGGACTGTGGGAGGAAACCGGAGCACCCAGAGGAAATCCACGCAGACACGGGGAGAATGTGCAAACTCCACACAGACATTTGCCCGAGGCAGGAATTGAACCCAGGTCTCTGGCACTGTGAAGCAGCAGTGCTAACCGCTGGGCCACCGTGAAGCAACAGTGCTAACCATTGGGCCACTGTGAAGCAACAGTGCTAACCACTGGGCCACCGTGCCGTGGTTATTGACTAGTAAACAACAACATTAGCATTCTGCATTTGTACAACACCTTTAACACAATAAAAGATCATAATTTTTTTTATTGACTTGGGCATTTATTGCCCGTCCCTATTTGCCCTTGAGAAGGTGTTGGTGAGCTGCCTTCTTGAACCACTGCAGTCCATGTGGTGTAGATAGACCTGCAATGCCAACAGGGAGGGAGTTCCAGAACTATGACCCAGAGACATTGAAGGAATGGCGATATATTTCTAAGTCAGAATGGTGAATGGCTCAGAGGTGAACTACAGGTCATGGTGTTTGCATGTATCGGATGCCCTTGTTCTTCCAGATGAAAGTAATCATGGGTTTAGAAGGTGCCATCTAAAGATCTTTGGTGAATTTCCTCAGTGGAGGGAGTGGATGCTTGTGAATGTGGTGCTAATCAAGTGGGCTGCTTTGTCCTGGACGGTGTTAACCTTCTTGAGTTGGGGCTGCACCCATCCAGGCAAGTGGGGACTGTTCCATCACACTCCTGACTTGTGCCATAGAACATAGAACATAGAACATAGAACTATACAGCACAGAACAGGCCCTTCGGCCCACGATGTTGTGCCGAACATCTAACCTAGATTAAGCACCCATCCATGTACCTATCCAATTGCCGCTTAAAGGTCGTCAATGATTCTGACTCTACCACTGCCACGGGCAGCGCATTCCATGCCCCCACCACTCTCTGGGTAAAGAACCCACCCCTTACATCTCCCCTATACCTTCCACCCTTCACCTTAAATATATGTCCCCTTGTAATACTCTGTTGTACCCGGGGAAAAAGTTTCTGACTGTCTACTCTATCTATTCCTCTGATCATCTTATAAACCTCTATCAAGTCACCCCTCATCCTTCGCCGTTCCAACAAGAAAAGGCCAAGAACTCTCAACCTGTCCTCGTAGACCTATTCTCCATTCCAGGCGACATCCTGGTAAATCTTCTCCGCACCTTCTCCAAAGCTTCCACATCTTTGCTAAAGTGAGGCGACCAGAACTGCACACAGTACTCCAAATGTGGCCTAACCAAAGTCCTGTACAGCTGCAACATCACCTCACGACTCTTGAATTCAATCCCTCTGCTAATGAACGCTAATACACCATAGGCCTTCTTACAAGCTCTATCCACCTGAGTGGCAACTTGCAAAGATCTATGTACATAGACCCCAAGATCCCTCTGTTCCTCCACCTGACTAAGAACTCTACCGTTAACCCTGTATTCCGCATTCTTATAGAATGCCTTGTAGATGGTGGACAGCATTTAGTGAGTCAGGAGGTGAGTTATTCACTGTAGTATTCCTCATCTCTGACCTTCCCTTGTAGTCATTATATTTCTATGGCAAATCCAGTTGAGTTTCTGATCAATGGCAAGCCCTAGGATGTTGATAGTGGGGAACTCAGTGACAGTAACACAGTTGAATGTCAAGGGGCAGAGGTTAGATTTTTCTTTATTGAAAATACTCATTACCGAGCATTCCTATGGCTTGAATGTTACTTGCCACTTTCCAGTCCAAGCCTGGGTATTTTCCAGATGTTGGTACATTTGATTATGGACTGCTTTAGTATTTGAGGAGTCATGAATGGTGGTGAACACTGTGCGAGCATCAGTGAGCTTCCCAATATCTGAGCTTCTGGAGGGAAGGTCATTGATGAAGCAGCTGAAGAAGGTTGGGCCCAGGACATTACCCTGAGGGACAATGTGCTTGTTAAAAAGCAAATTAATCACTGAACCACATTGGATGATTAACAGGATGACCAGAAACTTAGTCAAAGAGATGGATTTTAAGGATTCTTTTCCAGGAAAGAAGAGAGGTAGAGAGATGGAGAGGAGTAGGGACAGAGCTGAGAACCTTGGAATCTGTTACAAGGTTGACCAATGTTGGAGCAATTAAAATTGTAGATTATCATGAAGCACATATTCCATGAGAACAGATAGCTAGGAGGACTGTGGTGGTAAATGAAAGCACAGAAATAGGAAAGGACAAGGTTTGGGATGGCTTGGAAAACAAAAATGAGAAATTCAATGTTGAGATATTGCTGACCAGATGTTAACGTAGGGTCAGTGAGCATGAGTGTGATGTGGACTTGGCACAAGTCAGAACTTGGGCAGGAGAGTCTGAATGACCCCATGTTTGTAGAGAGTAGAATGTGGGAGGTCAGCAGTAACTATAGCAACTGACAAAGACATGGGTGGGACTTTCATCAGCAAATGAGCTCCGGCATAGACTAAGTTGGGTAATGTTACAAAGATGGAATCAGGGCATTTTAGTGATGTCACAGAATGTGGTCACAAGCTCAATTCATTGTCAATTATGTTATGAAGGTCATTAACAACCCAGTTCTGACTCAGATAGTTGACAGGGAGAAGGATAGAATTGGTAGCCAGGAAATGGAGCTTGATGCGCATTTTGTCTGAAAAGAATACTCAAACATTTTACCCAAGCGTTCTTCCTATCTGTGACAAGCAAAAGAAGGAAGTTGACTCCGACATTACTGAAACAGACCCTTCTTTATTTAACTCTTTAGGTACCAATACTCAATATAAAACATACATTCATTGTACCATTTACTTTCTACTTCACCTAACTTAACTTCCACTTTTAATTCACTTAATTTAACCTCATTTTACCTTATTTCAATTTAATTCACATTTAATCTTAACTAAAACGCAATAAATTTGGCTTGAAACAAATACTATCCTGATTCGGGTGAAGTGGCCAACGTTTGGTCTTGATGTGGGTCTTGCCTCTTGGTTCTTTGTCGTCTCTGAGGATGACTTCAGGACATGTCACTTCTCAAATGTTGGCCTGGAAGGTTCACTTCTGCAAAATCCTTTATTCTGATAACTTTTCCCACAAAATGTGCTCATTTCCAGAAACTTCTCTGGTACTCAGCCAATGAATTGACCAAACCCTGATCACACTGTTTCAGCCTAGCCAATGGAGTTTTACTCGTAAGCAACTCCCAAATATTAATACCAAGTTGATGTGCCATATCAGATAATATAGTGCCAGTATGTCTAGCAGACCATCATGACATCTCCCTTATTGGACCAACACAAGAAACTGCAGATCACAGCTTACAGGACAAGTCCCAACATGTCCTGACTCCATTTTTAGTTGAGGTCAGAGTTTAAATTAGCTTGACCAAAATTCCCAGCATGCTTGATTGTAGCTGTTAACCAGTCTTGTAGCAATTTCTGCTGCTGGCCACCTGACCGCAAGGGCAAAGAAGACTTGGGCTTGATTGATAACATTCTCATCTGTGAGTCATCAGGCTGGGGGAACGGGTCCTGTTCCAGGATTTGAGTCATGTTGTGGTTCTGTTCACCGAGCTGGAAGTTTTTGCTGCAAACGTTTCGTTCCCTGGCTAGGGAACATCATCAGTGCTATTGGAGCCTCCTGTGAAGCGCTGCTTTGATGTTTCTTCCGGTATTTATAGTGGTTTGTTCTTGCCGCTTCCAGGTGTCAGTTTCAGCTGTAGTGGTTTGTATATGGGGTCCAGGTCCATGTGTCTGTTAATGGAGTTTGTGGATGAATGCCATGCCTCTAGGAATTCCCTGGCTGTTCTCTGTCTGGCTTGTCCTATGATGGTAGTGTTTTCCCAGTCAAATTCATGTTCGTGGTTGTCTGAGTGTATGGCTACTAGGGATAGCTGGTCGTGTCGTTTAGCCACGAAACGACACGACCAGCTATCCCTAGTAGCCATACACTCAGACAACCAGGAACATGAATTTGACTGGGAAAACACTACCATCATAGGACAAGCCAGACAGAGAACAGCCAGGGAATTCCTAGAGGCATGGCATTCATCCACAAACTCCATTAACAGACACATGGACCTGGACACCATATACAAACCACTACAGCTGAAACTGACACCCGGAAGCGGCAAGAACATCCATCAACAGACACATCGACCTGGACCCCACATACAAATCACTACAGCTGAAACTGACACCCGGAAGCGGCAAGAACAAACCACTATAAATACCGGAAGAAACATCAAAGCAGCGCTTCACAGGAGGCTCCAATAGCACTGATGATGTTCCCTAGCCAGGGAACGAAACATTTGCAGCAAAAACTTCCAGCTCGGCGAACAGAACCACAACAACGGACACCCGAGCTACAAATCTTCAACCAGGCTTTAAACATTTGAGTCATTTATTGAGACTGAGATGGCACCCACATATCAAAGTTCACAACTAAATGAGATAGTGTGCTTGAAAAATGTCTGCAAAAAGTCAACAGCAGGGGCAACAAATGAGGAAAAAAGTTACCCCTTACATTCAGAAGAGATGGAGAAAGGACAGTGAATGGGTGTGGCCCAACACCCAGTGCAGGCAGTGATCTCAGGGGCTGGGGACAGGTACAAAGCCAAGCTCGATCCCCTGTCACCATATCAGGGAAGGAGGATCTATCATGCTCAGCAGGAAGATAACTATGCGACAACTAAAACAACACATTCCCAAAAAAACGTGGAAGCATATTATAGGCTAGTCAGGATATATCGGAAGGACAAACCTGGGAATTTTTCAGCTTTCCTTCATTATTGTGAAATAAGTGGCAAACATTTTGGTCTTTGGTCTTCTCAATAATAAATTGGCTTGACAGTTTTTTTTGTAGTAGAGATGGTGGTGTGTTGAAGTATGGTAGAAACACTACAGACAAGGTGTCTGGTTACACGAACAGTGCTGTCAGGGAAAAAGTTCCAGGATTTCAACCCAGTGACAGTGAAGGAGCAGTGTTATATTTCCAAGTCAGGATGGTGAGTGGCTTGGAAGGGAACTTGCAGGAAATGGTGTTCCCATGAATCTGCTTCCCTTCTCCTTCCAAATGGGAGAGGTCGCAGGTTTGGAAGATTCTGTTGAAGGAACCGTGGTAAGTTACTGCTGTGCATCTTTCACATGTTGCTACTGAGTGCCAGTGATAGAGTGAGTGAATGTTAAATGCGATGAAAGGGTGTCAATTAAATGGCTGCTTTGAGGAGAGTGAAAGTACTGTGGCTACAAGAGCAGGCAGGATGTGAGGAATCCACCTTTGAGAAGGCCCAAGTCAGGAGTGTGATGGAATTCTCCCCACTTGGTTGCATGAATGCCATTCCAACAACACTTGAGAAACTCAACACCATCCAGGACAAAGCAACCACTTGATTGGCATCATATCCGCATCCACAAACATTTACTCCCTCCAGCTCTGACGCTCAGTAACAGCAGTGTGTAACATCTACAAGCTGCACTGCAGAAATTCCATATTTATCAATTGAATTTGAATTCCATTAACTTTCCTTGTTGGATTTGTACCCTGAGCCTCTGATTATTAGTCAAATGACAACACCATTAACACCATCTCCTCTCAAGTCCAAAGTTGATCATTTAGCAACAACAGAGGAGTTGGTGAAGTTGAGCTGGGTGTCGTCAGCCTCCATGTCAGTAAGAAGAAACCTGTGGATGAGAAATAAGGGGAACAGGGATAGATCTTTGTGGGACACCAGAAGGTGTTGAGGGGGAGTAGAAACAGGAGCCATTCACAAGTGATCCTCTCGTTATGAATCAGATGAATAAGCATGGAGCCAGCTGAGTGTTACCCCACCATGTGACGATGATAAAGAGGAGCACGCTGTGGCCAAGCATGGGATAGGTCCCCAGAAAGATCAAGAAGGGAGAGGAAGGAAAAGTTATCTTTACACTGTCATCAGGGATGTTATTGGATGATCCTGATAAAAGCTGATTCAGGGCTGTGACAGGGCTAGGAAGAAGGAATTCAAAGTTATCAGAAAAAGTTCTGAGAAAGCTAGTCGCAACTTTGGAAGGCAAATACATATTTTTAAGGATTTTGGAGAGGAAACAGAGCTTGGGGGCGAACTGGTAGTTTGCAAGGATTTTTGATTTATCATTGTATCTAATCTCCATCAATGATCCACAAAGGTCCCAAAGGAAAACCCTACGGTAGAGAACTTTACAAACAATGGCCCAAAGTCAACAAGCGCTTCAGGTGCTACATCGATTAGGCACTGACTCTGTGTCACATTCAGGTGGAAAGTCCATTCAATTGGTTCATCAATATTTTAAAGTACTCATCTCTATTTCCTCACCGATGTAGGTCCCTAAATGTTTGTAAAGAACAGCGTCCTGATATCAATCTTCAATTTGCTGGTTCAAATCTATGAGCCCTTGCTCTGCTGTCATGGTTTAATTAAAACTAATATTCCAGAACTATGTCTTCCATGATACACCTTGCCTACCCTACAGCATGGAAATGGGCCATTTGGCCCAACAAGTCCACACCAACCCTCCAAGAGTAACACAGCAAGAGCCATTCCCCTACCCTGTTATTCTACATTTACCCCTGACTAATGCACCCAACCTACATCTCCCTGAACACTATGGGCCATTTAGCATGGCCAATTCACCTAACCTGCACATCTTTGGATTGTGGGAGGAAACCAGAGCACTCAGAGGAAACCCACACAGACACAGGGAGAATGTGTAAACTCCATGCAGCCTGAGGGTGGAATCAAACCTGGGTCCCTGGTGCCACCTTTATGAAATCTCTTATCAGACAATGTTATTCCATTCCAGGTTAGAGAGATCAACTTTGTTCACTTTTGCTCTTAACTATGAGCAGTGTCTCAAGGAGACAGGCCAGTGATTCCTTTCCATTGCTTAAATATCCCCCTTATTATTCACTACCCAGATCTGTATATACAGCTCAAGCCAAGTCAGGACTTCCTATGATTTGTTCCAATTATTATATCTGTCCAGGTAACTTTGCAGTCGGCTGCCTTTGGTGACTGTTGCTCTGCTCTGCTGGACATTCTGAGTGGAACATAGGGACTGGAGGAAGCCTTTGGTTTTTTAGACCATATTTGCCATCAGCTTAGACCATTGTGCACAGAAACCCCTGGTGGAACAGGCAGGAAAAATGTGAGCTTGACTTGGGCTTGATTGACAACATTCTCATCTGTGAGTCATCAGGCTGGGGGAACGGGTCCTGTTCCAGGATTTGAGTCATTTATTGAGACTGGGATGGCACCCACATATCAGAGTTCACAACCAAATGGGATAGTGTGCTTGAAAAATGTCTGTAAAAAGTCAACAGCAGGGGCAACAAATGAGGAAAAAGGTTACCCCTTATATTCAGAAGAGATGGAGAAAGGACAGTGAATGGGTGTGGCCCAAAACCCAGTGCAGGCAGTGATCTCAGGGGCTGGGGACAGGTACAAAGCCAAGCTCGATCCCCTGTCACCATATCAGGGAAGGAGGATCTATCATGCTCAGCAGGAAGATTACTATGGGACAACTAAAACAACACATCCCCAAAAAAACATGGAAGCATATTATAGACTAGTCAGGATATATCGGAAGGACAAACCTGAGAATTTTTCAGCTTTCCTTCATTATTGTGAAATAAGTGGCAAACATTTTCTTGGAATCAGAACAGAATGGAAGCGAGAAAAATAAACTTACAGGTAAACAGATAGAAAACATTATTAAACATTATTTGTAATCAGGGGATTACAGTGTAGTACATCATCTCAGTCACATGACAAAGCAGCGTGCATGATTGGCACCCAACCTTCACTCACATCCGATTGATTGATTGATTGATTGTCACGTATACCAAAGTACAGTGACAAGCTTTGTTTATGAGCAGCACAGGCAGATCATAGTAAGCAAGGATGTACGGATCAAACAGACTGAGACAGAGGCACACAGGTTACATTGCTTATTGAAGCTAGAGAGTCCATTCATCAGTTTAATTACAGCCAGGAAGAAGCATTCCCTGAATCTGCTGGTGCGTGTACTCAGTCTTCTGTATCTTCTGCCTGACGGAAGAGGTTGCAGGAGTTCATTCCCGGGGGACAATGGGTCTTTGATGATGTTGGCAGCCTTTCCGAGGTAGCAAGCCATGTTAAAAGGGCGCATGGATGGGAGGTTGGCTTCTGTGATAGTCTGGGCTATGCCCACCACCTTTTGTAATTTCTTATGGTCTTGGGCAGAGCAGTTGCCATACCAGGTCGGACAGTATGCTTTCAGTGGTGCATCTGTAGAGATTGATGAGAGTTCTTATAGGCATGCTGCATTTCCTGAGCTGCCTGAGGAAGAAGAGGCATTTTCGTGCCTTCTTGACCATTGCACCTAAATGGAAAGTACAGGACAAGTTGTTGGTCATTGTCACTCTGAGGCACTTGACTCTCTCCACCCTCTTAACCTCAGTTCCATTGATGTAGATAGGGGCATGTTCTCCTCCTTTCTTTCTGAAATCAATGATCAGTTCTTTGGTTTTGCTGGCATTGAGAAAGACCATGCACCATGTCACCAAGCTCTCTATCTCCCTTCTGTATTTTGGCTCATCATTGTTTGACATCTGTCCCACTTTGGTGGTGTTGTCAGCGAACTTATAGATGGAGTACATTTGGAATTTGGCTACACAGTCACGGATGTACAGAGTGTACAGTTGGGGGCTGAGGGTGCATTCTTGGGGCCTCCAATGTTGAGTGTTATTGGAGAGAAGCAGTTGTCTATCTTCACTGATTGCGGTCTGTCAGTCAGGAAGCTAAGGATCCAGTTGCAGAGGACAAAGCCAAGACCTAGGTCTCAGTGTTTTGAGATCAGTGTGGAGGGGATAATGGTGTTGAAGACGGAGCTGTAGTAAATGAGCAGGAGTCTGATACAGACGTCCTTGTTGTCCAGATGTTCCAGGGATGAATGCAGGGCTAGGGAAATGGCATCCACCAAGGACTTGCTAAATGAATAGGCAAATTGTAGGGGATTGAGACAGGCTAGGAGACTGGAGTCTCCACTGATATTTATTAGCAGAGGTATAGACCATCTACAAGATACACTAAGAAATTCAGCAAGACTCCTTTAGACAGCACCTTCTAAACCCACAACCACTATCATCTCGAAGGTCAAGGGCAGCAGTTACATGGCAACACCACCAACTGCAAGTTCCCCTCCATTTGATTTGGAAATATATCTCTGTTCCTTCACTGTCACTGGGTCAAAATCATTGAATTCCCTCCCTAACAACATTTAGCGTCCGTACACCACACACACTTCAGTGGTTAAAGGTGGCGGCTCACCACTGCATTCTCAAGGGCAATTAGGGATGTGTGACAAATACTGGCCCAGTCAGTAACAACCATATCACATGAAAAAATAAAGCAACACCACACTAGGAGATTAAAGAACAGTTTTACAATTCAGAGAAAACATGAGAGTTGAAATTGATAAGTATTAAGGTTATAGCTAAATTATAAATTTCTTTCAATCAAAAGGTTGCAGGATTACAGTCACAGAGATGAGATTTCTTGATGTCTTTATGTTGAATTTTAAATTTGCATTTGAGTTTAATTTTGCCATTTATGAAATATACCCAAGGACTTCTCAATCTTCTCGACACAATGCATCTTTACAATACTCTCTGTTTTAATGCTGTTGACAAACAGGAAAAAAGCTTTCAAGTTTAAAAAAAACACTTGTACAATGAAAGTGGTTTCACCTGCTTAAAATAACTAGCAAAGTTAGGGTCTGGGCTACTTTCTTGAAATGTTTTGAGAGGGTCTGGCCTGCTCCATTCTTAATCTGGTAAAAACAATGACTGCAGATGCTGGAAACCAGATTCTGGATCATTGGTGCTGGAAGAGCACAGCAGTTCAGCCAGCATCCAACGAGCAGCGAAATCAACTTGGGCTTTTGCCCGAAACGTCGATTTCACTGCTCGTTGGATGCTGCCTGAACTGCTGTGCTCTTCCAGCACCACTGATCCAGAACCATTCTTAATCTGGTCCAACTTCACAGCAATGTGCTTGACTCTGTGTTGGGCAAGTGAGCCAATTAGGGATGGGCAATAAAAGGTGGTCCCATCTGCGACACCCATATCCTGAGAGAGAATAAAGGAAATGATAGTCTCCCACCAGAAATGCAAGCACCTAATTGGAATTGGTAACCCAGGGTTAGACTGGAGCGTCCAGCATTCAGGGAACGCCTCCAGTTCTAATGATGCTTCAATGAAGTCATCGATTTGCTCAGGTGGACTTCCTTAACACAGGTGGAGCAATGATTTTTTTTCCAGAGTCTTGGACAATACTTAGCCCTTAATTTATACATAAAAATAGATTAATTTGTTATTTATTTCCCAGCCTACTTTTCTTATCCATTTAAAGAAAGAAACATAAAAATCAAATCAACACAAATACAGAGGGGAAATTAGTATGTCATTGCATTACTAGGTGTGGTGGCTCAGTGGTTAGCACTGCTGCCTCACAGCTGTAGGGACCCAGATTCAATTCCAGGCCTTGGACGACTGTCTATATAGAGTTTGCACATTCTCTGTGAGAGTGTGCTCTGGTTTCCTTGCACAATTTAAGTGAATTGGCCATGCTAAACTGCCTACAGTCTTCAGTGGGCTGACTACCCTCCCTCAGCCTCACAGACTTCACTGGTGTCTAAGTTAGGTGTAAACGTAGGGGAATGGGTCTGGGAGGGTTGGTGTGGACTTGTTGGGCCAAATGGCCTGAATCCACACTATAGGGACTCTAACTAAAAATATAGTGGGAATAAAAAGGCGTTCATAAAAATATCAAGGTGATTATTGATAAAATCTCAACAGTAAAAGTCTTGATCTGTGATATAAGTACTGAAGGAGTGTGGCGCTGTCAATAGTACCATCCACAATGTTTTTTTAACTTTCAAAAATATACTTCATTCATAAAATATTTTGATGATCTGTATAACTGGTCATGCCATACATACGTAAACCTTCCATTTCTTTGCATACAGAGACAAAGTAATTGTTCACATATAGAGATCTGTACGATTACTATCCACATATTTAGCTGGAGAGATCAGCGGAGCCCCTTTACTGCATCAGCCCCCTGTGCTTAGGGAGGCAGATGTTACACGGTGGTCTTTCCCCACCGCACCTTGGTGGCAGCTGCCCCAAGCTTCAGCGCGTCCCTCAACACATAGTCCTGGACCTTGGAAGGCGCCAGTCTGCAACACTCAGTCGGGGTCAACTCCTTCAGCTGGAAGATCAACAGGTTTCAGACCGCCCGGAGAGCGTCCTTCACCGAGTTGATGATCCTCCACCGAGGACAGGTAGTATTGCCGACATATGAATGCTAAACTTCCCCTGGCATTATTCAGTAAAGATTTGGAGAATTACCACAACAATCATTCCTCTTTAACTAAGCCCATCAGTTTAAGACTCATTTCATGCTGCTTGTGGCAATTTGTGTGCAAAGTGGATGCTAGATTACTTGCAAGCACTGAGCCATAACACTTCAAAATAATCCAGTCTACACAAAATGGTTTAAGAGCTGGCATTAAGTACATACAAATGTAAATCATTGTACCATTCAGTGAAGTAGGTACCTGGTATTCCAGGCAGTAATATATGTGAGTGTCAGCAGGGGGCAGTACAAAACAGCAGAACTGTACTGTCCCATGATTCTGCAAAAGCAACAGATTGGTCAGGGTTGAGTGAAGCAGGAGAAGAATATTTAACTTGTGAAAATAGGAGACATATCAGACAACAAGAATAACTTACATTTAAATAGCATCTTTCCAAGGCAATTTTTTTAGGAAAAATATTCCTGGAAATACATCCAAGGAAGTTATTTGGGTGGAACTGAGAAATAAGAAAGTGATTATCACCTTTATTGGGGTTGTAATATAATAACCCCCCCTAATAGTCAGCAGGAAATTGAGAAACAAATTTGTAAGGAGATTTCAGTTATCTGTAAGAATAATAAGATGGGTATGGTAGGGGATTTTAATTTTCCAAACATAGACTGGGACTGCCATAGTGTTAAGGGTTTAGATGGAGAGGAATTTGTTAAGTGTGTACAAGAAAATTTTCTGATTCAGTATGTGCATTTACCTACTAGAGACAGTGCAAAACTTGACCTTATCTTGGGAAATAAGGCAGGGCAGGTGACTGAGGTGTCAGTGGGGGAGAACTTTGGAACCAATGACCATAATTCCATTAGATTTAAAATAGTGATGGAAAAGGATAGACCAGATCTAACAGCTGAAGTTCGAAATTGGAGGAAGGTTAATTTTGATGGTATTAGGCAAGAACTTTCAAAAGCTGATTGGGGGCAGATGTTTGCAGGTAAAGGGACGGCTAGAAAATGGGAAGCCTTCAGAAATGGTATAATGAGAGTCCAGAGACAGTATATTCCTGTCAGGGTGAAAGGAAAGGCTGGTAGGTGTAGGGAATGCTGGATGACTCAAGAAATTGAGGGTTTGGTCAAGAAAAAGAAGGAAGCATATATCAGGTATAGACAGCAAAGACAGTGTGAATCCTTAGAAGAGTATAAAGGCTGTAGGAGTATACTTAAGAGGGAAATCAGGAGGGCGAAAAGGGGACATGAAATAGCTTTGGCAAATAGAATTAAGGAGAATCCAAATGGTTTTCACAAATATATTAAGGACAAAAGGGTAACTAGGGAGAGAATAGGGCCCCTCAAAGTACAGCAAGGTGGCCTTTGTGTGGACCCGAAAGAGATAGGGGAAATACTAAACGAGTATTTTGCATCAAAGTTTACTGTGGAAAAGGATATGGGGGATACAGAATGTGGGGAAATAGATGATGACATCTTGAAAAATGTCCTATTATAGAGGAGGAAGTGCTGGATGTCTTGAAACACATGTAGGTGGATCAATCCCCATGACATGATCAGGTGTACCCTAGAACTCTGTGGGAAGCTAAAGAAGTGATTGCTGGGCCCCCTGCTGAGATATTTTTATCATCGATAGTCACAGGTGAGGTGCCGGAAGACTGGAGATTGGCTAACGTGGTGCCGCTATTTAAGAAAGGTGTATAAGGACAAGCCAGGGAACTATAGACTGGTGAGCCTGACCTCAGTGGTGGGCAAATTGTTGGAGTGAATCATGAGGGACAGGATGTACATGTATTTGGAAAGGTAAGGACTGATTAAGGATAGCCAACACGGCTTTGTGTGTGGGAAATCATGTCTCACAAACTTGATTGAGTTTTTTGAAGAAGTAACAAAAAGGATTGATGAGGGAAGAGTGGTGTACGTGATCTATATGGACTTCAGTAAGGCGTTCGACAAAGTTCCCCAAAGAAGACTGGTTAGCAAGGTTAGATCTCAAGGTTAGATACAGAACTGGTTCGAAGATAGAAGACAGAGAGTGGTGGTGGAGGGTTGTTTTTAAGACTGGAGGCCTGTGACCAGTGGAGTGCCATAAGGATCGGTGCGGGATCCTCTACTTTTTGTCATTTACATAAATGATTTGGATGTGAGCATAAGAGGTATAGTTAGTAAGTTTTCAGATGACATCAAAATTGGAAGTGTGGTGGACAGCGAAGAAGGTTACCTCAGATTACAATGGGATCTTGAATAGATGGGCCAATATGTTGAGGAGTGGCAGATAAATGCAAGGTGCTGCATTTTGGGAAAGCAAATCTTATCAGGACTTATAAATTTAATGGTTAGGTCCTAGGAAATGTTCCTGAACAAAGAGACCTTGGAGTGCAGGTTCATAGTTCCTTGAAAGAGGAGTTGCAAGTAGATAGGATAGTGAAGAAGGCATTTGGTATGCTTTCCTTTATTGGTCAGAGTATTGAGTACAGGAGTTGAGAGGTCATGTTGCGGCTGAACAAGATGTTGATTAGGTCTCTTTTGGAATATTGCGTGCAATTCTGGTCTCCTTCCTATTGGAAAGATGTTGTGAAACTTGAAAGGGTTCAGAAAAGACTTACAAGGATGTTGCCAGGTTTGCATGTTTTGAGCCAAAAGGGAGAGGTTGAATAGGCTGGGACTGTTTTCCCTGGAGCATCGGAGGCTGAGGGGTGACCTTATAGAGGTTTATGAAATCATGAGGAGTGTGGATAGGGTAAATAGACAAGGTTTTTTCCCTGGGATCGTGGTGTCTAGAACCAGAGGGCATAGGTTAAAGGTGAGAGGAGAAAGATATAAAGAGATTAGATTAGATTACTTACAGTGTGGAAACAGGCCCTTCGGCCCAACAAGTCCACACCGACCCGCCGAAGCGCAACCCACCCATACCCCTACATATACCCCTTACCTAACACTACGGGCAATTTAGCATGGCCAATTCACCTGACCCGCACATCTTTGGACTGTGGGAGGAAACCGGAGCACCCGGAGGAAATCCACGCAGACACGGGGAGAATGTGCAAACTCCATACAGTCAGTCGCCTGAGACGGGAATTGAACCCAGGTCCCTGGCGCTGTGAGGCAGCAGTGCTAACCACTGTGCCACCGTGCCGCCCACGGGACAATGTTTTCATGCAAAGATCTAAGGGACAATGTTTTCATGCAAAGTGTGGTATGGGTATGGAATGAGCTGCCAGGGGAAGTGGTGGAGGCTGGTACAATTACAACATTTAAAAGGCATCTGGATGGGTACATGAATGGGAAGGGTTTAGAGGGATATGGGCCGGGTGCTGGCAAATAGGACTAGATTGAGTTAGGATATCTGGACTATTTGGACCGAAGGCTCTGTTTCCATCTCTATAACTCTGTGACTCTAATTGACAGGTGCACTTTGGAGAAAGTTTGTCATGGATAGAGTTAGAAAGATACTGGTGGAGCATTTCAAAGGTTTGGTCAAAGGCCAGTTTTTATGTAGAATAAATGCGTAAATCTGAGAGATTTAGAGTGGAAATTCTAGAGTTTAGAGGTCAGGCCTTGTGGGCTTAGAACTCTATGTTTCAATTTTCACCTTAACATTGAAACTTACACATTGAATCCGTCACTTACACATCCTTAACATAGCCAGTTTCATCCCTGCCTCAACTCCTCTGTGCTGATACCCTCCTTTATCCCTTTGTCACCTTGAGCTTTTACTGTTCCAACAAGCATAGAAAGAAATGCCCAGATGCTGCAAGCCGGAAACAGAAGAGGCTAGATACTGGCAGACAGCAATCTATGAGTTCAGGTTTCAGTTGAGTTACTGACAAATCAGATTCCAACAACAAAGATCTATCCTCAAAGATATATGTAACTTCTGTTAGAGTGCAGCATTTCCTGTGATAGCCGCTGCATCTTTTACAAAGGTACCCTTTGTGATATAGGATACAGCATTTTCTCCTGATGACTTGATCCAGTCAAATACAGACTTCTCAACCCATAGTCAAATTGCAAAATGTTAAAGATAACACTTTGGTCTAACAAGGGAAGTCAGCAACAACATAAAAGCAAAAGCATACAAATGTAGCGGAGATTAGTGAGAGGCCAGAAGAGTAGGAAGCCTTTATAACCTGCAGAAAACTGAAAAAGCAATAAGAGGGTGGGAGGATGGAATGTGAGGGTAAGCTAGCTTGTAATTTAAAATCTTCGAGTAAAAAATGAGGTCTGCAGATGCTGGAGATCACAGCTGAAAACGTGTTACTGGTCAAAGCACAGCAGGCCAGGCAGCATCTCAGGAATAGGAAATTCGACGTTTCGAGCATAAGCCCATCATCAAGAATGAGAGAGAGTAGCCAAGCAGGTTAAGATAAAAGGTAGGGAGGAGGGACTTGGGGGAGGGGCGATGGAGGTGGGATAGGTAGAGACTCACTGAAATCCTTGTAGAGGGAGGAAGAGAGCTTCTTCAAGGAAGGCATCCTTGCAAGAGGATTCGCAGTAGGTTAAAATCTTTGAGTAAAAAATGAGGTCTGCAGATGCTGGAGATCACAGCTGAAAATGTGTTGCTGGTCAAAGCACAGCAGGCCAGGCAGCATCTCAGGAATAGGGAATTCGACGTTTTGAGCATAAGCCCTTCATCAGGAATGAGAGAGAGTAGCCAAGCAGACTAAGATAAAAGGTAGGGAGGAGGGACTTGGGGGAGGCGCGATGGAGGTGGGATAGGTAGAGACTCACTGAAATCCTTGTAGAGGGAGGAAGAGAGCTTCTTCAAGGAAGGCATCCTTGCAAGAGGATTCGCAGTAGGTTAAAATCTTCGAGTAAAAAATGAGGTCTGCAGATGCTGGAGATCACAGCTGAAAATGTGTTGCTGGTCAAAGTCTGCAAGAAGATTGCAATAATTATTTTTAGACACGAAATAGGTAAGGGAGAGGCAAGAATGGATATTGGAATGCTGGAAAATGAGGCTGGAGAAGTAATAATGGGGAACAAAGAAATAGTAAAAAAATTGAACAGGTACTTTGCATTAGTTTTCACAGTAGAAGATACCAGCAGCATTCCAAAAGTTCAAGAGAGTCAGGGGGCAGAGGTGAGTGTAGAGGCCACCACTAAGAAGAAGGTGCTGGAGAACATGAAAGACCTGAAGGTGGATAAATCACCCAGACCAGATGGACTCCACCCTAGGGTTCTGAAGGAGATAGCCAGGAAGATTGTGGAGACATTGGTGGTAATCTTTCAGGAATCACTGGAGTTAAAAAGGGTCCCAAGGAACTGGATACTGGCAAATGTAATACCCCTGTTTAATAACGAAGGGAGGCAGAAGACAGGAAACTGTCAGCTGGTCAGGTCGACCATCATTACTGGTAAGAGTTTAGAAGCAATTATGAAGGATAAGAATCCAGAGTACTTGGCAGTGCATGGTAAAATAGGGCTGACTCAGCATGGCTTTTTAAATGGAGGGGTAAAAAGTGAGGTCTGCAGATGCTGGAGATCAGAGCTGAAAATGTGTTGCTGGTTAAAGCACAGCAGGTTAGGCAGCATCCAAGGAACAGGAAATTCCACGTTTCGGGCCAGAGCAAATGGAGGTCATGCCTGACAAATCTCTTAGACATTTTGAGGAGATAATGAGAACGTGAGACAAAGGGAAGCCAGTGAATGTGATCTATTTGGATTTCCAAAAGGTCTTTGACAAGGTGCCACATAGGCAGCTATTAAATAAGAAGGTGGTCAGACTGTGGGACTCATTGCCACCGAAAGCAGTGGAAGCCAAGTCATTGAGCATCTTTAAAAATGAGGTAGGTTCTTGATTACTAAGGGAATCAAGGCTTACAGGGAGAAGACAGGAGAATGGTGTTGAGAAACATACCAACCATGATGAGTGGTGGAGAAGACTCGAGGGGCCGCATGGTCAAAATCTGCTTCTATATGGCTTAGATCTTTATGTCGGCATTGTCTACAGGAATAGTGCCAGAAGACTGGAGGATAACAAATGTTGTTCCCTTGTTCAAGAAGGGGAATAGAGACAACCCTGGAAATTATAGACTTGTGAATTTTACTTTGGTTGTGGACAAAGTGTTGGAAAAGGTTATAAGTGCTAGGATTTATAATCATCTAGAAACGAGTAAGTTGATTAGGGATAGTCAACATGGTTTTGTGAAGGGTAGGTCGTGCCTCACAAAACTTATTGAGTTCTTTGAGAATGTGACCAAACAGGTGGATGAGGGTAAAGCAGTTAATGTGGTGTATATGGATTTCAGTAAAGCATTTGATAAGGTTCCCCACCATAGGCTATTGCACAAAATACAGAGGCATGGGATTGAGGGTGATTTAGCAGTTTGGATCAAAAATTGGCAAGCTAAAAGAAGACAGAGGGTGGTGGTTGATAGAAAATATTCATCCTGGAATTCAATTACAAGTAGGGTACCGCAAGGATCTGTTTTGGTTCCACTGTTGTTTGTCATTTTTATAAATGATCTGGATGAGGGCGTAGAAGGATGGGTTAGTAAATTTGCAGATGTCACTAAGGTCAGTAGGGTTGTGAATAGTGATGAAGGATGTTGTAGGTTACAGAGAGACACAGATAAGCTGCAGAGCTGGGCTGAGAGGTGGCAAATGGAGTTTAATACGGACAAGTGTGAGGTGAGCAACTTTGTAAGGAGCAACAGAAGTACAGAGTACTGGGCTAATAGTAAGATTCTTGGTAGTGTAGATGAGCAGAGCGATTTCAGTGTCCAGGTAGATTGATCCTTTTAAGTTGCTGCCCAGGTTGATAAGGTTGTGAAGAATGGATAGGTGTGTTCGCTTTTATTGGTAGAGGGATTGAGTTTTGGAAGAATGAGATAATGCTGCAGTACAAAACTCTGGTGCAGCCACATTTGGAGTATTGCGTACAGTTCTGGTCACTGCATTATGGGAAGGATGTGGAATCTTTGGAAAGACTCAGAGGAGATTTACTAGGATATTGCCTGGTATGGAGGGAAGGTCTTATGAGGAAGGGCTGAGGGACTTGAGGCTGTTTTCATTAGAGAGAAGGTTGAGAGGTGACTTAATTAAGATAATCAAAGGATTAGATTGGGTGGACAGTGAGAGCCTTTTCCTCGGATGGTGATGGCTAGCACGAGGAGACATAGCTTTAAATTGAGGGATGATTGATATAGGACAGACGTCAGAGGTAGTTTCTTTACTCAGAGAGTAGTAGGGGTGTAGAAAGCACTGTCTGCAACTGTAGTAGACTCACCAACTTTAAGGGCATTCTAATGGTCATTGGATAGGCATATGGATGAGAATGGAATAGTGTAGGTTAGAAGGGCTTCAGATTGGTTCCACAGGTCGATGCAACATCGAGAGCTGAAGGGCCTGTACTGCACTGTAATGTTGTGTATCTAATAATTTTATGGTCTGTGTGTGCAATATGTTAAAAGGTTAGCCCTGGACACACATTGTTGGGATTTGATTAGGTGAAGAGTAAGTTTCCATGCTGTATGTGTTTATAATAACTCAATCACACTTTACCAGCCTCACACTACATTTTACATAACATTGTGGAAATGTCAGTTTCTAAACCAGTAATTCTTCTTTTGTCCTTCAGTCCTTCTGCCACCAGGTGGAGCTACTCCACCGCCCAAACCTGGGACTGTCTCCCCTTCCAGCAAGGACACCATCCAACAGCTGGGCCAGAACAAATGTAAATGGTATTTCACATTTAAAAGGTTTTCTCATCTGCAGTCTGTGTCATTAAAAATCACACAATACCAGGTTATCGTCCAACAGATTTATTTGGAAGCACTAGCTTTCAGAGCGCTGCTCCTTCATCAGGTGGTTGTGGAGTGTAAGATCATAAGACACAGAAATTATAGCAAAAGGGTTACAGTGTCGTGGAGCTGTAATTACATATTAAACAAATTTAGATTAAGTATTTCATCTCTTAGAATGGGATATGCTGGTTTCGGTTCTTTTAAATGCAGTCGATGTACTTCCAATTGCCCTTAGCATTTCGAAAAAGACTACCAGCTCAGCTTGGGTTGCCAACCCTCCAGGAATTGAGACAACCTGAGATTTAAAAAAATTGAAGGCTGAAATAAAATATATATAACGGAGATGGGGCGGACAGAAGCAGGGGTTATGGTATCAATACGTGAGGAAAATATCCAACCAGAATTAACTGTCCCAAAATGTTCTCCAGACTGCAAAGCTTTCAAATTGATCATATAAGTGAGATTTTTCATGATTCAAGTCTACTGTATATGCACAGAGCATTTTGTATATGTTTTTATATTTAAATTCACTCATGTGACAAGAATGTTGCTGGCTAAGCATTTATCACCCATCCTTAATTGCTCAGAGAGCATGGTGGTGGGTCAAATGTAGGTCAGACTGAGTAAGGAATACAGATTTCCAAAAGATTGCCAAAAGACGTTACTAAACCAAATGGAGTTTTACTACAATCAGCATTGGTTACCTGGCTTTCTGTTCCTTTTTTTAAAATTAAATTCAAGCGTCAAACTGGAGTAGTTTTGAACCCACCTTCCTGGAACAAAGGTCATTGTCATAGAGTCTTTGAGATCCACAGCACAGAAAAAAAAAGCCATTCAGCATATTGAGTCTGCGTCAGTCAAGAAGATTTTACCTAGCTATCCTTATCCCATTTTCCCAACATTTGGCCCTTAGCCTTGTATACATTGATATCACAAGTGCACATCTCAATCCTTCTTCAATGTTATGCGGGTTTCTGCTTCTCTCACCCTTATTCCCATCACCCTCTGGGTGAAAACATTTTTTCTCTCATCTCCTGTAAACTTTCTGCACTTTCCCTTAAATCCTTAATGGTCCATTCATCCCTCCACCACAGAAACATTTTTTTTCCAGTCTATCTTATCTATAACCCTCATAATTTTATAAATCTTAATCATGACCCTCTCTCAGCCTCCTCTGCTTTCAGGAAAACTACTCCAGCTAGTCCAATCTCTCTTCAACTGGAACTCTCCAGCCCAAGGCCACATCCTGTTAAATTTCCTCTGCATCCTCTCCATTTCCATCACATCCCTCCTATAATATGGATTCCAGAACTGCACACAACACCCTAGCTGTGGCCTAATCAATGTTTTGTGTTGTTCTAGCATAACCTCCTGCTCTCAAACTCTATGGCTTGACAAATAAAGGCAAGCATCCCATATGCTGTCTTGACTACCTTATCCACTTGCTCTTGATGCCTTAAGGAACCGGTTACATCTGCACCAAGGAGACCAAGAAGCCTCTGATCTTCCCAGAACCTACCGTTCATTATCTTGATTTGTTTGTCCTTCCTGAGTGCATCACCTCACATTTATCGAGATAGAATTTCCATTCACCACTGATCAACCTGACTATATCTTCCTGTAATCTAAAGTTAACCTCCACTCTATTTACCACCCCACCCAATCTTTGCATAGTCTGTGAACTTGCTGATCTCAACCCTCCTATATTCAAGTTTAAATTATTTATATAAATCACAAACAGCAAGGGCCCCAGCACTGACCCACTGCAACAGACCTCCAGTTGGAAAAACATCCCTCAACCATCATCTTCTGCTTCCTGCTACACAGCCAATTGTGGATCCCATTTACCAAATTTCCTAGGATCCCATGCTTTTAACCTTTGCTATCAGTCACCCATGTGGGATGCTATCAAAAGCCTCACTGAAGTCCAAGTAAGCCACATCAAAAACATTGCCCTCATCTACACACCTCTTTGAATAATTCGATCATGTTGGTCAGATATGATCGCCCTGAACAAAACCATGCTAACTGTTCTTAATTAAACATTATCTTGGTATCTTGTATTACTAACCTAGCGATGTTACCACTACATCGTGGGCAGCACAGTGGCACAGTGGTTAGCACTGCTGCCTGCTGCCTCACAGCGCCAGAGACCCGGGTTCAATTCCCAACTCAGGCGACTGACTGTGTGGAGTTTGCACGTTCTCCCCGTGTCTGCGTGGGTTTCCTCCGGGTGCTCCGGTTTTCTCCCGCAGTCCAAAAATGTGCAGGTTAGGTGAATTGGCCATGCTAAATTGCCCATAGTGTTATGTGAAGGGGTAACTGTAGGGGTATGGGTGGGTTGCGCTTTGGCAGGTTGGTGTGGACTTGGGCCGAAGGGCCTGTTTCCACACTGTAAGTAATCTAATCTAAGTAATTATACACCACCACCTCCGCCCATGTGTTGATTTTTACCAGAACAATCTGAGATATCTCAGTATATTCACTGTTACCAGTCCTTCTAATGGATTTTAGTCTACATTACTGAAACCCAGCGGGGAAGGATACCCTCATAATGTCTTCAGCAGAAGATAGCCTTGGCCTTGATGAATAGAATATGTTTATTACATATTACTTTCTAATATGTTTCTAAACAAGCAAATCATACACTATACTTCCCTTCAGTCTTTCCAAAACTAGGTATCGACTCTCACAAAGTAAGGCTGCACAAGCAGTAAATGACCAGATAAACAGTTTTCATGATTAATAACCTGGATTATGGGGAGGTACATTGTAGTCCACAGTGATCGAGAGTGTGGTACAGCAGTCAGGCAGCATCCGAGGCACAGGAGAATCGATGTTTCAGGCATAAGCCCTTCATCAGGAAACATCGATTCTCCTGCTCCTTGGATATTGCCTGACCTGTTGTGCTTTTCCAGCACCACACTCTCAACTTTAATCTCCAGCATCTGCAGTCCTCACTTTCTCCTAGTCCAAAGTGATCGACTGATTGAAGCAAACGGTATGTTATTTTGCTTTCCAAGTTCAAATTGTACTTAAGCAGCCTGCTTTTGCAAAACAACCACTGTTAGGTGAGTTTCCACAATTGGGAAGTATTTGTTATACAGCACTGAAATCATTAGTAGTTATGCTGACATCCAAACTGAGATAGTTCATCAAACTTGTCATGTAAACTTACATTTGCCAAAAGTGATGTATGTTCATACACAGGGACACGTTCTCTGCAAAACAAAAGGAACATGTTAAAATTTGCAACCTTTTGAAATGATCAGGAAGCTTGGGGAGCCAATATTGCCCCATTGCTTTCTCATGGTAATGCCTCAATTGGTGTTGCCTTCTCAGCCAAACAGCAGCTATTTGTCCTGCATATAAATGACAGTGATTGTTTCGAAAGTTGGTTTTCTTGTGTGTGTCCTGATGAGTACAAGATGAAAAGCATTAGTAATTTGACCAACGGTATCCAACTACTGTATAATCAAGTTACTGACTATGCACTGGACAAGGTGAAGTTGAGAGTTGATATAGAGTCATAGAGATGTACAGCATGGAAACAGACCCTTCGGTCCAACCTGTCCATGCCAACCAGATATCCCTACCCAATCTAGTCCCACCTGCCAGCACCTGGTCCATATCCCTCCAAACCCTTCCTATTCATATACCCATCCAAATACCTCTTAAATATTGCAATTGTACCAGCCTCCACCACTTCCTCTGACAGCTATTCCATACACATACCACCCTCTGCATGAAAAAGTTGCCCCTTAGGTCTCTTTTATGTCTTTCCCCTCTCACCTTCTAGTTCTGGACTCCCCGACCCCAGGGAAAAGACTATGTCTATTTATCATATCCATGCCCCTCATAGTTTTATAAACCTCTAGCCATTTGGATACAGAACTGGCTCAAAGGTAGAAGACAAAGGGTGGTGGTGGAGGTTTGTTATTCAGACTGGAGGCCTGTGACCAGTGGAGTGCCACAAGGATCAGTGCTGGGCCCTATACTTTTTGTCATTTACATAAATGATTTTGATGCAAGCATAAGAGGTAAAGTTAGTAAGTTTTCAGATGACATCAAAATTGGAGGTGTAGTGGACAGCGAAGAGGGTGACCTCAGATTACAACAGGATCTGGACCAGATGGGCCAATGGGCTGAGAAGTGGCAGATGGAGTTTAATTCAGATAAATGCAAGCTGCTGCATTTTGGGAAAGCAAATCTTAGCAGGACTTATACACTTAATGGTAAGGTCCTAGGGAGTGTTGCTGAACAGAGACCTTGGAGCGTAGGTTCATAGCTCCTTGAAAGTGGAGTCGCAGGTAGATAGGATAGTGAAGAAGGCATTTGGTATGCTTTCCTTTATTGGTCAGAGCATTGAGTACAGGAGTTGGGAGGTCATGTTGTGGCTGTACAGGACATTGGTTAGGCCACTGTTGGAATATTGTGTGCAATTCTGGTCTCCTTCCTATTGGAAAGATGTTGTAAAATTTGAAAGGGTTCAGAAAAGACTTACAAGGATGTTGCCAGGGTTGGAGGATCTGAGCTACAGGGAGAGGCTGAACAGGCTGGGGCTGTTTTCCCTGGACCGTCAGAGGCTGAGGGGTGACCTTATAGAGGTTTACAAAATTATGAGGGGCATGGACAGGATAAATAGACAAAGTCTTTTCCCTGGGGTCGGGGAGTCCAGAACTAGAGGGCATAGGTTTAGGGTGAGAGGGGAAAGATATAAAAGAGACCAAAGGGGCAACTTTTTCACACAGAGGGTGGTACATGTATGGAATGAGCTGCCAGAGGATATGGTGGAGGCTGGTAAAATTACAACATTTAAGAGACATTTGGATGGTTATATGAACTGGAAGTGTTTGGAGGGATATGGGCCGGGTACTGGCAGGTGGGACTAGATTGGGTTGGGATATCTGGTCGGCATGGATGGGTTGGACCGAAGGGTCTGTTTCCATGCTGTACATCTCTATGACTCTATGACTCTAAGGTCACACCTCAGCCTCCGACGCTCCAGGGAAAACAGCCCCAGACTGTTCAGCCTCTCCCTGTAGCTCAAATCCTCCAACCCTGGCAACATCCTTGTAAATCTTTTCTGAACCCTTTCAAGTTTTGCAACATCTTTCCAATAGGAAGAAGACCAGAATTGCACACAATATTCCAACAGTGGCCTAACCAATGTCCTGTACGGCCATAACATGGCCTCCCAACTCCTGTACTCAATACTCTGACCAATAAAGGAAAGCATACCAAATGCCTTCTTCACTATCCTATCTACCTGCAACTCCACTTTCAAGGAGCTATCAACCAGCACTCCAAGGTTTCTTAGTTCGGCAACACTCCCAGGGCATGACCATTAAGTGTATAAGTCTTTGATTGGCATTTCTCAGACTCTAAAAGGAACTCTATGACAAACACACACAACTTCATTGTATCCAACATAGTAGAACCAGGGAACACAAAGGAAGACAAAACATAAATAATTCAGCAAATATTATGGGCATGATGTATCTAAATGCACATGCATCAACAAAGTCCATTAGGGCTTAATTATCTTTCACAGGAAATTGGGAAGAAATTTCAATGCCTTCAATGAGTTGCTCTCCAAAGCTCTTTGCAATGTCTTGAGCTGGTGTCATTCAAAACAGGAGCACTGTCATCTGACTGCACATCATAATTCCTAAACAAATCCATACACCGATCTCTGGGAAACCTGAAAAAGATCCCATTTTCCAAATCCAGAACTAATTCTTCATATGACTAGCATTTAGGACACTTTAAAATTTAATTCCCAATTATATTCTCATGAAACACAAAGTAAAGATTCTATTTACAACATAAGAAAGTACATATTTTAGGATCAAATTACATACACATGTTTTGCCCATGGAGATTGAGCTAAGCTTCATGTTTCCTGGCAACCAGGTTTATTAATTTAGCAGACCAGATATTACAATAGAAAGACAAACAGCTATTTTGCTTTTTTGAAAACTTCTGCTGCTTGACACTTGAGATTTGAAATAATGATCTTTTCTGAGAAGGAGCCAGAGTACACCAGCTGATGTTTGAACAAGCTGAACATACAAACACAATATAAATCTTCTGGCAACACTGAATAACCATCGAGCCTACATTACTGATACCCAGTGGGGAAGGATAGCCTCACGATGTCTCAGGCAGAAGATAGACTTGGCCTTGTTGAATAAAACATGTTTATTACATATTTATATTATTACTACAGTACTGCAGTACCGAGGGAGTTCTGCACTGTTTGAAAGGCTGACTTTCTGCAACTGAGACCGTATCTGCTCTCTCTATATCTCTCTATCTCTTTCTCTCTATCTCTCTATCTATCTATCTCTCTCTCTCTCTCTCTATCTATCTCTCTCTCTCTCTCTATCTCTCTCTCTCTATCTCTCTCTCTGAAAGGCATAACTCAGCTCATGGTATCATCTTGAAGAGCAGAGAGATTGCCCTCTATCCGGGCCAGCAATTTATTCCTTGACGAGCATTATTAAAAACAGATTATTTGGTCATACTGCTATTTGTGGGAGTTTCCTCTGATTGGGCCATATGCCCTCAACATTATTGCAGTGAATGCACTTTGAAAAGCATCTCATTGGTTGGAATGCACCTTGGAATGTCCTGACGATATATAGACACACGTTCATAGGGAATGGGATTTAGGAGCTGGAGTAAGCCATGTGGTCCTTTGAATCTACTCTACCAGTCAATGGTTGATCTATTTGTGGTTTCAACTCCATTTTATTTTTTGCTGCCCTTGACTCCCCTGCATCTCAAAAGCCTATCTCACTCTGCCTGGGATAAGATCTGTCATCCAGCAGTTGTATAATGAGATTTGTGGAAATCATGGTGGTGTAACTTATTGCTTTGATATCAGTAACACCAGCGTGGGGTGAGTTTGTGAAGAGAGAGGTCTTAGACACTGCACTAGAGTGTAGCCTACCATGTATTTGGTAGCCTACCATGTAAAGATGTAAATAAAAGGAGTGTTACAGTGCAGGAATTGAGGGGCCTTAGTAAGAGATAAGGAGCAAGCAGCCTCAGGGACAGTGCCCATGCAGATAGCAACAGTCAGAGATACTCCAGACCAGTGACTCTGTGTGCAGGGAGCAGAATTGGCTGCTCAGGATAAAGCAAACAGCCTCCACTGTTTTCCAATTCCAAATGACCCTCTGAAAGAAAGTTTCACCTCATCTCTAATCTTGATTCTTTTAAATTGTTTTCTCTGGTGTGAGGGGTTCAGGGTTGTGCAATTGGTTCTGTCTCCAGGCTAAAAATCATTCTGGGTTTGAATCCAACCCAGGGAGTTGTTGGTCATGGAAGATGCATTTGTAATCTAGCCAAACAAATTGATTGTCTGTGTGTAGGTCCTTCCCTAAGCAAGTGATAAGTGCAGGAGAGTCTCCTGGTCAGCTATCCTGCAGAAGGCAGTGACAGACCATTGCAGTGATTTACCCAGAACCATGAACTAACCTGATGCAAATCCATGGTCCAACCATCAGGAACAAGCTGATGAGAAAAGACACACCCCTGTTCTAGTCTCCTCCAACAAAGGCAGAATTTTTTCTTGACATTCAATCAATCAAGCCCTATCAGGATCCTATACACTTCAATTTGATCACCTCTCATCCTTCTAAACTCCAAACTATACAGTGAAGTTCAATTTTGGTTTATTCTGGAGGTATTTATTAGTATGTTTTGCCTTTTTGCTATATATAAATGTCTCAATAGAATTTGTTAAACCAGTTTCCACTGTGTAGAATGAGTGTTTTTGTATGAACATGATCCTGCTCCTGTGTGTGTGACTGTCTGATTAAGAGAGTGGTGCTATAATAAGAATTCTACTACAACAGGAATTATTCTTTCTGCATAGGAACGGGTAGTTCAGTGTCTCCAGCTCAACTCTAAACTGCAGCTTTACCCAATACAGTCACAGTCCAGTGCAGACCAGCCCCACACCACTTAGAGAGGATTAAAAGTGTTTAGATACACAAAAGATAATTGAATGAGGGTTGTTAATTACTTATATACTTCTGACATTCAATGTGTCTTAATTAGGTGTAAAATAATAAGTAAACTTTGAGTTTTCTAGTTAAGATATTCCTACTTACAACTTTGACATTGACATTAATGCAATTAGTTGATGGTTATCATTCTTCATCCAATAGAAGTGGGTGACCACTGTAAACAGAGATTATATTAAGTGATTGTGTATGTGTAAGAGCAGACTGAGGTTACAGTCTAGTTGAATGGCAGAAGAAGTAAGGGATGGTGCTATTATCCTCTGGCCTGAATTCTCCTGTCTCTGATCTCCATTGCTCAGGCTTCACAGCACAAATACACCCTCCTACATTTATGTGACCACCTTCCAAGACTAGTGTCATCCACTTTCTCAGTGCTTCAACTCATTGTCAGTTTCAATTTATGTGTTAACCAGGAAGCCCTTTGATTGGCTGACAGCCTCAATAGACTCCAACACCAAGGAATCACTAATGACATGACCTGAAATATGTATGTGAGCAGTTTGACCTTTGACAATATCTGGAAACTGATAGAATCAGGATTAGTGGTCATTTTACTGCCTGCCCTACCTTTTTCCTAGTTTGAAATTTCATTCACCCAATCTTACACAATTCAAATGTTAATGGACAGGGGTCTAAACACATCATCTCACCTGGCCTCATGGGTTCCCTGTCCAGGGAGCTGGTTAATATGACTTCTCTTGTTTGTCATTTATATATATACACAATTTCAATGAGAATATAGGAGGAATGGTTACTAAGTTTGGGGATGACACCAAAATTGGTGCTATAATGGATAGTGAAGAAGAGCGATAGGGTTGTGATCAGCTTAGCCATCAGGTCAAGGAGTGGCAGATGAAGTTTAATTTAGATAAATATGAGGTGTTGCATTTTGGTAAAACAGATCAGGGCAGGACTTTTGCAGTTAATGATAGGGCCCTGGGGAGTGTTGTCGAACAGAGAGACCTCGGGTTTCAGGTACATAGTTCCTTGAAAGTGGCATCGCAGGTGGTCAAGGTGTTGAAGAAGGCAATTGGCATGCTTGCCTTCATTGATCAGAGCATTGAGTTTTGGAGTTGGGGTGTCATATTGGGGCTGTACAGGACATTGGTGAGGCCACTTTTGGAATACTGTGTACAGTTCTGGTCACCCTACTAAAGGAGGGATATTATTTAATTGGAGAGGGTGCAGAAAAGATTTACAAGGATGATACCAGGACTGGAGATTTGTGTTGTAAGGAGAGGCTGGATAGGCTGCGGTCTTTTTTCCCTGGAGCGTAGGAAGTTTAGGGGTTACCTTATATAGTTTTATAAAATCATGAGGGATATAGATAGGGTAAATAGCCATGGTCTTTTCCTTAGCCTAACATTGTAACTTCCCTCAAAACTACAGGGCATAATTTTTAGATGATGGGAGAAAGTTTTAAAGGGACCTGAGGGGTAATTATTTCACACAGAGGATGGTTCATATGCAGAATGAACTGCCAGAGGAAGTGGTAGATGCAGGTACAGTAACAACATTAAAAGACATTTGGACAGGGACATGAATAGGAAAGAATTTGAGGAATATGGGCCAAACATAGGCAGGTGGGACTAGTTTAGTTTGGGAACCTTGGTTGAATGGATCAATTGGACCATACGGTCTGTTTATGCGCTGTATGACTCTCCAACTCTGTAGTTACTATTGGCTAAATATGAGATTAGTTGTTTTAATTGAAGGCTTTGTGAACAGCGAGGGACCATTTTTGCAGGAAAGTGTTAATTTCCAACAGGTTGTTTCTCCTTGAGGAACATGAGGATAGTGAAAGGATATTCAAATCTATTTGTTCCCCTCTTTCCAGCAAACCTTAGGATGTATCGAATTGCACATCCGTGATCTAACTGACCTGTGATTCACAATGGCATTAACTCCAACAGCTGCTATTAACAAAGTACTGCTTTTCTAAACAAGAAATAATAGCATTGCCTGCAATTTTCATTCTGCACAGAAAAATAGCTGGCGCATATTGTGACTCCAAACTCTTCATAAAATTGTCTGCAGAGAGACAGCACATCAGTCTATCATTGATGGATGGATATCCTTCATCAGCTGGCATCTCTCGCTGATTATTCATTTAATAATATGTTCTCACTTTAACATTTACCTCTCAGCTGGACGCATTCCAATGATCTTTGATTGACTGACAGCCTCAATATTTCTTTAACTAACTGTGAAAAGATCTTTGAAGTTATGGAATTATACAGAGAGAGGCCATTAGGCCAATTGTAACCGTGGTGGCACTTTGACAGAGAGACGTGATTAGTTCCATTCACTTGCCCGTTTCCCTGGTCAGAGACAGGATTTTGTTTCATAATGTTTTCAAGTATTTCCTTTTGACTCATACTATGCAATTTATTTCCATTTATCTTTAATGCTGACAACTCACTGTATGAAAGTAACTTTTCCCGACTGGTTCCTTTGTTTGTTTGCTCTGACATGGCCTCAAAGACTCTTCACTGAGAATCCCAATTCCATATTTCTCGCTGCCTTGTGGAAATCTTCTCGACAGTATTCTGTTCTGTGCAGAAGGGTTGATGTGCCGATAACTTGCAGACGCATCACCATCTCTAGCCTTGTCCGCCATCCAGACATTCCATGGTGAGACCACCCACCCTGCCCCACCCCCACCAGCCATTCATCCAGAAGTGAGGAGGGAGTATTGTCTATGTGGGAGTTTTCCCTTTTACCATTGGGGTCTTGACTTGGAGGCACGGTCATTGTGGTTCACAAACTGTCAGTCCGCCTCTGCGGGTCCGTGTTCTAGTTGAACAGGGGATGTGCTTGGTTATAACCACCATGAATTCTGAGGGACAGAATGTATCTGCAGTTGAAGAGACACAGATTAATCAGAGAGACCCAGCAAGGACTTGTTCAGGAAGGGTTGCGTTTGGCAAATTTAGTTGAATTTTCTTATAGAAATAACCAGGAGTGTTGATTCGGATGGTGTCTTTGATGTGATCCATGCAGACTTTAGTAAGGCTAATGGTAAGGTCCCTCGTAGCAAACTGGTCAAGGAGGTAAGGGCGCATGAGATTTGACACACATTTCCTGCAGTGGGCTATTCCTGCAGTCTGTCAACATTGTAAGCTCACTGCATTGCCCTCTTTGTGATCCACCAAAGTGAGCCTTGGAGTGCTCTGACACGCATACATCACCCATGTCCCATCACTACTGTCCTTCCCCTGACTGCTCTTGAAACCAAGACAGCATTTGGCCAAGTGCAGCATCAGGGAATCCTGGATAAACGGGAGCTGACGGGAATTAGAGGCAACAATCTTTGTTGGTTAGAGTCATACCTGGCACAAAGGAAGATGGTCGTACCTTACGATCCTCTCCCCTAGCCTCCGTTGCACTGGGCTAGAGCAATGCAGCGTAGGCCTGTATGCTCGCGCTGTCTCTCCATGGCTGTGACCATCCTCTCCATGGATGCAGCCATGGCATCAAATGTCTGAGACACATCAGAATCCATGACTCCTCCATACCCTCAACAAAACTGCACAAAACCTCCGCCATATATTTCCCTAATCTCTGCTGCATGTCTGGCAGTGAACCTTCCTGTTAAGTTCCCAACAATAAAGGTGGAGGCTGGTGCAATTGCAACATTTAACAGATGGGTATATGAATAGGAAGGGTTTAGAAGGGTATGGGCCAAATGCTGGCAAACGGGGCTTAATCAGTTTAGGATATTTGATCAGCATGGATGAGTTGGACCAAAGGGTCTGTTTCAGTGCTGTATAACTCTATGACTCTATGACCAATAGGTCCATTATCAGTCTGAAGCTCAGCAGGAGCCTACTACCCAGTAGTCCTTCCATTGTCTCTGGACAATCACATCTTATCTCAGCTGCTCGGTCACATCAGTGAAGTTCTCACCACTTTCTACTCCTGAATCTACACATGATTCCTTCACAGGTTGTGTGAGTATAATGGCATAGGTAGAGGGTGGTTGGTGAGGCAGGTGATGACACATCCTCTGGGATACTGGCTTTTTTGGCACCAGATGTGGAGTCTTCAGCTTCCTCCTGTGGTTGTGACCTGGCTTTTTGACCCTGTAGAAAGAAATAAAATGAATTACACTGAGACCCTTCACTGTCTGAGTGTTTCATACTTCATTGTCTCCATCCTGTAGGTTCATATGCCATCAGCAGTGTAGTTTTCTCTCTCTCTCTCTCTCTCCACCTCCCACCCTTCCTGCTGATGGTCCAGCCTCCATGGCTGCCACCAATCATATTCCGTCATAGCTGGAGAGGGAGATCAGTGCACATGCTCCTCCTCCTGTGGGTCTCCTCTCCTGGACATTGTGGCTCTGCTTGTCCGGAACTTGTGACACCCAATCACCTTTACTACACAAACCGTACACTGCACCGTACACAAACAGTCACATGTAGCACCCAAGCAAAAACCAAACTTCTACTTCCTTTGGTCTAATTGCCTTGTGACTCATGGGTTGACTATGGATTCATATTTCTGGCGTAGCTGCTCACTATTACTTACAAAGGATTAACAACAGATCAAAGCTGCTTAGTGACCATTGTCTGCACTGAATCCAGGATAGTGCATGATAACATGGTTTCCCACCTCCTCTTTCAACTCCATTCAAGCTGTCTTTTAGAGTCATAGACTCATACAGCACAGAAACAGACCTTTCGACCCATCTTATCCATACCAACCAGATTTCCCAAACTAGTTCCACTTGGCCCCATTTGGACTGTATTCCAGTAAACCTTTCCTATAATGTACCTGTGCTTAAAAATGTGTTGCTGGAAAAGCGCAGCAGGTCAGGCAGCATCAAAGGAACAGGAGAATCGACATTTTGGGCATAAGCCCTTCTTCAGGAATGAGTTCAGAGCTTAAAAATGTGTTGCTGGAAAAGCGTAGCAGGTCAGGCAGCATCAAAGGAACAGGAGAATCGACATTTCGGGCATACGCCCTCTTCAGGAATGAGCATCTGTAGTCCTCACTTTCTCCTATAATGTACCTGTCTAAATATCTTTTAAATAATTGTTGCCACCCCTGCCACTTCATCTGGTAGCTTGTTCCATAGACATTCCACTCGCTGTATGAAAAGGTTGCCCCTTAGGTCCCTTTTATATCTTTCCCTTCTTACCTTAAACATATGCCCTCTAGTTTTGGACTCCCCTATCCTGGGCTGTTCACCCTAACCATGACACTTATGATTTTATAAACCTCTATAAAGTCACCCCTCAGCCTCCAACATTCCAGAGAAAAAAAGTCCCAGTCTATCCAACTTCTCCTTCTAACTCAAACCTTCCAGTTTTGGGATCATCCTTGTAAATTATTTTTGTACACTTCCCAGTTTAATAACATCCTTCCCGTGGCAGGGCAACTAAAAGTGTAAAACCAGAACTCAATGGCTTCTTCACCACCTGGTCTACCTCTGACGCTATTTTCAAGAAACCTCATACCTGCACCCCTGGTTTCTGTGTTCGACAGTAGTCCTACGTCCCTAACTTTAATTGAGTAAGTCATGCCCTGGTTTGTCTTGGCAAAATGCAACACAAATTTATTTGAATTAAACTCCATCTGCCATTCATTGGTCTACTGGCCCAGTTGATCAAGATCTCATTGTTCTTAGATAGCCTTCTTCACTCTCCACTGTACTATTAATCTGGGTGTCATTCACAAATTTGCTAACCATGCCTCTTATGTTTTCATCCAAATTGTTTACACAGTATAAAGACTGAACAATAGGGGACCCTGTTGGTCACAGGCATCCGGTCTAAACAACAACTGCCTGCCTCCTACAATCAAGCTAATTGGCTAACTCTCCCTGGATTCCATGTGATCTAACCTTACTAACCAGTCTACCATGCAGAATACTGCTCTACCTTCAGTTGCCTTCTTGGTTACCTCTTCAAAAAAATTCAAAATATCTCACAAGCTCATAAGATATCAGAGCAGAATCAGGCCATTCGACCATGACTGATACCCTCCTCACCCTCACTTTCCTGCCATCGCCCCAAAACCCTTCAACCCATTACCAATTAAAAATCTGTCTAACTCCTTAGATTTATTTTGGAAGGTCGATGTGGACTCAAAGGGCCAAATGGCCTGTTTCCACACTGTAGGAATTCTATGATTCCGTGGTGCAATGTTCCAGCTATACCACTGGAATACCATTCCATTGGTAAACTCCAACCAACAGTTAACTTGACGGATTTGTTCTGGATCTGATACAGTGGGTATTCCTGCAAAGTTGGAAACAAGTCAAGACAAAACAAGAAAGCAGAGCCTTCACCAGCTGCCAAAAGAGGCTCCAAGGTCAGTGTCAAAGGGAGAAGCTGGCCAGGAGGTAGGCGTCCAGGGAAGGTATTGTCAGAGGTGTGGCAGCACATCTTCAGCATGAAAACTGACTACTTGTGAATATCAGAGAGCCAGTCCCACAGACAGCTGACGTTGTCCCAGCAAGCAGTCACAAGGATATGCAGCCAGACTGTGATGCCACATGGATTTGCCAGGAAAGCCTTGCTGGTGTCCCCAAGGTGATGCTCAGTTTCTCTACCATCATTGTACCCTGGGCACCACAAGCAACATATGCAACATTTGTCATCCCTGTAATAGAATGGCTGCATAATGGAGGTGGGTACTGCCTTCTGCCATCACGTGAATGAATTAATCCAACTCTCCTCAGAAAGGGGGAAGATAGGAGGCAAGCTCATTGGTTCTGGGCTATCTCTGGAGTGTGAGGGATCACTTACCACCCTCCGGTGGCCTTTAGAGCCCACAAAGACCAATTACGTGCACATGTGCATCATAAGGGCCTCCAATCTTTCAGCATACAATGGGGCAGTGACCACAATGGAAGAACCATGCAGCTCGATGATCATTCCCAGGGAGCCCCGATGGCTATTACATTTGGTGCAGCTGGCAAGTCAGTAGCTGGATCATGGGTGGCAAGGCCTATCCTATCTGGGCCTAGCTAATGACACCTTCACAGAGAGGCACCTTCCTACTGCACTGGTAGGGAGGTAGTATGCAGCAGACACCTCCATAAGATCCATCATTGAGAAAAATGATCGAAAATGTACTTCCATTGTGCTGATCAGTCTGGAGAATTCTTCAGTATGCAGTACTGAGGGTATTGTGGACAGTAGTGCCTCCTCTGTACCTTATCATCATGTAAGATGATGAGAGAGCATGCTCGGAGGCTGAATAGCCTGCTCCTGTTGCATGGAAGTGGCGGAGAGCACTGGTCCTTAGGCGAGGAAGAATTGGATTTGCCTCAGGCGGAGGTTATTATTTTTTATGAGGATTTATTGGATGTCAGGGCCAGAGAAGGATGGACAACAGATACCAGAGGCAACCAAAATACACCTGATTTGCTCAAGAGTGATATACCTATGTGACCAAGGTCCCATTGCCTGCTGGGGATGAGTGCCCATCCAATGGAACAAGGATCTTTGTCTCACACACGCTCAGTTGTGAAGGTGGCCCCAAGGAAGTATTTTCCATTTGGACATATACCAGTCAGCCAAGTGTGACCATGAATTCAGATCCTGCATCTTCACTGCATGGCTTGAAGCACATCTACAGCAATTCATCTCTCCTCATGGAGAGTAATCTTGGAATGTCTCCTTGACGATGTGCATCAGGGAGAGATAGCTGAGCCCTGGAGCAGGCATGCATGTGCTCCCTCCATCTCTGAGGGCAATGACTCCTCTCTGCCTCCCTGAGGAAAAAGAACAGCTGCGTAGAGGTTCTCAGCCCTGTCTCTTTTAGCCATTGCAGTATGGAGGCCATGGCTACAGCCACAGCAGAATATATGTTGGCCTTGGCTCTCCCCATTGGCATTGCCAAAATCTCCACATGCACCCACATGCCGGGGACATGGCAGAACCCAGGACATTTGCCCAGAAAATTGTTGGAGATGTCTGGCATCTCTGCCTATGTTCCCTTACCTTCTGCTACAGGATTCCTGAGGCTACAATCAAGGTCCCCTCACCAGGATGAGAAGACTGGCTTCTCCAAGTGTCAGGGGCCGTGGGTGCTATAGTTCCCCACCATTCACTGGGATGTGTGCTCCCAAATCTAAATGGAAGCCTTCTATAGGTGTACTGTACTGGCGGAAGCTGTGTAGGAGATAGATGATGGTGCATCCTCTGGCACAGGGCTGTCATTGTATGAACTTAATGAGTTAACAACAATGAGCCATTTGACTCCTCCAGCCTGCTGGACTATTCAGCAAGATCATAGCTGACCTAATGACCCCACATTTCAGCCTCCCCACAATAACCTTTCACCCCCTTGCTTATCAACAATCCATCTCCCTTTGCCTTAAAAATATTCAAAGCCTCTCTTTTCAGCACCTTGCAAGGGTGAGAATTTCAAAGACTCCAGGCTGTGATTAAAAACTTCTCATCTCTATAATTAAACAGTGACTCCTCGATCTAGAATCACCATTGACCGTAGCAAGGAGCTTGATCTGAGGTGGCTATGGTTATGTTACCATTCAAAGCATAAGGAACTAAACACAGATACGTGACATTGAAGAATCCAACAAGTATTTCTTACAACTGACTTTAATATAGTTAGAGAAGTGTCTTGGCCATTATTAAGCTACTAGTTTACACCAGAGCAGTGTGCTTTTGACAGTATGTCATGCTTCAAGTGATCCTCGTATAACAGGACCTCCAACAGCAAATGGTGACAGCAATGGAGGACACTGAGCAAGAGAGCTGGGTTGTTCACCATGACCTCCACCAACAGATGGCGATGGTGAAGGAGGGCAGCAGGAACAGTCCAGCGGCTTTTGCTGGAGAGAAATTTGATGGAAAGGAAGATTAGATAAAGAATCCCTCAGCCCAAAGTAGCTCACATTGTAATTCCATTTATACACTGTCAATAATTCCTTGTTCATCTTTAATTTCCCTTCTATTGACCTGATGCCCATGAAATGAAGAATCCCTGCTTTGTAATCTTTGGACTGTCAGTGTGATCAAATATCATGTTACACTAAGAGAAGATGGAGTCTGGGCCCTTTATGTTTCTCGTTTCACATCCTATGAATTTGTGATGATGGCATGGGAGTATCTCTTAAAGGTATACTGACCATGGAACATAACATGATTCTGGTGTCTTCAGTCTTCTATCTTTGCAGAGGCCTAGGCCTTGGATTGTAAGGACATAAAGTAGTGAAGAGCAAAAGAAGCCGCAAGAAGGATTTGCAACGTCTATAAGTGCTTCACATTTCCTGGGGCTCCTCCTACGTGCCCACATGCCAGCACCAGGAACTGACTAACCATCCTACAGCCTTTTACGATAGTGGAAGCTGTAGAATGCAATCCAAAACTCAGTCAACCACTGTGTTCAGAAAGTTTTAGTTTTATTTCCTCCACTTCATATTCTAGTTTTTGTTACATTGTCACTTCATGCTTCTTTACCAATGAAGAATTTCAGCAAAATATAGGTGTACACACCAGAGAGAGATACTTGAATTCGTCTTTCATGTACCTTTTAAATTATGACTATTCAGCTTTATATTTAAAAGGTTCTGAGCACTTGGTTTGTTAATTAGTTTCAATTTACTTTAACAGAAACAGCTCACAGTAACACTGGAAATCATACTTTCGAGAGATCCACAGTTCATTAAGCAGGCCAAGTCTTTGAAATGGTACTAGCAGTAATACTTAAATGACTCAAGTCAATATTATTTTTTTAATATTGAATTTACTAATAAGTATGATCGCACAAGCTTTAGTTGAATTCATAACTTCATCCTAACATTTGCTTTTTAATACACTTCTAGTTGCCTCACCTATCTCACAACTGATTTAATGATCTACCTGTGAACTGGTAAATGATTGTGCAATCTTTCCCACACACATTTTGCACCTGCATGGATTAAATGTCTATCTGCAGTGGTTCTTAATGCTGGCTCTTCTGCAATGCCATTGAATGCTTTTTCCCTATAAACTGCCACTAGCACAAATGAACAGTCTCTGCTCACAGAGCACAAAACAAAAGTGATATGGCTGTGTACAGAACTAAAATCTCAATTAAAAGGAAACCTGCTTTAAGAGTACAGTCTGGGTTCAGAATTAGTGTTTACAGAAAAAGTATTTTCAAAACTTGAATCTTCATTCTAAACACATTCTACCTAAAAAAAATTAAAGGGTTATTACTAACTGCATCCTTTTCTATTCAGATCTACTTAAAATAATTCTGTAATGTGCAATTGTGGCAATTAATGTCTAATGGCTAATGTCATTGGTGCTTTACCCAGGAAATGCTATGTGCCTTTGAGTAGGCAGTGAACCTAGCACCTTTAATATAACAGAAATTGTAGCCGTGACACTGAAAGGCACTATTTCTTGCTCACAGGCAGCAAAGTGCTTCAGGATTTTACTTGGGCGCACAGATCCCCATTATCTAGTCTGAAATATTCAAAAATAGTTATAAAATGAAGGTGACATTAAGTCCATGCAACCAAATTTGTGATTCAACAAATTAGTTTGATCCACTGGTGAAGTTCATCAGTTGGAATTTGCTGATTGTCCACAGTTAAACATTTCAAGTAAAAAATTTGTAGTTCAGGAGAATCTTTACCATATGTTCCAATTCCACGCAAAGGAATGAATGTTGCACACTGGCCTCCTTCAACGCCGCTCCCTCACCACCAGACGCCTGGAGGAAGAACGTCTCATCTTCCGCCTCGGAACACTTCAACCCCAGGGCATCAATGTGGACTTCAACAGTTTCCTCATTTCCCCTTCCCCCACCTCACTCTAGTTCCAAACTTCCAGCTCAGCACTGTCCCCATGACTTGTCCGGACTTGTCCTACCTAACTATCTCCTTTTCCACCTATCCACTCCATCCTCTCCTCCCTGACCTATCACCTTCATCCCCTCCCCCACTCACCCATTATACTCTATGCTACTTTCTCCCCACCCCACCCTCCTCTAGCTTATCTCTCCAGCTTCAGGCTCACTGCCTTTATTCCTGATGAAGGGCTTTTGCCCGAAACGTCGATTTCGCTGCTCCTTGGATGCTGCCTGAACTGCTGTGCTCTTCCAGCACCACTAATCCAGAATCTGGTTTCCAGCATCTGCAGTCATTGTTTTAACCTCACTGGGTACATCAGTCAGCTTGTACCAGTTAATAGTTTCTTTGATCAAATCAAGCTCTTTCAAGAGTTAATGTGATACCAGCCAAATAAACATTCTCTCTCAACGACTCTCCATTTAGCACTCAGCTGTAATTTTCTCTGTTCAAGTAATTCTTTACTGTAACCACTGCACACCAACTAAAAGAGGTGAGAAAATACAGCATGAAATTGGACATCATATACACATTCATGCTTTCAACTTCTGCAACTAACACCAGTTTATAGTTTATTAATATTACAAGTGAACTGAAGAATATTCTGGTACTACAAATATTTCCCAAGACAGTTTGAGAAATTTTAATAATGCATACAACTCTTTCCTCAAGGTATTTCTCATGATAGTCTGGCCATTGGCCCACATCTACATTAGGGTAGATGTGCATGTAAAGCTTATTTACAAACTGTATTTGACAAAATGGTCTAATCCAGAGCCAAACACACCAGTGACATATTAGCTTTGCTATGCCTTATTTGTGTTAAAATACAACTTGCCCCAACTCCCCCTCTTCACCCAAGGACAATTTAGGAATCAAGAAAAACATATTTTAATGGTTTTGCAGTTTCAATGGGAGCTGTATTTCTTGACAGTACAAATCTCTGAGAGCTGAGGTCTTTGATATACTTGTATATAAGGTGTTACTGAAGCTAACAGGTTGTTTAAAGGAAATCAAGAAAGTCAGAGCATTCTATAAAGCTAAACCATTAATGCCATTCTGAGTTTTTTTAAAACCACTTCAGTAAATGATTCTTTTTAAATTAAAAAGCTGATACAAATACAAAATGATGAAACTGTGCAATGATCATTCAGAAATTCAACTAGTTTAATAATGTCACTTTATTCATTCTTAATTTCTTTACCGTTAGAAAGGAAATGACAGCATGGTGGCTCAGTGGTTAGCACTGTTGCCTCACAGCGCCAGGGACCCAGGTTGAATTCCAGCACTGGGTGACTGTGTGTGGAGTTTGTACATTCTCTCCGTGTCTATGTGAGGTTTCCTCCGCGTGCTCCGGTTTCCTCCCACAATCCAAATTTGTGCAGGTCAGGCGAATTGGCCATGCTAAATTGCCTGTAGTGTTAGGTGCATTAGTCAGAGAGAAATGGGTCTGGGTGAGTTACTCTTTGGAGAGTCAGTGTGGACGTGTTGGGCCGAAGGGTCTATTTCCACACTGTAGGGAATCTAATCGAACAAGAAGACTTCCTCAGCTAGTTAATGAACTGCATCATGTTCTCAAAGGGCAAATGAGAAAGAAAGGCAGAAATGCTAATGTTATTTGCAATGGCCTCATCCTGAGAACAGCTTTTTTTAAAAGGAAAAAAAAGGATGCTATGTCGCTGTCAAAATGCTAGCTTGAGAAAAATCAATGACTTAATATTGCAACTGTCAATGGACAAAGTCTGAAAAATGGACACTCCATTATTCAGAGACATAAAAGCAACAGCTGCTTCAGAAAGAAGCCTTGTAACATGTGCAGAGACTGTGAAATTACCTCAAAATTCATGACTTCAAAGGAAATGATCCATTTTGTAGAACATTTTCAACTGCTGTGAAATTAGCATTTATTGTCAGAGCAAACTCAAGATCCAAATCAGTTCTGAGGAAGAGTCACCAGACCCCAAACATTCACTTTGATTTCTCTTCACAGATGCTGCCAGTCCTGCTGAGGTTTTAGAACATAGGACATAGATCAGTACAGCACAGAACAGGCCCTTCAGCCCACGATGTTGTGCCAACCACTGATCCTCTGTTTGAACTTCTGTTTTTGTTTCTGATTTGTAGCATCTCTGTGGTTATTTCGGTTTTTATTAAAATCAATGACCATGGACAGCCAACCACATTGCCTGCAGCAAGCACTGATTATCACAAGGTAGCACCTTAGACCAAGTTATTTGCCCAATTCAGGAAGAATTGTAGGATCTTTTACAAACAGATAAAAAACTGTAATAATTAGAAATAGCGCTGCAATTGTTGTTAAACCTGCCAGCTTCAAGCCACTCATCTATTCCAAAAAATCAAGAAGAAAACTTTCAAAGTGACAAGATGAGAAACTAATTTCCACTCTGATGACCAGTTAGCCCAGCCTTTGGGCTGTCCATGTGATCAAATATCATGTTACACTAAGGTAAGGTGGAGTCTGAGCCCATTATGTCCTCTGTTCACATGCTGTGGATTAGTGATGATGGCACGGGTGTATCTCGTAAAGACACACTGACCAGGGAACATGACATGACTACGGGAGATTTATTAGACCCAAAGCAGTCATTTTGTCACACATTAAAAGCCCAAAAACCATATTAATGTCTGCTTGCTAAGCTTGTACTTTCCTAGGCTCAGTGAAGTGGTGGCCTTACAGCTGTACTAATGCCTGATAAAATTAATTCTTTCCCAACATGGGAATGCTCTTCTTTTACAAGAACCTATTGTCTACTTGCTTATCAACTCCTAATCAACACTGTCCAGACACTACATGACTGAGGCTAGTGACTGGGCAAAGTGCCTAACCTGCTCATTATACTGCAATTCACAGTTTACAACTGTCTGTATCTTGTGGGAGTGACTTATGACATTAGGTAGACTTGTCTCTCCCCATGACCTCATGAATAAACAGTCTATAACTCGCGATTTATTGTTCCCCTAAATTGAGTCACCCACTGCGTAATTCATATCATCCCTAACGACAGAACGTGTGTCTTCAGTCTCCTATCTTTGCAGAGGCCTGGGTCTTGGATTTTGAGGACCGAAAGTAGTGAAGAGCAAAAGGAGCCACGTGAAGGAGTTGCACAGTTTATGAGTGCTTCACATTTCCTGGGGTGCCTCCTTTGTGCCCACATGCCAGCACCAGTTTGGGTGGATTTCCACTCTTATGAGTGGCTAGCCCAGCCTTACTGGAACCAGTTGCGTAGCCATCCTGCTCTCCTGTCATCTCCGCAACTTCAAACAAGAATTCCATCTCCAGTCCTTACCTTTTCCCTCAGCAAGGCCAGCTTTACCTGCATGAGGATGTGCAGATTGAGTGATGTAAGCAACCCTGAGCTCTCTTGGCTGGATGTATTCCCAGCAGACATACTCACCCATCAGTGCTGAGCTCTGTCCACAAAAGCCAAACTATCACAGGCTTTGGCATCCATTGCCACATAGTGCTGATGTTGATCACTCTGTCTGACCGAGCTGTCTACTCACATATGGACTCCCATAAAAGAGCATTTACTAATATGGGACTGCAGCGCTAACCCTGTGTATTTGGACTGGACAGCTCACTGACCACCTGCACTGGACCCAGGATTCACCCCGTGACTATGTTAACTCCTTTCCTCTGAGAACACTGTCCAGGCCACTCTGGTCAAGCAGGAAGGTCTGTTGTTAGCAAAGTACCTCCCGCGGTTCCCTGGCAGCCCGGAGGAGAATCTGCTGGAAGGCGTCACTCAAATGCAGGGCTGGTCTCTGTCTAAAGATCGGTCAAATCTGCAGTTGAAGGCATTGGGATGTAAAGAGGTCAGGGCAGATTGTAAATGAACAGTGGGGAGAGGGGTGAGACTATTGAGCAGGAGTAGGTAGAGAGAAATTGAGAAATTCTAGCAGTTGAAGGACTGCCACAAGAAACTGAACAAAATATGAATAGTATCGAGCTGAATGAGAAGGTTGTAATGGGGATGTAGGGTCTGATTACTTATCCAGAGGGCTCTTTTAAAGCCAAAGGACTTGTTGGGCCGAAGGGCCTGTTTCCACACTGTAGGGAATCTAAACGTGCATTTGTGGGCGGCACGGTGGTTAGCACTGCTGCCTCACAGCACCAGAGACCCGGGTTCAATTCCCGCCTCAGGCGACTGACTGTGTGGAGTTTGCACGTTCTCCCTGTGTCTGCGTGGGTTTCCTCCGGTTTCCTCCCACAGTCCAAAGATGTGCGGGTCAGGTGAATTGGCCATGCTAAATTGCCCATAGTGTCAGGTAAGGGGTAAATGTAGAGGTATGGGTGGGTTGTGCTTCGGCGGGTCAGTGTGGACTTGTAGGGCCGAAGGGCCTGTTTCCACACTAAGTAATCTAAACCTGCTACATTGGCACCTAATAGTAGGATTCACCAATGAGTCCTTTCCCTCCCCCATGTGATTACAAGTGTCTCCCATGCCCATTCCTGGCCCTTTAAGTATTATTGGTAATCACCTGTATGCCAGTCCCAACATACAAGTTGTATGTAAATTGCACAGTTCAATAATGAGATGTTGTTTTGTGCATTGGCATTGAGCCTGACTGAAACACAGAAGCAGACCAAGGTCAGAGCATGAGTTGTGGAGTCGTTACTTGCTATACCTTTACTGAGAGTGGTTACTGAGCATATGCATATGTTGTTGTGAAACTATGTCACATGGAACTGAGCCTGTAGCTTTCCAGCGATGTCCTCTCAGTCGCTCCCATATATTCAGTCAGGACCAATAAAGTCAGTTAAAGTTTGTGCAGCTGAGTCTAAACCTGATCTTACAATAGGAACAAGGTACAGCACTGTAATGGCAATCAACAGGAAGCTCAGTGTCAGGGCTTAGATACTGAACAAAGGTATTCATGCTGTCTGCACTTCGTCATTCTATTGCAGAGTCAATAACATTATGAAAAACAGATAAAATATATTAAATTGAAAGTGATGTAAGTGAAGGAGTGTTTTGGGGTCATCAGTGCTGAGAGAGGAGCATCAACTGCTTGCACAGAAAGGTGCCTTAAATACGGGAATAGGGTGCAGTGCACAGTGCGTGTAAAAGGATATTGTGATGAGGGAATGATCCTTTGGGATATCGAATAGCGAATGAGGATGGAGATAAGCAAAAGGATGGAGGGGCAATGGTCTTGTTGTATTATTGCTGGACTGTTAAACTGGAGACCTGATTAATATTCCGGGAACCTGGGTTAAAATCGCACCATCTGATGAGATTTGAATTCAATGAGAATCTGGAACTAAGAGTCTGATTAGATTCATCATCTAATGAGGACCATGAATCCACTGGGGGAAAAACCCACCTAGTTCATTAATGCCCTTTAGGGAGTACATGTGACAGCAGACTTACTGCAATGTGGTTGACTCTTAACTGTCCTCTGGGCAATTAGGGGAATACATTTTAGCCTGGCCAACAGTGCTATCATCCCCTCAATGAATAAAAAAAAAGGAAGTGGGAATGAACCATTCAAAGAAAATAAAAATATGCTGCGAGGTGATGTGGATGGCAGAATCATAAATAATTGTCATTGTATCAAAGTGGAGCTGGTGGAAATGACAGAGGATGATCTCATCAAAGGATGTATAGTTAAATACAGAGATGGGGTGGGGAGGGTGGGGCAAAGCAAGAGAGCTTTCCGAAGTCAGGGGAAGAGGGGGAGAGCAGAAGTCTGGGAAATGGTCCCAGTCATGGGCCTCATTAATCATGGTGGGGTTTGGGAGATCCTACACAGAGGAAAAAGTAAAACACATCAGAAGACTTAGTCAGGAAGGTTGCATCATCCAGATGTGACAGATGGAAAAAAAATGGGGGGGAAAATAGAATAGACCTCTTCAGGAAGTGATACGTGAGAAAGTGTAGTCAAGGTATCGGAATTTTACTTCAAAAAGGTATCTGAAAGGTATACTTCAAAAGTACTTCATTATTTGTGTGGAAAGTGGTTTAGGAGGTGAGGAAGAGTGCTATATAAATGCAAGTTTCTTCCTGCATAGAGGCAGCTTATCACAGTGTGTATGAATGCTCTAATTGCAGACAACTCGGTGTAAAGACTTCAAAAGAAAAAGAGAAAGATCATTATCTACGGGGCGCAGGCGGTTAGAGAAGATGCTCACTGCACATCTGTCAATACTGTAGGATTTCAAAGGTTAGAGAGAATGAGACAGACAAGAGCAAAGACGAGGAGAATTGGTTGGTCACTCAGCTCTAGCTGTATTGTATAAATAACACAACAAAGTGATGCGCTGCGATGTTAAGAGTGCAATCTTGACCCAGCCATGTCAGAATTGTGATTCAAAAACTACTCCTGTGGAATTATAATGCATTTGCATTGTCAGCTTGATGTCCATTGAATTTCAGTGTTAAACTTCCATCACAGTTCCTCTTACAGAAAAACTGAGCACACAACCAGTAGTTCAAAAGGCAAGAATTTTAAAGTGAAATTTGCCCCACATCTTTGGTATTGTCATTGGTTCGCTTGTGCCCATTTAAATTGAGGTAGGTGGATTTATCTGCCTCCCATGACTGATATAGGCTGTGCATGTTACCACAGCTGCTCTGTTATTCCCATACTGAGTCAGGCCGCTGTGTACAGTAGGAGGGCTCAGCAATGTTGTTTGCTGATCATGTATTTCAGGCATCTACTCCTCCTAAAGGGTCTATACCTATAAATTATGAGCTGCTTAGCATGCTCTCCACTTCTTCATTAACTCCCAGTTTCCCGGCCATCAGTGCTTTATCTTCACTGTGGATGTGCAGTCCTTATACACGAGCATACCCCAAAGGAAGGTCTCCAGACCCTCCACCTCTTCCTCTCCAACAGCCCCATCCAGTCCCCCTCCAGCAATAACCTCCTCTGCCTCGCCAAACTTGTCCTCACTCTTAAAAACCTTTCCTTCAATTCTTCCCATTTCCTCCCAATCCAGGGGTGGTGTGGGTACAATCCAGTACTTACACAGGTGCTGTGCCCCAACTCTTCTGCCATTATTTCAATGACAGCGTCCTGCGCCCAGGCTGAACTGGAGCAGTTCATAGATTTTGCCCACAACTTGGCCCACAACTTCCACTCTGCTCTCAAATTCACTTGGTCTATTTCAGACAACTCCCTCCCCTCTCTTGACCTCTCCATTTCTACCTCTGGTGCCAGTCTCTGACAGACATTTACTATAAGCCCAAAATCCCAGAACCGACTGGACTACACCACCTCCCACCCAGTATCCTGCTAGAACTCCATCCCCATTCTCCGAACGCCTCCATCTCCATTCCCCGTTGCATCTGCTCAGATGAGGAGATGTTCCACTCCCAAGCATCCCAGATGTCCACCTGTTTCGAACAATGTGCTTCCCCCACCCCCATATTCCAGACAGCCCTCCGCTGCACCACCTCCATTCCCTGCTCCACTGGTCTAAACTGCTCTCCCCCCCACTCTAAATGCAAAAACGACAGGGTCCCCTTGTTCTCACCTACCAACCCACCAATCTCTGCATCCAACGCATCATCCTTAAACACTTTCACTAAATCCAACTAGACCCCACCACCAAGAACATGTTCCCCTCCCCACCACTCTCTACCTTCCGTGAGGACCGTTCCCTTCACCAATCATTGGTTCACGCCACACTCTCCACCAACCACCCGAATCTTTTGCAACCGTAAAAGATGCAAAACTTGCCAGCACATCACTCCCCTCACCTCCATCCAGGGCCCCAAATAGTCCTTCCAGCTGAGACAGAGGTTCACCTGCCTCTCTTCCAATCTAGTTTAATGTACCTAGTGCTCCCAATATCGTCTTCTCTTTATCGGAGAGACTGAACGTAAACTTAGGGAACAGCTCACCGAGCATCTCAACCAGGCCCACAAGGGCCAACCTGACCTCCCAGTTACCGCCCATTTTAATTTTCCTTCCAACTCCCTTTCCAACCTGACCATCCTTGGCCTCCTCCATTGCCACAGCGAATCAGACAGCAAATTGGAGTAACAATACCTCACCTTCCAACAGAGCAGCCTATATCCTAGAGAACTTAACATTGAGTTCTCTAATTTCAAATAGCCCCCCTTCCCATTTCCGACTCCCTTCCCAGTCCCTCCTTTCCATTCCTCTCACTGACCCTTCCTTCCAGCTACCAACCGGATTCACTCCTTCCATCGACCAACCAGGCCATACCCTCTACCTGTGTTCACCTGTCCCTACTTCACCACCCCGCCTCTCTCCACACCCAATACCCTCCTTGCCCCCCGTTCATCTGCAGCTCCCCTTACACCCACACCCACACCCAGTCCTGAAGAAGGGTTATACCGGAAATGTTGACCTCCCCACCTCCTGATGCTGCCTGGCTAGCTGTGTTCCTCCAGCCTCTTGCCTCTCTACCTTGGAGTCACATGTAGGCTATACCAGATGTGGATGGCAGCTTCCTATCCTAAAGAATGTTAGTGAACCTGATGAGTTTTTCTGACCATCGATAATGGATTCATGGTCATCGGTAGCCTCTTAATTCCAGACTTCTTTTCTATTGAATTCAAATTCCACATTCTGCCATGGTAGGATTCGAACCTGGGCCTCCAGAACATTATCTGGGTCCAACAATGTTACTATGAGGCCATTGACTTCTCTATTGAGACAATGTTTCTGTGAGAAAGAATCCCCCTGGTCACAGCCTGAGGAAAGGATGGAGTCACAGCTCCCAGGAGTGACAGTCAGCCAGACCAGGTGGACTGTGAAGAGATAGAAATACAAGGCCATTAGAGACTTAGGAACATACAGACAAGGAATAAAAGGAGGCCACTCTGTCCTTCAGGGTCTCTGCCATTCGATAAGATCATGGTTGACCTCAACTCTACAGTCCTGCACAACCCCTGATATTCTATCATCCCAATTTCAGACACATTAAAAAGAGGTAGGGCCGGGTTTAAACAACAAGAAGGCAACAGTGATGAAAAGGGTGAAGGCAGAAAGAAGGATATGTATCAGACTGATTGACATGAACTAGTTGTCTCTGTTTAAAGCAGTTCAGTAATTTACTTCATTTTACTGCACTTGTTGAAATGAAAGGCTTGTGATTTGTACTGCAACACTTTACTGCTAGAGGCACGATATAAATTAAAAATGTTGCAGTTGATTGCACGAACAACTGGAAAAAGTACAGATGTTAAGATGCCCAGCTGCCCCTCTACTACTCTCACACTGTCTTTCCTGCCAATGGAACACTTTCTCCCCGTCCACTCTGTCCAAATGCCACATGATTTTGAACATGCTTTTCAAATCATCCCTCAACCTTCTCGGAGGAGAACAGACCAGCTTCTCTAATCGACTTTGAGAATGCTGCTGTCAATATGCTTTGAGTGCACGTTTTGTCATGGATTCCATATTCTCCTGGATCTCTATGGTATTGGAGTGTCCACACTTTTGAGTGCTCTGTCTGATGATGCTGCTCTAGATTGAAGTCCCTAACATTCCTAGTTTGCCCTTTTCTCAGACCAAGACTCTCTTGCTCCCTTCAATACAGTAAACTATATTTATACTTGGGAACAGGTTACAAATGTATGTTACTAACTACAGTCTCCAGTATAGAGTTTCCCTCCAACTTCATTACTCACTTCTCTCTAGATCACACTGCCCTGTTTTCACAATATCATCATTGACTTATTACAGTATAATACTCTATTCATTCTCATGACTAAAGTCTTTGAAACTGTTCTCAATCATTTTCTCAACCCATTTTAAAAGTTTTAAGATGTTTCCCAAAGATTATGGTGTCCTTTGCAGAAGGATGCCAGACCATTGAGCAAGGTTGCAATAAGCTACACATCACTCAGTATACATACCACAGTGAAGGGTGGAGTTCAAACAGACTGGAAGGAACGAAGAAGATACAGTCTGGAATGTATCACTCTAAAAGCACACAGAGTAATTGTACACACTAATACTCAAGTTAGATTAATTTTACCTAATTTAAATCAGAACGCTATATATATAGAATCCCTACAGTGTGGAAATAGGCCATTTGGCCCATCAAGTCATTCCCCCTAACCTATTACTCTATATTTATCCCTGAGTATTGCACCTACCCTACATATCCCTGAACATTATGGGCAATTTCCCATGGCCAATTCACCTAACCTGAGCATCTTTGGACTGTGGGAGGAAAAACACACAGACATGGGGAGAATGAGCAAACTCCACACACAGTTGCCCAAGGCTGGAATCAAACCCAGGTTCCTGGTGCTGTGTGGCAGCAGTGCTAACCACTGAGTCACTGTGCCATTTAACATCTATATTTGAGTTTGGTCTGAGTGTAAAATAAACAGTGAGGATTTGAAGCATAAGCTTGAAGATAATTCTTGATTTTGCCTTCTCCTTGACCGCTCTGTTTCCCAAACTCAGTGTTGCATCAAACCACATGACAAAAGAATGGCAAAAATTAGTGATCTTTGTACTAGTCCCAAGGAACCCCACAGTCGAATTTCCCTCTGTCTGGAAAAACAATCCATTTTACCATTACTCTCTGTGTCTAGGCACTCAGCAAGTTTTGTATCTCAGCTGCCACTATCTCTTTTATTCATTGCACGTCAACATTGCTGAACAAGCCAGTTACGTGTCACTTGTTAAATATTTCACAGGACCCTGAGCACACGTCAACCACATTACTTGCATCAATCTTTTCTGTTATTCTTCAAAAAACAAGCTGAAAAGCTAAACACAATCTGCCTTTGTAATAACTCATCAAACCTGACGAGAAAGGAGCATTGGTAATTGGTGAACAGTAAAAGAGAGCCACTACTTGTGACATACAATAGGCTAGTCTCAACCTCGATCTTCTTCCTGACCTCTCCGCGCCCACCCCACTCCGGCCTATCACCCTCACCTTGACGTCCTTCCACCTATCACATCTTCATCGCCCCTCCCCCAAGTCCCTCCTCCCTACTTTTTATCTTAGCCTGCTGGACACACTTTCCTCATTCCTAAAGAAGGGCTTATGCCCGAAACATATTTTTAAGTGAATCTCCTGTTCCTTGGATGCTACCTGACCTGCTGCGCTTTTCCAGCAACACATTTTCAGCTGATCTCCAGCATCTGCAGACCTCACTTTCTCCTCTAGTCTCAACCTGGCACAGAGAGCTCTGCAGACTCATTTTTGGGTCTGTTTTTTTTGTTTACATCCAGGCATATCACAAACAGCTGAACGTATTTTATCCCCCCATCACCAAACCACTGTAGTTTTATTTTTATACGTGAACCACAACCAGTAAATCAATCTGTCGATCTCGGGCTTATAGTTCAGCACCAATGCTCCACCACTGTTTTACTTTAAATTAACCCACTCAGATGTATGGAGCAAGTGGGATTTGAACCCAAGCCTTGTGGCTGAAAGGTTTTAAGAACCCTCTTTTTGAAAAAGACTCTATCAAACCTGAAACATTAACTCTGTTTCTCTCCCCACAGATGCTGCCAGGCTTTCTAGGTTTCTCCAGCATTCTGTGTGTTTGGCCAGCATCTGCTTTGTTGGTAAAGACACTGAAAAGTTCTCATATTGTTCCTCACCATGAGGTGATGGCCTCATGCTGGGACTGTTAATCCAGAGACCCTGATAATGTTCTGAGGACCTGGGTTTGAATCCTGCCATGGAACTTGAATTCAATACAAAAGAAATTGGAATTTCAGACTCTAGTAATGACCATGATCCATTGCTGATTGTCAGAAAAACCCATCTGATTCACTAATGTCCTTTTGGGAAGGAAACTGCCATCCTTACCTGTTCTGGCCTACACGTATCTGCAGACCCATAGAAATGTGGTTGACTCTGAACTACCCTTTGAATAATTAGGGATGAACATCAACGCCAGCTTAGCCAGTGACTACCTCATCCCGTGAATGAATAAAAATCATTCATGCATAGATTACCCTTTTTGTCCCCTGTTTGGGATTGAATGAGGAGAATCTAGTTATATGCAGTGTGTTGTTAGGACCTCAAATGCATTGCGTGAAAATGTAATGTAGACAATTTCAACTGAGGCTTTCAAATGGAATTGGATTAGCTACTGAAGTGAAAGAGAATTGATGAGTCGTGCTGAAATAGCTGAATTGCAGAGAGCTGAGGCACAGACTCAATGATCTCTTTCGAGTTGTACCTATTCTCTGATTCATGAAGGTAGATAAATTGTTAATTTTTAAATAAAGATGATTGATAATCTCAAGAGGAACTTGAACAAGCACAAGAGAAATAAAATTGCGGGGCTATGGAAATAATATGAAGGAAGGCTAGGTTTAGAGAGCTAGTATGGATTTGATGAGCCGAATTGCCTCTTTCTCCAGGATAGCAAGTGTTAAGGGAAATGAGGCACAGATATGCAGAATTAGTTCACTGATGGACAATAATCTCAATCGATTCAATGGACAAAATGACCTTCTGACATTCTCACAAATGACAGAACTATTGTACATTTGGGCCTGGGTTTAATTAAAAATGGTCCATTAAATATAAGTTGCGCTGAATCATTTGTTGAATAATCAGTCTAAAGGTCTCTCCATAGTGGAACATTGCTAATTCATAATCTCTGCCAACATCGAGTAATGATTTGCTCCAATGTACGGACCAGTTCGAGGAGCTCACTGTTTGCATAGAGAGGAGACATTTATTCCAAAATCCAAAATTTATACCCCTAGGGAGAGAGGACACTGACTCACTGCCAAATGATGCTCCATTAGTGTTACCCCATCAAACGTGGCATTTTCACTTAAATTATTCTTTGATCAAGAGATCTTCAACAAGACATATCCTCAATATTCATTGCATTTCTTTCCTCATTAACTCTGTTGAAAAATGTATTTGGTTCATTATTTAACAGAGAGCAGGATATACATTGCACTAGTCAGTGAACAACTTCCCACAAACATTTGCCTCTAATCATAAATAAATAATAGAAACCTAAATTAATACAAGGATAATAACAATACAGTTTAAAATACACATTAAAATGCAGCCTAGTTTTCGAAGATACTAACATCCACCGTGTTTCTCCTAGCTATCCTGATTATTTTACATTGCCACCAAATGGGGCACATCCAAACCCAAACAAATGACCAGTGGAGGGCAAATCTTCACTAAAAACACCCAATTACTTGTGTATTATTTTAATTTGTTCATAAAGTGTGGGTATTGCTGGCAAGCACAGTATACATACATACAATCCAATAACTCAGCAGGAGGCTATTCAGTCCTCCAAGCCTGCTCCAACAATCGATATAATTATGATCGAACCAATTGTGTTCACAAAGTCACATTCACAACCACTGTGGATAATCTTTGACTTGCTGGTTATTCAAGCATTTATCTTAAAACTATTCCAAGAGCTTGCCTCCATTTGTCTGTGGGGAAGAAAATTACACCCACTGGTAGAAAAAGATACTCCCGAGCACTCTCTTAAATGGGATACCTCTTATTTTAAAACAGCATTCCCCAGCTCTACGATCAGAGTTATTTTGGTACCCACTCTGCCAAGATCATCCAGGATCTTATAAATGTAACATAACATAATAAAGTCACTCTCAATCTTCTCTACATTGATGGATACATAGCCCCAGAATTGGGTAGCTGCATTTTCTATGCACTGATTGAAATGTAGACAATAGACAATAGGTGCAGGAGTAGGCCATTCAGCCCTTCGAGCCTGCACCGCCATTCAATATGATCATGGCTGATCATTCCTAATTATTATCCTCTTCCTGCCTTATCTCCATAACCCTTGATTCCACTATCTTTGAGAGCCCTATCCAACTCTTTCTTAAACGAATCCAGAGACTGGGCCTCCACTGCCCTCTGGGGCAGAGCATTCCACACAGCCACCACTCTCTGGGTGAAGAAGTTTCTCCTCATCTCTGTCCTAAATGGTCTACCCCGTATATTTAAGCTGTGTCCTCTGGTTCGGCACTGACCCATCAGTGGAAATATGTTTCCTGCTGCCAGAGTATCCAATCTTTTCATGATCTTATACGTCTCAATCAGATCCCCTCTCAGTCTTCTAAACTCAAGGGTATACAAGCCTAGTCGCTTCAGTCTTTCAGTGTAAGGTAATCCCGCCATTCCAGGAATTGACCTCGTGAACCTACGCTGTACTCCCTCAATAGCCAGAATGTCTTTCCTCAAATTTGGAGACCAGAACTGCACACAGTACTCCAGGTGTGGCCTCACCAGGGCCCTGTACAGCTGCAGAAGCACTTCTTTGCTTCTATATTCAATTCCTCTTGTTATGAAGGCCAGCATACTATTAGCCTTCTTCACTACCTGCATGCTTGCCTTTATTGACTGGTGTACAAGAACACCCAGATCTCTCTGTACTGCCCCTTTACCTAAATTGATTCCATTTAGGTAGTAATCTGCCTTCCTGTTCTTGCCACCAAAGTGGATAGCCTTGCAGTTTAATGTGGATAAATGTATCTGCCATGTATCTGACCACACACCTAACTTGTCTGGGTCATCCTGTAATCTCCTAACATCCTCATCACATTTCACCCTGCCACCCAGCTTTGTATCATCAGCAAATTTGCTAATGTTATTGCTGAGACCATCTTCTATATCATTAACATATATTGTAAAAAGCTGCGGTCCTAGCACGGATCCCTGCGGTACCCCACTGGTCTCTGCCTGCCATTCCAAAATGGAGCCGTTTATCACTACCCTTTGTTTCCTATCAGCCAACCAATTTTCAGTCCAGTCTAGTACTTTGTCCCCAATACCATGCGCCCTAAGTTTACTCACTAACCTCCTATGTGGGACTTTATCAAAAGCTTTCTGAAAGTCCAGGTACACTACATCTACTGGATCTCCCTCGTCCATCTTCAGAGTTACATCCTCAAAAAATTCCAGAAGATTAGTCAAGCACGATTTCCCCTTCATAAATCCAAGCTGACTCTGACCTATCCTGTTACTACTATCCAGGTGTGCCGTAATTTCATCCTTTATAATAGACTCCAGCATCTTTCCCACCACTGAGGTCAGACTAACTGGTCTATAATTTCCTGCTTTCTCTCTCCCACCTTTCTTAAAAATTGGTATAACATTAGCCACCCTCCAATCCTCAGGAACCAACCCTGAATCTATCGAACTCTGGAAAATAATCACCAATGCATCCACAACTTCCTGAGCCACCTCCTTCAGTACCCTGGGATGTAGACCATCAGGCTCCGGAGACTTATCAACCTTCAGACCTAACAGTCTCTCCAACACCAAATCCTGGCAAATATAGATTCCCTTAAGTTCAGGTCCTTCAGCCACTGTTACCTCAGGGAGATTGCTTGTGTCTTCTCCAGTGAACACAGATCTGAAGTACCCATTTAATTCTTCTGCCATTTCTTTGTTCCCTGTAATATATTCCCCTATTTCTGTCTTCAAGGGCCCAATTTTAGTCCTAACCATTTTTTTGCCTTGCACATACTTAAGAAAGCTTTTACTATCATCCTTTATATTATTGGCCAGTTTACCTTCATACCTCATTTTACCTCTGCGTATTATGATGTCCTTTCTTAAATAAAGAGGCTGAAACTAAGTGTAGTATTTTGGATGTAATCTCACAAATACCTTCCAAAACTGTCACATAGCATCCCTAACAAACACACAGTATGCCAGAGAACTGCCTCAGCTGTTACTGCTTGGTGCCTGCCTCACTGCTGCTGCCTGGGACTCGCCTCAGGGACCCTCCCCAACAGGTCTGCCCCCACCACTGCGACCAAGGGCCTGCCTAGGACTTGCCTGAGGCCTGCCTCCACCACCGCTGCCTGGGACTCGCCTCAGGCCCCTCCCCACAACCTCCACCACTGCTGTGACCTGAGGCCTACCTCCGCCTGCTGCTGCCACTGCCTGGAGCCTCACCTAGACTTCACAACATAGCTGGTTCCCAGGGCCTACCACCATTCAGCAGCACAGTCTGGCAAGTCCCAAAATTGCAGGGCCCAGCCGCACCTACGCCTGGGTAGCTGCTACCTTAGGGGCGGCTGCTTCAACCCTGGCTACAAACCCGACCCCCTTCAGGCAGCTAACTAAACGCCTGGGGGTCAAGGCCTATCCCCACCCCAATATGACTATTGAGGCCTGCAGCAAGGCCATGGCTAGCGTGGTCAGCCCACTGGCCATCGTCGCTGTGGCCCATATGTACAGGAAGGCTGTCTTTTTCCTGAAGGCCGAGCAGGCAGTCTACCTGGCTGTGGAGAAGGGGCTCACTGTGCGCGGGATACATCTCGCGTGGAGATGTATCCACACTGTGCTTGGAGGTTATGGCCCAGAGGGTCTTGGTCTCCAACATCCCACCCTTCATTGCCAGTGAACTCCTTCTCCCCCACCTCACCAACTTGGGGGAGATCCGGTCAGGTATCCAATCGCTCCTGCTCAGTCTTAAGGACCCTGCCCTCCTTCACATATACTCCTTCCGATGCCAGGTGTTCATTTGCCTGGCACGGGAGGAGGTCACAGAGGACTCTTTCTCTCCCCATGAGGGCGCAGCCTACCACATCTTCTGGACGACTGACAGCATGCAGTGCCACCTGTGCCACATTATAAACAACTGCCCCACCTAGAAGGTTGCCCAGCCTACACCAATGGCTGAGGGTGGCACCGCTGCACCCACTCCCCCTCCCCCAAAGTCAACACCAGGGAGGGGGGGTGAGCATCCGACCAAAGAGAAGGCACCCAGGAAGACATAACATGTCAGGCCTGTCCACAGGGAAACCACCCTATCCCCTTCCCCTACACCTAGCCCACGACCTGCCCGCCCCAGCATGACAATGCCCCAGCAGCCATGCCAGACACGGGAACCCTGACCCCATCCCATTACAGAAACCCCTGGGGCTCGACGCCTGAGCCCCATACTAACCTGGGGGAAACTATCACTGCTTCACCTCCTGTGGTGACCATGTCTCTGAACCCCTGCCCCAACCCACCATCACCTGATAAACCAGCTGACCCTCCCCACCCTGGCCACACCCCTGTCTCACCCCAGCCAATCGTATTCTGGAAAAGGCTGGGGGGGGAGGAACCTTGGGCCCCATGACCACCAAGGCAGGCAGGGAGGGGAAGCCCCATAAATTCCCCCCTGTCTCACTGCGGCAGAGGTGCTGGTCCTTGGAGGGGGAGGGGGAGATATCCCAGCAGTGTGCCAGTGGCACTGCCCCTCTCCAGGGAATGAGCCTATGGTGTCTCCTACATGTCCCGCACAGTGGTCTGACCTGCCCAAGCCCCCAGGGGCTACAGCAGGACCTTCCACTGCCATAACTTCTCTGACCCCTGGGGAGGACTTTAATAACCACACGGGCCGTGGTGCGGGTGACAATGGTGAATTCTCTGCTGGGTCGTTGAGCGGTGGAGGGGACGAAGGTGTTATTCTCGCTCCTCCTTCCCAGACTGTTTTTCCAGGGGCTTTGGCCCTGTGGGAGGACCCTTTCTCCTGAAGAGCCGAGTGTCCCGGTGTCAGGAGAGAAGTGGGCCCTCCACACGGCAGATGTTGTGCATGGACCATCACCTTGTGTGGGTGGAACTCCTTCTGTTCGGTGCCAGGCTCGGCTCCGCGTACTGGCACGTTAACAACCTGCTGCTGGAGGACGAGTGATTCCGGGACTCGTTTCGTCGTTTCTGGGCCGGCTGGAGAAGGAAGCGGGGAAGCTTCCCCTCCCTGAGGCTATGGTGGGACGTGGGCAAGGCTCACGTCCACGTCTTCTGTCAGGAGTACGCGAGGGGGTCGACAAAGAGGCGGAAATCCAGGATCGGGGAGCTGGAGAGGGAGATGCTCAACCTGGAGTCACGCCTCGGTCAGCCCGACGCGGACCCGGCCCTACACAGGGTGTATGAAGAGAAGAAGGCCGCTCTCCGGGACCTTCAGCTCGTCGGGGCTCGGGGCGCGTACGTGAGGTCGCGGATTCAGCTCCTCCAGGACCTGGACCGCGGCTCCCCCTTCTTCTACTCGCTGGAAAAAAGGTGTGGCACCCGTCAGCTGCTCCTTGTGCTGCTGGCCGACGACGGGTCCCTCGTCTTGGGTCCGGAGGGTATCAGGGCCCACATCCGAACCTATTACACGGCTCTGTTCTCTCCGGATCCGTCCAGCGAGGATGCTCACGGAATTCTGTGGGAGGACCTGCCGCAGTTCAGTCCGGAGGACGCCTGAAGGCTTGACGCTCCAGCTCTCGAGGGGCAAATCCCCGGGGCTGGACGGGCTGACTGTGGAGTTCTTCAGGGCGTTCTGGGACGTCCTCGGGAGAAACTACAGACAGATCCTGGGGGAGTGTCTAAATGCCAGAGAGCTGCCCCTTTCTTGGCGCAGGGTGGTCATCTTCCTGCTGCCAAAGAAGGGGGAACCTTCGTTCTTTGAAGAACTGGCGCCCGGTCTCCATCCTCAGCATGGACTACAAAATCTTCACCAGGGTGTTGTCTTCTCGCCTGGCTTCCGTGCTGGCCCACATGATTCACCCAGATCAGTCCTACACGGTCCCGGGCCGGAGGATACACGACAACGTCCACCTGGTCCGGGACCTGATCCATTTCTGTCAGCGGGCTAGTCTGCCGAGCGCCTTCCTGTCTCTCAACCAGGAGAAGGCGTTCGACAGGGTCGATCACGAGTACCTGCTCGGGACTCTGCAGGCATTCGGGTTCGGGACGCAGTTTGTCATCCGAATCTGACTTTTGTACGCCGCCGCAGAGGGTCTGGTTAAAGTTAATTGGTCCCTGACGTCGCCCTTTCGCTTCGGGAGAGGAGTGCGTCAGGGTTGTCCCCTGTCCGGCCAGCTGTATTCCCTGTGCATGGTGCCTTTCCTGCGTCTTTTGCGGAGGAGGTTGTCGGGGCTGGTTCTGCGTGGCGCGGGCACGGGGGTGGTCCTCTCGGCCTACACCGACAACGTGCTCCTCGCTTTCACCGACCCGGCTGACCTGGGAAGGACGCGCGAGTGCCAGGCCGTGTACTCAGCAGCGTCTTCCGCCAGGATCAACTGGGTCAAATGTTCCAGACTACTGGTGGGTCCGTGGCGGGTGGACTCCCTGCCGGAGGAGTTACAGGGGTTCAGCTGGAGTACCATCCATCTCCTCTACCTGGGGGTCTACCTCAGCCCCACCGAAGAATCCTGGCCGGCCAACTGGGAGGAGCTGGACGCCAAAGTCTCGGCTCGCCTAGGCCACTGGACAGGACTGCTCCGAGTGCTATCTTACAGGAGCCGAGTGCTGATCATAAACCAGCTGGTGGCCGCCATGCTGTGGTACCGGCTGGTCACTTTGGTCCCTCCTCCTGGTTTTGTTGCTGACATCCAGAGAACGTTGGTTGACTTCTTCTGGGACAAAAAGATGCACTGGGTCGCTGCGCAGGTTCTGAGTCTCCCTATTGAGGAGGGCGGTCAGTTGCTGGTGTGTGTCCGCGCCCAGGTCGCGACGTCCGCCTTCAGACCTTGCAGTGATACCTTTACATCGAGCCTCCTCCTAGGTGGTGCGCCCTGGCGACGTATTTTTTCCGCCAGGTGCGTGACCTCCACTATGACACGCAGCTCCTGTTCGTTGACCATGACGGTTTGGAGGTAGCCCTTAAGGTGCTGCCTGTCTTTTACCAGGACCTGATCACTGTCTGGAACATGGTCGAATCGCGCCGTGTCTGGAGTAGCGGCTTTCGTCAGTGAGCCGTTGCTCTGGAATCCGCACCTCCGTGCTCACGGGTTTGAGTGGCTGTCGGAGGGGAGGGGACGGCCGTGGCAGCGAGGGTAACCAAGGTCGGGGACGTGCTGGGTCACATTGGCCCCAGGGTCCCGTCCCAGAGTGGAGTGCATTATTTCCCCCTCCAACTCTATTTTGATTTAGTCCCTGCCCTCCCCTTCACTGTTTGATCACACAGCATTGCCCTTTGATGTGAAGGGCACTGCTTGTCACTGGCCCTTCGGGTTTTTTCCTGGTGGTGGAAATTAAATAAAAGACTCCTGCACCTTGTGTCTCTCACTGTGTCTCACACCTGCACACGCACACACCATGGGAAGAAAAAGAAAAGGGGGGGAAAAAAATAAACAGGAGTGTCTCAGTTCTGTTCACTCTGAGAGCTGGCTCTGAGGGAGCTGGGTCAGTGTCAAGGACTGTTCATGTGTAAATAAAGGGTGCCTTGGTGATGGGACCCCAGCCTCTGTCGAGTTATTTCACTTACTTCTCATAGAATCCCTCTGTTTATACTCCATTCATTTTGCAAAACACAACAACATTCTCTTTGACATTGATTCCTCTGTACCACAGCATTCAACAATCTCTCAATTTAATTAATAAACTGTTATTGTGTTCTTCATATCAAAGTGAATAATTTCAGAATTTTGTGCATAGCCTATGTTGCCTCTCCTTAATCGTATCTGTTACTATAAGTCTGCTCATCTATTTAACAATATCTCTGAAAAGCTAAGATTTCAACAAAAGCTGATCCACTGATGGGGCAGTTTTTGGAAGAAAGGACCAGGTTTTGCTGAAGATGTGAATGTGGATCTTACTCAATACTGTGGCTAGAGGATTACAGAACCAGGTTGGGTAAGGGTACTGGCAGGTTCCCTCGACTACCAACACAAAAGAAATCGCTGTTGTCATAACTTTAGAGGGGTTATGCCTGAGTTGAGTCATGTCATTTGGACTCTGAAATTCCCACTCTTCCAAGGCTGATGAACCAGATAATGGCAGGTTTATCTATTTGCGCAGAGCACCCAGACAAACTCCTAGTGTACACTGACACCTGGGAAACTCACACAGAACAACTGGAGACCTCTTCCAGCTAATACAACGAGCTGTCCTGGTAGTCAATCTTGCAAAGAACCAATTTGCTAAGACTCAAGTGATCTATTTAGGACATATAATGGCTCAAGGGCAAGTATGCAAATATAGAAGCAGCAGCAGCACAGTTCCCTGTTCCCATAGCAAAACCAGAATTCATGAGGTTCTCAGGAATGAGGGAGTTCTACTGATATTTCATCCAAAACTTCACAATAGTATCTGAGCCACTGACAGACCATGGACTGACAATAGCAAACATAGCATGGCCTGAGAGAGTCCAAATAATTGTAAAGCTGAAGGCTATTTTATGAAGTGAGTCTTTACTTCCAAATCCAAACTTTTAAATGAGCATCAATGTAAGTAACATCAGGATCGGACTGTTCTTCTTCAGAGGATGAATGCAGAACATAGAGACTAATCAGATAACTCTCCAAAAACCTGAACGAACAACAGAGACTGTACTCCACGGTAGAGAAGGAGAAGCTCAGTTCATTCAACCCGAAATATTAACTGTGATTTCTCTGCACAGATGCTGAGCTTTTTCAGCCATTTGTTACTGGCTCTTAAACATTTTGACAGAGGTGCAGAGAGACCACAGTCTAAAATGGAACCAATAAACCACAGTTGATGCTGACACAAACTGTGTTAACTTCTGTGGATCTTACTCAATACTGTGGCTAGAGGATTATAGAACCAGGTTGGGTAAGGGTACTGGCAGGTTCCCTCGACTACCAACACAAAAGAAATCGCTGTTGTAATAACTTTAGAGGGGTTATGCCCGAGTTGAGTCATGTCAGATCCACACTCTGCCACATTGTCAGGAAATCAAATGTAATTACAGAAGCCCTGTCAAAAAGTTAAAGGGACACGCTTGGAATTGAAATGATAATATTACCGGAGGATAAGGGAATGAATGTGAGTCTCATTGCGTCTGTTGTTTCAATATATTCAACTCTTTTTTACTGTTTGTAATGGATCTCGTTTCTGCAGGCCATTCAAAGAGTGTGGTGCAGGAAAAACACAGCAGGTCAGGCTGCATCCAAGGAGCAGGAGATTCAACGTTTTGAGCATAAGCTCTTCATCAGGAATGAGGGCGTGGCCCAAGGGGGCTGAGAGATAAATGGGAGGAGTGTTGGACTGGGAGGGGTGGGGCAAAGGAAGCTAGGAATTTGATAGGTAGATAAAGGTGAGGGTGAAGCTGATAGGTCGGAGAGGGTGGTGGCACAAATAGGTAGGAAGGAAGATGTACATGTAGAACAGTTTAAGAGGGCAGTGATGAGTTGGAAGGTTGTTTCTGAGATAAAGTGGAGGAAGGGGAGATAAGGAAACTGGTGAAATCCATATTGATCCCACGTGGTTGGAGGGTCCCAAGGCAGAAGATGAGGTGTTCTTTTTCCAGGTGTCAGGTGGTAGAGGAGGCCCAGGACTTGCACACACTTGGCAGAGAGGGAGGGGGGTTACAGTGTTCAGCCGCAGGGCAGTGGGGTTGCTTAGTGCGTGTGTCCCAGAGATGTTCTCTAAAATGTTCCGCAAGTTGGTGTCCTGTCTCCCCAATGTAGAGGAGACCAGAGCAAGGGCAACGAACACTGTAGATGACATGTGTAGAAGTACAGGTAAATCTCTGTCAGATGTGGAAGACCCTTTGGGGCCTTGGATGGAGGTGAGGGGGAGGTGTGGGTGCAGGTTTTGCACTTCTTGTGGTGACAAGGGAAGATGTCATCAGTGGAGGGTGGGTTGGTGGGGGATGTGCATCTAACAAGGGAGTCATGGAGGGAATGATCTCTCCGGAATGTAGATTGAAATGGAGTGGGGAATATATCCTTGGTGGTGGGGTCTGTTTGTAGGTGGTGGTAATGGCAGAGGATGATGCGATAAAGCTGGAGGTTGGTGGGGTGGAAGGTGAGGACCGGGGGGGCTCTATCCTTGTTTCGATTGGAGAGGTAGGGTTCGAGGGTGGAGATGTGGGAAGTGGACGAGATGTGCTGTAGGGCAACGTCTACCACATGGGAAGGAATTTGTGGTCTTTGAAGAAGGAGACCATCTGGAATGTTCTATGGTGGAATTGGTCCTCATGGGAGCAGAACATGGGATCAATATGGATTTCACCAGCTTCCTCATTTCCCCTCCCCCCACCTTATCCCAGATCAAACCGTCCAACCCGGGACCACCCTCTTGAACTGTCCTACCTGTCCATCTTCCTTCCCAACTATCTACTCCAGCCTCCTCTCCAACCTTCATCTACCTACCACATTCTCAGCTACCTTCCGTCCAGCCTCCCATTTATCTCTCAGCCCCTTAGGCCACCCCCTCATTCCTGATGAAAGGGTCATGCTCGAAACATTGACTCTCCTGCTCCTCGGATGTTGCCTGGCCGGCTGTGCTTTTCCAGCACCACACTCTTTGACTCTGATCTCCAGCTTCTGCAGTCCTCACTTTCTCCATTCAGCCCCTTGTGTCTGCTCCCCCATCCAATGAGATCATGACTGATTTGATAATTCCCTATAACTTTTGATTCCCTGACTGATATCTGTATATCTTAAACATACGTTAATGACCCAGCCTCGCCAGCCCTCAGATTCATTACCCTCTGGGAAGAAATTCTTTCTCACTTAGAGTCATAGAGTCATACAGCACAAAGCAGGCCCTTTCACCAATTAATTAGCACCAACACTAATCTGACATTACAGTGCATAGCCCATAACCTTGATTATTATGACATTTCAAGGTCTGTATTTTTTTTAAAGGTTATGAGATTTCCCACCTCTACAACTCTCCCAGGCATTGAATTCCAGAGTCCCACACCTTCCATTGAAAATAATCTCCTAAACCTTTCACCTTAAAATTATGCCCCTTGTCGTTGACCCTTGACTAAGGTGCCCCGTTCTAGGTGCCCCGTCCATGCTCCTCATAATGTTTTACACATAAATCAACCCTCTCTGCTCTAAGAAAAATACTCCAAGCTTATTAAGCCTCTATTTGTAGATAAGATGCTCCTTCACGGGCAGTATTCTGGTGAATCTCCTCTGCATCCCTTCCAATGCAATCACATCCTCCCTACAGTGCGGTGACCACAACTGCACACAGTACTCCAGCTGTGACCGAACCAAAGTTCTATACAGCTCCAACGTAACTTCCTTACTCTATAACCTATGCCACAACTGATAAAGGCAAGTGACCTTTGTGCCTTCTTAACACTCTATGAACCTGTCCTGTTGCTTTCAGAGATCTGTGGACAAACACTCCAAGATCCTTCTGTTCTGCCATTCATTGAATAATCATTTGATCTTGTTACTTCTTCCAAAACGCCTCACTCTTTATCAGGGTTAAATTCCATCTACTACTGATCTACCATCTGGCCAATCCATCTATAACATCCTTTAACCAAAAACTTGTTTTTGTCCCTATTAACCATCCAGTCAATCCCTATGCCATTCACAAACTTACCCATCGTCACCCCCACATTCTTATCTACATATACATATATCACAAACAATAAGGGAGCCAGCACTGATCCTTATGGTATGCTACCAGACACTGGGCTCCAGTCACACAAACAGCCTTCTAGCACCACCCTCTGTCTTCTCCCTGTAAGTCAATCTTTGATCCATCTTGCCAAGTTACCCTGGATCCCATATGTTCTTACCTTCTCCATCAGTCTCCCATGTGGGATATTGTCAAAGGTTTTGCTGATATCCAAATAAACTACCTCAATTGTACACTACTTTTACCTACACACCTGACCACCACCTCAAAAAAATTCAGTAAAATCACAACCTCTGACAAAGCCTGACTATCCCTTGTCTCTCCAAGTGGAGATTAATTCTGTCCTTCAGAATTTTCACTAGTAGCTTCTCTATCATGCCTCGATGGTATGTAAATCTCTGATTTATTCTTGAGTGGTGAATTTGCAATGGCTGTCCTTCAGTCCTCCTGAGGCCAGATAGGAATTAAAAATTTGGATCAGAGCTTGTGAAATTGCCTCCCTCGTCTCCCACAGAGGCTTGGGATACAACTCCCATGGACCTGGGGATGTTTCCACTTTAAAACATCAAAACCTCCACTCCTCCTCACTCCCTGTGTCATAACTGGACAGCCCTTATTCTGAGGTTATGCTGACTGGTCCTAGATTCTCCCACAAGGGGAAACAACCTCTCCACATCCACCTTGTCAAGTCCCCTAAGAAACTTGTATGCTTAAATAAGGTCTTCTCTCATTCTAAACAGCAATGAGTACAGGCCTAATGTACTCAACCTCTCTTCATAAGTAGACCCCTCCCTACCTGGTATCAGCCTAGTCAAGCTTCTCTGGACTGCCTCCAAAAGCCAGTGTATCTTTCCTTAGATAAAGGGCTCAAAACTGCTCACTGTATTCCAGCTGTGGTCTAATTGCTGTCTGTGGCATGATGGCTCAGTAGTTACCACTGTTGCCTCTGGTTCAATGTATGGAGTTTATACATTCTCCCTGTGTCTGTGTACATTTCCTTCCTCAATCCAAAGATGTGCAGATTAGGTGATTTGGCCATGCTAAATTGTCCATAGTGTTCAGGGATGTGTAGGCTAGGTGCATTACTTGGGGTAAATGTAGAGAAATAAGATAGGAGAATGGTTCTGGGCGGGTTACTCTTCGGGAAGGTCAGTGTGGACTTGTTGGGCCAAATGGTCTGTTTCCATACTGTAGAGACTCTATGATTATAACTAGTGCCTTGTCTCACTTTATCAAAACCTCCCTACTTTTATATTCCATTCCCATTGAAATAAATGTAAACACTTCATTTGCCTTCTCTATTACCGATTGAACTTGAATGCTAGCTTGTTATGATTTGAGCATGAGTACTCTAAATTCTTCTGTTCTGTACGTTTCTGCAATCTTTCTCCATTGAAATAATATTCCATTCCTCTATTCTTCCTGCCAAAGTGCATCAACTCACATTTTCCCATATCATACTCAATTTGCCAAATTTTTGTTCATTCACTTAACCTGTTGCTATTTCTCGACCGACTCTTTGTGTTCTCCTCACCACTTGCCTTCCCCTCACCTACTTTTGTGTTGTTTACAATATAGCAAACTTAGCTATATAGAACTTTCATTTTTCACATCAAAGTCATTAAGATATAATGTAAGTAATGGTGGCCCCTTTACTAATCCCTGTGACATTTCACTGCTTACAGGTTGCCATCCTGAAAATACCCCCTTACCCAACTTAGTGTCTTATGTAATTTAGCCAGCCCCCTATCCATGCTAATATACCATCTCCAACATTCTGGGCTCTTATCTTATTATGCAGCATAACTTGCAGTACTCAATTACAAACCTGAAAATCCAAACATTGGTCACTCTGCTATAACGCCCATTTCATTACCACGAATTGGCTTTAACGCGATTGACGAATTATGAACATTGTTTGGAAAATGCAACCTTTCTACTCAATGAGGTATAGAGATTTTCTGTTCGTGATCTTCTACAGCTCAATTTTCTATAGCGCTTTTCCATGGCACAATTTTCTGTAGTGCAAGGTTGTGGAGGAACACAGCTGTCATGTTATAGCAGAATGACCTGTACACCACATTACTGTCTCCTCATAGGCCCATTATCACATTATATGGGTTGCATTCAGCACAGCTAACCTTATCATCTCACTCTTATCTCTTATTATCACTTATTCTGCCTTTCTTCTATCTTGGCCTGCTCTCCATAATCTCCCTGTTTACTTGCTCCTTTAAAGTCTCTCCCTCTCTCTGGGTTCCATCTCCACCTACCCGCTCACCTCACCCCTTCCCCCTCTCCTCCCCCAGTTCAGCTTCAGCATAAATACCACTTTTTCCTAGCAACTAGCAACTCTGATAAAAATTCGCCAGTCTCGAAATGTTAACTCTGCTTTCTTCCCACAGATGCTACAAGACTGCTGAGTTTCTCCAGCAATTTCTGTTTCTGTTTCAGATCTCCAGCACCAGCAGTTATTTTGTTATTTTCTTTTATTCTATCTAGTGCTTCCCCTCTATCTATCCTACTTGTTACTTTCTCCAAGAATTCCAATAAATCTGTCAGGCATGTTTTCCCCTTTGTGAACCTGTGCTGTTTCTGCTTGATCAACTTGCGTATTTCCAAATGCTCTGCTGTTACATCTTTTGTGGTAGACTGTAACATTTTCCCAATAACTGGCCTGTAGTTACCTGTTTTTGTCTCTTTCCCTTTTTGAATAATGATGTCTCATTGCCTTTTCCAATTGTCTGGGACTTTTCCAGATTCTAAGGATTCCTGAAAGATTACTACCAGTGCATTCTCTATCTCTGCTTGGTTATTTCTTTTAATATCCATCAGGTCCAGAGGACTGATCAGACTTTAGTTCCATTACTCTCCCTAGTATTTTTTCTGTAGTGGTAATTCTTATATTGATTTCCTCTTTTTTTTGCCCTTGATTAGTGGGTAATTTTAGGAATCTATTAATGTATTAGATTCCTTCCAGTGTGGAAACAGACCCTTCAGCCCAGCAAGTCCACACCGACCCTCCAAAGAGGTTACTCCAAAGAGTAACCCACCCAGATCCATTCCCATTCCCTAAATCTACCCTGACTAATGCACCTATCACTATGGGCAGTTTAGTGTGGCCAATTCACCTGACCAGTACATGTTTGAATTGTGGAAGAAACTGATGCAGACACGGGGAGAATATGCAAACTCCACACAGACAGTCGCCCGAGGCTGGAATCGAACCCAGGTCCCTGGCACTGTAAGGCAGCAGTGCTAACTGCTGAGCCATTGTGCTGCCACTCTACCATGAAGTCTGACACAAAGTATTTATTTAATTTCTCTACCATTTGCTGGTTTCTCATAATGATTTCCCTGTCTTGTTCTCCAAAGTGATTATGTTCCCTTTAGGTTTCTCTCTTCCTTTTGCTATATTTGAAGAAGCTCTTGCTGTCTGTTTTGTTTTTTATTTTCACAAGTTTGCCCTCAAAGTTTATCTTCTCCTTTTTTTTGCTTATGTTTTCTTAATTCAAAAAAAGTCTGATTAAATTGATTCCACAATGGAGAGGAATTCTTTCTGAATTAACCATGTTGCAACCATCCAAGGGGATGGGTGAATAAAGAAAGGGGCTGATTCATCCCTTTTCACCTGGGAGCTGAGCAGGTTGTGGTATTGCCATCTAGAGCCATAACAAGTTGGGAAACATCAGCCAGTGTCTCGGTGTAACCGAATCAGAAATTCATGCTGCATTGAAGAGCCTTGACCACATGGCACTCACTGTGTGGCATCAACACTCTCTCGATGAAGAGCAGGGGAGTCTCCATAGTGTCCTGACCAATATTTTTCCATCAACCAAAACCAGGCCAACAGATTATCTGATTATTGCAGCATTGCTATTGGTGGGAATATGCTGCATGTCTATCCAGTTTCCTATGTTACAGCAATGACTATGCTTAAAGAGCAATTCATATTGCAAAGCACTTATGTACCATCCTGAGGTTGTGTAAGGCACTATGTAACTGAAAGCATTTTCCCTGTTTTGATTCATTCGGAATGTTGTTTCTGGTTAACAACCAGTGTGGTCCTCACATCTTAACCTCACTTTATTCAGGTCAGGCATATTTCACTATGCTCTTGTCATGACTATTACTGTTAATGTCAGCGCATGAATCAAGCCAGCTTTCAGTTCAGTCAGCCATCACAGCAACATTACAATAATCTTACCAACTAACTCAAACACTGCTATTCCAACTATTATTTTGCAATAGGCAATTTTTATCTTTGACATTCGTTTGTCACCTATTAACTCTAGGAAAAAGTGAGGACTGCAGATGCTGGAGATCAGTTGAGAGTGTGGTGCTGGAAAAGCACAGCAGGTCAGGCAGCATCTGAGGAGCAGGAGAATCGACGTTTCTGGCATAAGCCCTTCATCAGGAATGAGGCTTGTGGGTCAAGGCTGAGAGATAAATGGGAGGAGGGTGGGGTTTGGGGGAAGGTAGCTAGAAAGTGATAAGTAGATGTGGGTGGTGGAGGGGAAATGAGGAAGCTGTTGAAATCCACATTTATCCCATGCGGTGGCAGGGTCCCAAATTGGAATATGAGGCATTCCTCCTCCAGGCATTGGCTGGTAACAGTTTGGCAGTGGAGGAGGCCCATGACCTGCATATCCTTGAAGTGTTAACGCTTCAACTCCCTCTCCGACTCCATTAAGGACATGCTGGTCCTGGGCCCCCTCCACCGCCAAACCGTTACCACCTGATACCTGGAGGAGGAATGCCTCATAGAACATAGAACATAGAAGGATACAGCGCAGTACAGGCCCTTCGGCCCTCGATGTTGCGCCGACCGAATCCTACCTAACCTATACTAGCCCAATAACTTCCAAATGCCTATCCAATGCCCGCTTAAATGACCATAAAGAAGGAACGGGATAAATGTGGATTTCAACAGCTTCCTCATTTCCCCTCTCCCCACATTACCCCAGTCCCAAGCCTCCAACTTGGCACCGCCCTCTGGACCCGTCCATCACTGCCCCCTCTGACCTATCACCTTCTCCCTCACCTTCATCCATTTCTGAGGTACCATCCCCCAAACCCCACTCCCTTTCATTTATCACTCAGGCCCAGCCCGCAAGCCTCATTCCTGATGAAGGGCTTCTGCCCGAAACATCGATTCTCTTGCTCCTCAGATGCTGCCTGAACAGCTGTGCTTTTCCAGCACCGCACTCTCAACCTATCAACTCTCCCAAGTTTCAAATTCTTTTGCAGCTGCTGCTGTTGGTTCTATTGTCCTTAATCAATCATAGTTACACCAAACGGAGGTTACAAAAGTGTATATTATTTCCTTGCAAGTTACTAATCACAACATCTACACGTTCTCCAAAAGTGATTTCATTAGTTATTTTTGAGTTTAATTAATGACTGAATTTTCTGATTGTGTTTGTAGCTATACACAGTGGTGGCTATGATAGGTTTTCATACTTTCAAGATTACCCCTAAGGCTTACAACCCAAGGAAGCGTGAAGTGTTGGAAATGAAATCAGAAGTAAATCCCTTAATCTCATCTAGAACAGAGCTTGTTGTGATGAGAACATGTCAGAAGAGTTAGTCAACCATGTCACTGCATAGTCAGCTCAGAGTATTTAATTTCTGGGATAGTTAAAGACCAGAATTGCCTGCTGAGGACATTTCAAAGTGCTTCCTCACATGTTCATTCTGATTATTTTGAGAATGTCATCACTGTTGCTGTGTGGAAAATTAACTTGAGTGCAGACTGTGCACACATAGAGCAAAGGAAATCAAAGACCAGTTGATTTCATTTTTTGGTTAAAAGCAGGTTGCTCACCTGGACAACTCCAGCTGTTAAAGTGCTGCCATTAATTTGGACCCTGCATTTAAGCCCTGCCCAATGTGATATGATACTAGTTTGAGTGGGGAAAATCTTAAGATCTTCGATGCACAAATTTCCTCACAGTCTCAGTAAAATTGCAGATGTAACTTCTACCTGATTGCTACCATGAAATAAGCTACATCTTCTTAAAGACAACCTTCTCATCTGAGAATGGTTTGTAGCCTTTGGCCAATGGGATCATGAGCTGGGTTCAAATCATCCAATGGGGTCTCACCAACACCCTTCACTGTTGCCATGCGGGAGGTGTAAAGTACATTCTCAGGCAGTCAAGGTGCCAGAAAGTCTGATTGACATTTCAACAATACACAGCCTTCAGGCTGGTTCTAACTGTTGCCCCTGAACCTTTGTAACTGCTTTGATATTGATGTCCATTGTTCTCTGCAGAGAATAGCTTCCAGCTGTTTAACTTAATCTGGCCAATTTTCAGTCAGGCCTGATTTCTCTGGCTGTGGGTCAATTTAGAATGTCCAATTTTGCCACTTGACCCAGAATTCACTGTATTTGTTTCAGATTTCCAGCACCTGCAGAGCTTTACTTTTACCACCATCAGAACTTCCCTATTCTCCCTTGAAGTTTTATTCATTGCATTTAAATTGCACCAGCTGCTATGGTAGGATTTGAACCCATGACCCAGTGCATTAGCCTCTGCTTCAGAACTATTAATCCAGCAACATTACCACTGTCATTCACTTCAGAGGGCATATTTCCCAATGGTTTATCAGTTAATCAGAGAAGTCAGCATTTCTGAAAGTTTAACACTCTTTTGATCCTGTCCTGGAGTGTCAGCCTGGATTACATGTTCAAGTCTCAAGAATAGTGCTTCAGCCCACATTTTTCATCTTGAGCTAGAAGTGATACCATTGTAGTATGAAAATCAACTAGAATCATAGAATCCCTATAGTGTGGAAATAGGCCCTTCAGCCCAACAAGTCCACACTGACCCTTTGAAGAGTAGCCCACCCAGATCCATTTCCATACCCTATTATCCTATATTTATCCCTAACTATTGCACCTAACCCGCATATCCCTAAACACTATGGGCAACTTAGCATGACCAATTCACCGAACCTGTACATCTTTGGACTGTGAGAGGAAACCCATGCAGATACTGGGAGAACACGCAAACTCTACACACACAGTTGCCTGAGGCTGGAATTGACCCAGGTCCCTAGCGCTGTGAGGCAGCAGTGCTAACCACTGAGCCACCATAATCATACTGATCATACTGAACTCTGATCATACAGGGCACCAAAAATGCACTGTATCACATTTTGAGATTTCCTATCAAATTAGTGGTTCCCAGGGTAACTGTCGGACAAATTGATTAATGCCAACATTTCATAAATCACATGGATAATAACGTGTAATTTTAACAAGGCTTTAAAGTTGAACTGCAGTAACCTTCCAATAGGCAAAGGAGAGCAGCTTAATTAATGGCTATTCTGTAACACTAAAGTATTAAATTACACAGTAATGACATTACTGAAAACGGGAAACTGCAAAACCCGTAACTTTATACATTATCAATCTAGAAGAAATGAAAGAGTCTTCTAACAGACTTAAGTACAATTAGATGTATTTAGATGTATTAATTAAAGGCTATTTGCACAAATAATTGCTTACAATTAATTCTTTATTTTATTCCCACTTTATGGAACTTGCTTTCTGGATAATAGATACTACTCAGCTATCAACTGACAATAAACACATTCTTTTCACTAAAGCTGATGTATGCCTTGGGATGCCAACCATGACCAACTTATGTTTGAGGTAGTTTTCTGCCGCCAAGTGAGTTAAACGTTTGGGTCATTGCGGGTAACATCCTTTCTCAGACGGATAATGCCAGATGGAGCATAAATATTGTGGGAATTTGGGAAAAGCTCACATGGTGTTTTTAATAAGGAATATTTTGTTGATAAAATTGAGTTTAACCTCAAACCGAATTCCGTGTCCCTGGGTCCACTTCACCCACCCACAAGAGCGCTTGGATAAAGTGTTTTTAAACGTAAACTGGTCGAAGTGTTCAAAGCATGGATAAGAATGCTGGAGAAACTCAGCAGGTCAGGGGGCACCTGTGAAGAGAGAAATAGAGTAAATGTTTCGAATCCAATGACTCTTCATTGGATCTAGGGCATTTAAACATTTTCCTTGCTGGAATTTTTTATTAGATTAGATTACTTACAGTGTGGAAACAGGCCCTTCGGCCCAACAAGTCCACACTGACCCGCCAAAGCGCAACCCACCCATACCCCTTACCTAACACTACGGGCAATTTAGCATGGCCAATTCACCTGACCCGCACATCTTTGGACTGTGGGAGGAAACCGGAGCAAACCCACGCAGACACGGGGAGAACGTGCAAACTCCACACAGTCAGTCGCCTGAGGCAGGAATTGAACCCAGGTCCCTGGCGCTGTGAGGCAGCAGTGCTAACCACTGTGCCACCGTGCCGCCCATTAAGATTAGATTACAATGTGGAAACAGGCCCTTCGGCCCAACAAGTCCATGCCGACCCGCAACCCACCCATACCCATACCATTTGGACTGTGGGAAGAAACTGGAGGAAACCCACGCAGACACGGGAAGAACTTGCAAACTCCACACAGTCAGTCGCCTGAGACGGGAATTGAACCCGGATCTCGGGCGCTGTGAGGCAGCAGTGCTAACCACTGTGCCACCGTGCCACCCTTATGGGTGGCACGGTGGCACAGTGGTTAGCACTGTGGTTAGCACAGTGGTTAGCAGCTATTGCCATTATTGCAATGATCCACTCTGATATTGGCTCTGCGGTTTGCTGGAGACTTCTACGTTGCGCTGAATCCTGCACCAGATGCCCAACTGAAGATGTCCTGGACTCATTTTTCTGGCCCCGACCAACAGCTTTGGGCTACTATGTCTGCATATGACCACATTGCTGTAGAATAGTGTCTCATATATTTTAGAATTTAAGTTAGAATTAGCTTTATTGTCACAGCAGTGATTATTTTTCAAAAATAAATCTTCATCGGTTTTGACGTGCTTTGAGATATCCAATGGTTATGAAAAGTGGATATCTGGCAGTGAGACACCCAAAATATACCCTAATCCAGTGTAATGGTTGGGCCACGATCAGAGGAAGTACAGCATACTTTTTAATTAACCAGCAGCTATGGGAGCCAGTAATATTCCAGTTGATCAAATATTCCAAATAATAAAGAGGTACACGTCACCGCAGTAAACCCTGACCAGGAGAAGCTTCGAGACATCAAAATCCTTCAAAACAATCAATGAAAAAACATCAACACAGCTCCTAAAATCAACGTTAAAAACATATGGTAATGCGGGGATATACAATCACTTATTTATAGCATAAATACTTGAACATCACAGTATTTGAAGTACATACGTTTTGCCAGTTTACCAAGAGTACTAGTTGAGAGTATCAAGACAGTCAAGGTCAGTCAGTCTGGGCTGGTTTGCTGAAGAACCGTGTCTTACAAAGGAATCTCACTCACCCTAACCTGAGAGCCAGAGGACTGAGCAAGTTTCAGTCAGTGAGATGGTGTGACATGCTTTATCTTATACATGATGATGTGTTTGACATTAAACAGAGTCATAGAGTTGTACAGCCTGCTAACAGACCGGTCTAAATAAGAACTAGAATCAGGAGTAGGCCATTTGGCCCTTCGAGCCTGTTTTGCCTTTCAATAAGATCATAGCTGACTGTTTCATGGCCTCAGTTCCACTTACTGCCCTCTCACTGTATCCCTTAATTCGTTTATTATTCAAAAAAATTATCTATCTTACCTTTAAAAACATTTACTGAAGTAGTGTCAACTATTTCACTGGGCAGGGAATTCCACAGATTGACAACCCTCTGGATGAAGAAGTTCCTCCTCACCTCAGTCCTGAACCTGCTCCCCCTGAATATGAAGGTATGCGCTAGTTTCATCTGCCAGTGGAAATATCCTGTCTACATCTATCTTATCTATTCCCTTCATAATTTTGTTTTTATAAGATCAACCCTCATTCCTCCAAATTCCAATGAATATAATCTCAGTTTGCTCAGTCTCTCTTCATAAGCTACTCCCTCAACTCCAAAATTAACCTTGTGAACCCCCTCCAGTGCCAGTACATCCTTTCTCAAGTAAGGAGACCAAAACTGCACACAGTACTCCAGGGGTGGCCTCACAAGCATCCTGTACAGCTGCAACATAACCTCTCTGTTTTTAAATTCAATCCCTTTCGCAATGAAGGGCAAAATTCCATTTGTCTTCCTAATTACCTATTGTACCTGCAGACCAATATTCTGTGATTCATGCGCAAGAGCACCCAGGTCCCTCTGCATAGCAGCACGCTGCAACTTTTTACCATTCAGGTAATAGTCCATTTTATTGTTACTCTTACCAACATGGATGACTTACATTTATTAACATTGTATTCCACCTGCCAGCCCTTTGCCCATTCACATAAAGCAACTATCGTCCTCTGCAAAGTTTCACAGTCCTCTGCACACTTTGCTTTGCCACTCGTCTTAGTGTCTAACTCATTCAAGCCAACCAGATATCCTAACTTAGTCTAGCTGGATTTTGATTGTCAACTATCAATCATTAACTAAAAACAAAGCAGCTGAATAATACATTGTTTATCTCATCTTGGTGAAGTATTTGGCAATTTACTTTTTGGAGGGCAGGAGAATCAGGTATGAAAGGCTCCATATTCAGATCAGGATGTAGAAGCTGTAGAGCAGGAAGGCGTGCTCCTGAACATGAATCTCTCGGAGTGAACAATGGTGAGGATTGGTGTTCTTAGTGATGAACAGACTTGCATTAATGTAGAATCTTTCACAAGGTTAGGACATCAACCAAAGGAAATGTAGCGGCCAACATGTTTAAAGATATTTAAAGAAAACTTTAACACAATACAAAACCAGGTTACACTCCTGAGAGGGAAAACTCCACTCCCCCAGGTAAAGAAACAGCCAGGGACAACTAAAGAGTTAAGAGGCAGCTTAAAACTAAAAACAAAGGGCTGCCAAAAGTGGAAAGGCCGTTCAAATCCTGCTGAAAGATATAAAGATGAGCATGAGCCACAAAGCAATTTCTAAGAGGAATTATGAAAAGGAATTTACCAGGGACATCAAAATCAATATGAAGAAATGTTGTAGTTGCTCAAAGGGATAGTGGGTGGTCAGGAGCAATGTTGGCCCAATTAAAAATGAAAGTGAGGATATTGTCAATGACAATGGGAAGTGGCAGACATGTTAAATAATTACTTTACCTCAGGAATTGGAGTAGAAAGAAGGATGGTCTACAGAAAGTCATGAGTAAATTAACAGTGGATCAGGAAGAGGGATTAAATATAATTAATCCAAGTAAAACATTGGTAATGGGGAAATTAATGGAATTGACAAATCCCAGGAACCCACAGTTTCCATCCAACCATGTGAAAGGAAGTAGGGAAGCACATTGTTAATGCTTTAACTAATATCTTTCAGAGATTCCCAGATATAGGAGTCAAGCCTCTGGATTGGAATGTTGCACATATTGCTCCACCTTTTTAGAGGGACAAGAAAGGAAAACCAGGGAATTACAGACCAATTAGCCTGACATCAGTGGTGGGGAAATTGTTGGAGTCTAAGTCAAGGGTAGGGTAACTGAACACCTCAAAATTTCTGTTAATTAGCATGTTCTAGCATTTATTCATGACAGGTAGGTCATGCCTGACATAACCCAATAGATTTTTTTGAAGAGGTGACTAAGGTAGTGGACACAGAAATGTCTACTGATGTATGTATAGACATCCAGAAAGCATTTGAGAAAGTCCCATGTAGGAGATAACTAAGATGGAAATCAGAGGAAATGATGGCAAACTACTGACATGGTTGGGAAATTGATAAATGAGATGAATGGGCAAACCTGTGGCAGATGAAGTTCAATGTAAGCAAGCGTGCGATTATCCATTTTAAGCCAAAGAGGATCGAACAGGATACTTTCTAGATGGTATGAAGTTAAATACAGTGGCTGTCCAAAGAGACTCAGATCTTTTAAATTCCATGAACAGGTGAAGAGAATAGGGCGGCACGGTGGCACAGTGGTTAGCACTGTTGCCTCACAGCGCCAGGGATCTGGGTTCAATTCCCGCCTCAGGTGACTGACTGTGTGGAGTTTGCATGTTCTCCCCGTGTCTGCGTGGGTTTCTTCCGGGTGCTCCGGTTTCCTCCCACAGTCCAAAGATGTGCGGGTCAGGTGAATTGGCCATGCTAAATTGCCCGTAGTGTTAGGTAAGGGGTATGGGTGGGTTGCGCTTCGGCGGGTCGGTGTGGGCTTGTTGGGCCGAAGGGCCTGTTTCCACACTGTAAGTAATCTAATAGTCACATAGTTAATGGACATGGGGAGAATGTGCAAACTCCATACAGACAGCCGCCTAAGGCAGGAATTAAACCCAGGTCCCTGTGAGGCAACACTGCTAACCACTGAGCCACCATGCCAACCCATTCAATGGCGGCAGAATAGACTTGAGGGGCTGAATGGCCTAATCTTGTTTCTATGTTTCTAAAATGTTCAAGAGAAGATCCTACAAGCAGTAAAGTAATGATAGCTAGCTAACAGCTTCTGCAATGTTGGTTGAGGGATAAATATTGATCAGGTCTATTAGGGAAAACTTAAACAAAAACAGAAAGTGGTGGAAAAACTCAGCAGGTTTGGCAGCATCTATGGAGAGAGAAACAGAGTTGATGCTTCAAGTCTGATATGACTGTTTGAAACTGGTTGGAAATGAATGGGCTATTTATAGAATCATAATGTCATGCAGCACGGAATCAAACCCTTTAGTCCAATCAGTCCAAGCCAAATATTATCCCAAACTAGAATAGTCCCACCAGCTTGCTCCTGACCGATATCGCTCCAAACTTTTTCCTATTCATGTACTTATCCAAATGTCTTTTAAATTGTGCCCTCATTCACCACTTCCTCAGGAAGTTCATTCCACACGCGTACCACTCTCTGTGTAAAACTTTTGCTGCTCATGTCATTTTTAAATCTTTCTCCTCTCACCTTAGAAATATGCTTCCTCGTCTTGAAATCCCCCATCCAAGGGAAAAGACAATGACCATTACGCTATCTGTACCCCTCAATATTTTATAAACTTCTATAAGGTCACTTCTCAATCTCCTATGCACCAGTGAAAAAAGACCCAGCCTGTCCAACCTTTCTTTATAACTCAAACCTTCCACCCTCAGCAACACCCTGATAAACCTGTTCTGAACCCTCTCCAGTTTAATAATATCCTTCCTATAACTTGGCAACCAAGACTGGACACAATATTCCAGAAGAGGCCTCACCAATGTCCTGTACAACCTCAACATGACTTCCCAACTACACTCAAAGGACTGAGCAATGAAGGCAAGCGTGCCAAAAGCCTTTTAAACCACCCTGTCTATATGTGATGTAAACTTCAATGTCTTCCCCATTCAGTGATCCACCAGGGATCCTAAGTACAGCTGTACCATATCTCAGTTGTAATAGATGTACATGTTCATAGCCATTGTGTTAACAATGTAGCTATTCACAATGTAGCTGCGTAACCATCCCTTCAAAGCCTTGCTCAGTAACAAATAGCAATACCCTATTATGGCTCGAAGTTTGGAAAGACAGTACTGCATTTCCATGTGTCCCTCTGAAAGTGCTGCAACTTGAAGCCATTACCCGGATTAGGACACGCCTTGGATGTCTGCAGGTCTCTCAGCCAGATTCCCACTTGTCATCCCAACTTCATTCAAACCAATGAAGACTTTTTTTCTGAAAGAATAGTCACTGCCGAACTGTCGGAAATGCAGATGCCAATATTCTGCACAGCAAGCTCCCACAGAGGGTAATAAAGTTGAGGGATAAAATGTTGACCATGCACCAGGGATAATGCAACCAGCTCTCTTGCAAAATCGTGCCACAAGATTTTTCACATCCCCTTGAGCATGTAGTTTAAAGTCTCATCTGAAAGATAGCATCTCTGACAGCACAGTGCTCCCTCACTTCCCCTGACGATACAGCAACGCTCCAAAAGCTTGTGATTTTAACTAAACCAATTGGACTATAATGTGATGGCATGTGACTTCTGACCCTCACTTCTGCACTGGAGTCAGCCTGGGATTTGTACTGATGCCTTGTTATGGTATAAATGTAAAATATTTAAAATGTAAATTAAAAATGGCTGCAATACAGTTTGTTTGTTTGAAGCCCCTTTAAGTCAAAACTAAACTGTATTTCATTTCCAAATCTTGTGCTTTGCATTCTGCATTCATTCTTCACGCTGAGGGGGGTGTTCAATGAGCTGCTTGTTCATTAGATGAGGCACCTGGCATACTGGCTGAAACCTTTCAATACTTACCAGTGCTTCTGAAAATCCAATTAGTTCTGACACCGTTAGTGCCTGAGACAATATTTTCTGAGCTGTTGATCTAAGTACTTGGACTGCGTCAAATTTTATTAAGAAAATTTGATAAATTGAAAGCTACTGTCAACAGCCTACAATCTAAGGGAGTGAATTGTTTCCTTCACTGCATGGTCAATAATCTGATGGAGTGGATCTCCCGCGCATGACAGAACCTTTTCTTCAGGCTGCCAGTCTTTCACACATAGGAATGGAAATTAGAATCAGGAATTATGTTTGGGCACAGGAGGAGGCCATTTAGCCATTGAGGCAAAACAAGCTCTTCCCAGAGCAATGATACTGTCCTAATCCAATGTCCTTTAGGGAAGGAAACTGCCATCCTTACCTGATCTGGCTTACATGTGACTCCAGACCCACAGCAATGGGATTGACTCTTAACTGCCCTGTGGGTAATTAGGAACGGGCAATAAATGGTGGCCGAGCTATCAATGCCCATATCTTGTTTAATTTTAAAAATGAGTCATCCTTATCTCCTGTCTTATCCTAGATTATATTTCCTATTAGTGCTGATCCGACATCATTTTGAAATATCTTCATTGTCTCTGCTTTTACCTCCCTTGCTGGTGATTAATTACAGGTCATCATCACTCACTGTGTAAAAATGTTCTTTCTCGCATTCCTCCCTTTAAATCTGGCCCTAAACCTGTACCATCAGCCAAGGGAATCAGTTTCTCCTTGTCCAAAGGTAGGCCACAAATGCTAGGCTTGTTAGTGACACCCATATCTGACGAGAAAATGGAAAATTCTGATGCCAGGATGCCCCTGCCCCACTCATCTCAGACTGAGCCTCCTTGAATGTTGGGCTAGAGCTCTAGTCAGTAGCCAAGTCTTGGAGGGGGTTACCTCACACTGTTTACAGCCTGGATGTTGTGGCCTTACACTGAAACTCTTTCACTTTGTCTTCAAAGGGTGTTCTCCATGAAAGGTGACCTTGCTCTCTCTTAGTTGCATGGACACCTCCAACCTCTTGTGGCTTAGAGTTTGCTGGAGGGCAACTCTATTCTTAAGTCTTAATCGGATGGTTAGAGTACTCTGTGATCATTCATTGGCCATCCTCTTTATGGACTAAACCAAACCCCTCAAAATATATTAAGAAGATAACCTAGATCCCAACTTTATTCTAAAGGCAAGTGCAGGGCATTGAGTTCTAGACAATAATTTGATGTGTTAAACTATCAGTCTTGAAGCCAAACACACTTTGGATGCGGGTTTGTTCGCTGAGCTAGAAGGTTCATTTTCAGACCTTTCATCACCTTACTAGGTAACATCTTCAGTGGGCCTGCGAAGATGTTACCTAGTATGGTGACACAACGTCTGGAAATGAACCTTCCAGCTCAGTGAGCAACCCTGCATCCAGAACCTCAATCTGAGCTACAAATCTTCTCAAAACTCAGTAAACACACGTTATTCAAACACTATAGTTAAATACAAACAAAAGAAAGAAGAAATTGGAATAACTTAACTCTACTGCAAACCATACCAAAATAATAGATTATTTAACTACTAAACAGTAACTGTTTGAATATAGTAACATCCCATAAACACACCCTTGGCAAAGAAAAATTTAATAAGATAGATTGCCTCACATGCAATTCTCCAGTCCGGGAGGGAAAACATCAAAAGAAAACTCTGAGAGAGAGTAACAGGAACAGATGTACTGTAGTTCCAAATGCAGCTTCAAGACTGCAGCAACTGCCACTGAAAGATTAAAACTAAAAACCCTGGTTTAGATTAGATTACTTACAGTGTGGAAACAGACCCTTTGGCCCAACAAGCCCACACCAACCCGCTGAAGCGCAACCCACCCATTCCCCTACATTTACCCCTTTACCTAACACTACAGGCAATTTAGCATGGCCAATTCACCTGACCCGCACATCTTTGTGACTGTGGGAGGAAATCGGAGCACCCGGAGGAAACCCACACAGACACGGGGAGAACATGCAAACTCCACACAGTCAGTCACCTGAGTCGGGAATTGAACCTGGGTCTCTGGCACTGTGAGGCAGCAGTGCTAACCACTGTGCCATCGTGCTGCCCCACGCCCTCTTGGGAGAAAGTGAGGACTGCAGATGCTGGAGATCAGAGTCGAGACAGTTGTCCTGGAAAAGCACAGTAGGTCAGGCAGCATCTGAGGAGCTGTTTCGGGCATAAGCCCTTCATCAGGAATGCCCAAAACGTTGATTCTCCTGCTCCTTGGATGCTGCCTGACCTGCTGTGCTTTTCTAGCACCACACCCTCAAACCCCACCCAATCATGCTACTTCTATTGTTCCAACCTAACAAAAACTTCAAAGCCTTACAAGGTATTTATCTTATTGGATTCAAATAGAAAGCTCTGCACCTCTGTCTTAAAACTTCTCTTCAAATAAAAAAGGACAAAAAATGTCTCTTAAAGCCATAGTATCACCACAATCTTTAAAGATGTCATGTCAGACATTTCTTGCCGATGAGTCATATGGTCAAGACCCAGATATTAGAGCTCTTGCGGCACGATTATACTGCACATACTACTGAGCCAGGAGACCTGAGTTCTATAACAACATCTCTGAACAAATTGATTGAAAGTATATTTTAAAAATACCCAGTAATTCACCTGGCACTGAAGTCAAATTGGTTGTAACATCACTTATATTACAACATCACGCGCATTTTATTTGGTCTGTGATTGTGTGCCATTAAAATGGCAGAACGTCATATCTTGCTTCTACTGGCTTGCTAAGGGTTAATTTGATGTGGAGATGCCAGTGTTGGACTGGGGTGGATAAGGTCAGAAGTCACATGACACCAGGTTATTGTGCAACAGGTTTATTTGAAATTACAGTGATGCTCCTTCATCAGGAGAAGTGGAGGGAAGCCGGCGAAGAGTTAATTTGTTTTTGGCTGGGGAGGAACAACGATTTCTAATTAACCGGTTCAGTGATGATCTGAAAGAGGTGGGACTTGAACCCAAGCCCCCGTCCCAGAGGTAGGGTGACTAACACTGTGACAGAAACCTCTCAGGTGGTGAGGGAAATCAGTGATTCATAATTCAGAACCGATTATACTCCATTAGACCTTCAATTGAACAGAATTAATGGTTCATTTGCTGAAATGTAAATCTTCCCAGAATTGAAGTGTTCTGAGTAACTAGCACTTGAGATAATGACTGAGTATTTAAAGTGACAAAGGCTGCCCATCTGTACAATTATCACAGCATCTCCTAAAGCAAGCCGTTATCATGCCATTGCCTTCCCCTGCATCTATTAATTATGGGCTTAATTTGCTGCTGGGTTACAATTGATAACCATTAATATCTATGTTTATTGCCATATTCAAGGAGGCACAGAAACAACATGATGCTGTGATCCTCATTTACATCAGACAATAAATCTACATTACTGATGCAGCATTTTTATTATAAAGGCTCTCTACAATGAGAACTGGTGCTTCTACAGCCTGTTCAATGTGAGCAATTATCCTGCGGTGTTTCACAGAGAATGGAGCCAGTAACAAAGAGGCTGAGAGATTGATTGAGAAAGTGTGTTTCTGGAAGGTATTTTTTAAAATGTGGGTGAGGTGTGTGTGGAATGGCCAAAGGGTTTGGACTGAAGGGGAAGGAGAAATGATGCACAGGGAGACTGAGGACACAGGAGAGGAACAAAGTGCAGGTCAAGAATTGAGAGATGACATAAGATGAAGGTGGACAGAGACTTGCAGATGATGAAGATGAGGCTTCAGGCTGAAGGATCCAATTTTTGAGAGTTGTCAGTTTCTGGCAAGTTAACTCATGTCCTTTCATAACACTGGGAACCACGCTTTCGGAAAAGGTGTGAAGAATTTGGATGGGTCCAGAAAAGATTCATGAGATTGTGATCACTGAGATAGGCCGTGTGGATGGATTGAAGGAACTGGTGTTGTTACCCCGATAAAAGAACAACTTGAGAGAACATTGGATACTGGTGCCTAGACCATGTAGATGGGGAAATTTTCCCATTGGTGAAAGAATAGAGAAAAAGAGGACACTTAGTTAAGATAAATGGGAAAAGATACAGTAAAGGCATAAGGGATAGAACATAGAACATAGAAAAATACAGCGCAGTACAGGCCCTTCGGCCCTCGATATTGCACCGACCAAAGCCTACCTAACCTACACTAGCCCAATAACTTCCATATGCTTATCCAATGCCCACTTAAATGACCATAAAGAGGGAGAGTCCACCACTGCTACTGGCAGGGCATTCCATGAACTCACAACCCGCTGAGTAAAGAACCTACCCCTAACATCTGTCCTATACCTACCACCCCTTAATTTAAAGCTGTGTCCCCTAGTAACAGCTGACTCCATTAGCGGAAAAGGTTCTCACTGTCAACCCTATCTAAACCCCTAATCATCTTGTACACCTCTATCAAATCTCCCCTAAACCTTCTTTTCTCCAATGAGAACAGCCCCAAGTGCCTCAGCCTTTCCTCATACGATCTTCCTACCATGCCAGGCAACATCCTGGTAAACCTCCTCTGCACTCGTCCCAATGCCTCCACGTCCTTCCTATAGTATGGCGACCAAAACTGCACACAATACTCCAGATGAGGCCGCACCAGAGTCTTATACAACTTCAACATGACCTCAGGACTCCGGAACTCAATTCCTCTACCAATAAAGCCCAGTACACCATATGCCTTCTTCACAGCGCTATTTATCTGGGTGGCAACTTTCAGAGATCTGTGTACATGGACACCAAGATCCCTCTGCTCATCCACACTACCAAGTAGCCTACCATTAGCCCAGTAATCCATCTTCTTGTTACTCCTACCAAAGTGAATGACTTCACGCTTAGCTACATTGAACTCCATTTGCCACCTTTCTGCCCAGCTCTGCAACTTATCTATATCCCGCTGTAATCTGCTACATCCTTCTTCGCTGTCCACAACTCCACCGACTTTCGTGTCATCCGCAAACTTGCTCACCCAGCTTTCAAGCCCCTCCTCTAGGTCATTTATAAAAATGACAAACAGCAATGGTCCCAAAACAGATCCTTGTGGAACACCGCTAGTAACTGCACTCCAAGATGAACCTATACAATCAACTACTACCCTCTGTCTCCTTCCAGCCAGCCAATTCCTAATCCAAATCTCTAATGTACCCTCAATGCCATACCTCCGTAGTTTTTGCATTAGCCTACCATGGGGTACCTTATCGAACGCCTTGCTAAAATCCATATATACCACGTCTACTGCTTTACCCTCGTCCACTTCCTTGGTCACCTTCTCAAAGAACTCAATACGGTTTGTGAGGCATGACCTGCCCTTCACAAAACCATGCTGGCTATCCTTGATCACATTATTCCTATCCAGATGTTCATAAATCCTATCCCTTACAATTCTCTCCAAGAGTTTGCCCACAACAGAAGTGAGACTCACTGGCCTATAGTTACTCGGGCTATCCCTACTCCCCTTCTTGAACAAGGGGACCACATTCGCTATCCTCCAGTCTTCTGGCACTATTCCTGTAGACAATGACGACATAAAAATCAAGGCCAATGGCTCCGCTATCTCCTCCCTAGCTTCGCAGAGGATCCTAGGATAAATGCCATCAGGCCCAGGGGACTTATCTATTTTCATCCTTTCCAGTATTCCCCAGACCTCTTCCCTACATACCTCAAGGCCATCCATTCTAATCACTTGTGACTCAATATTCACATCAGCAACAGTGTCCTGCTCCTGAGTGAATACTGACGAAAAGTATTGATTTAGTGTCTCTCCAATCTCCTCCGCCTTCACGCACAACTTACCACTACTATCCTTGACTGGACTGATACCTACCCTAGTCATCCTTTTGTTCCTGACATACCTATAGAAAGCCTTTGGGTTTTCCCTAATCCTACCAACTAAGGACTTTTCATGTCCCCTTCTCGCTGCTCTTAGTTCTCTCTTTAGATCCTTCCTGGCTATCTTATAACTCTCAATCGCCCCAACTGAACCTCCACGCCTCATCTTTACATAGGCCACCCTCTTCCCTTTCACAAGGGATTCCAATTCCTTATTAAACCACGGCTCCCTCACAAGACCCTTTACTCCCTGCCTGACTGGTACATACTTATCAAGGACACCCAATAGCTGTTCCTTGAACAATCTCCACATATCATTTGTGTTCTTCCCTTGAAGCCTATTTTTCCAATCCACGCATCCTAAGTCATGCCTCACCGCATCATAATTTCCCTGCCCCCAGCTATAACTCTTGCCCTGCAGTGCACACTTATCCCTCTCCATCACTAGAGTAAAAGTCACCGAGTTGAGGTCACTGTCCCTGAAGTGCTCACCTACCTCCAAGTCTAACACCTGGCCTGGTTCAACACCTAGAATCAAATCCAGTATGGCCTCGCTTCTTGTTGGCCTGTCTACATATTGTGTCAGGAAACCCTCCTGCACACATTGGACAAACACCGACCCATCTAACGAACTTGAGCTATAGCTTTCCCAGTCAATATCTGGGAAGTTAAAGTCCCCCATAACAACCACCCTGCTACTTTCACTCTTCTCCTGAATCATCCTTGCAATACTTTCCTCTACTTCTCTCGGACTATTAGGAGGCCTGTAGAAAACTCCTAACAGGGTGACCTCACCTTTGCTATTTCTAACCTCAGCCCAAACTACCTCAGATGGCAAGTCTTCCTCCATTGTCCTTTCCACCGCTGTAATACTATCCTTGACAAGTAATGCCACACCTCCCCCTCTATTACCCCCATCTCTGACCCTGCTAAAACATTTAAACCCTGGAACCTGAAACAGCCATTCCTGTCCCTGTTCTACCCACGTCTCTGTAATGGCCACAACATCGAAGTCCCAGGTACCAACCCACGCTGCAAGTTCACCTACCTTATTTCTTATACTTCTGGTATTGAAGTATACACACTTCAAGCCACCTTCCTGTTTACAGGCACCCTCCTTCGAGATCGATGCCATGTTCCTAACCTCCCTACACTCAAGGTCCTGTACCCTAAAGCTACAGTCCAGGTTCCCATGCCCCGGCAGAGTTAGTTTAAACCCTCCCAAAGAGCACTAGCAAACTTCCCCCCAAGGATACTGGTGCCCCTCAGGTTCAGGTGTAGACCATCCTGCTTATAAAGGTCCCACCTTCCCCAGAAGGAACCCCAGTTGTCCAGAAACCGGAAACCCTCCCTCCTGCACCATCCCTGTAGCCAAGCATTTAACTGTTCTCTCTCCCTATTCTTCGACTCTCTATCACGTGGCACGGGTAACAAACCAGAGACAAAGTTCGTTCTAGCTCTGAGCTTCCAACCTAGCTCCCTGAAAGCCTGCCTAACATCCTCACCCCTCTTCCTACCTATGTCGTTGGTTCCAACGTGGACCACGATCTGGGGCTGCTCCCCCTCCCCCTTAAGGACCTGGAAAACATGATCAGAGACATCACGTACCCTTGCACTTGGGAGGCAACATACCAATCGTGAGTCTCTGTCGCCCCCGCAAAACCGCCTATCTGTGCCCCTCACTATTAAGTCCCCAATAACTATCGCTCTACCTTTCTCCACCCTTCCCTTCTGAGCAATGGGGACAGGCTCCGTGCCAGAGGCCTGAACCACGTTGCTTACCCCTGGTAAGTCATCCCCCCCACAAGTATCCAAAACGGTATACTTGTTCTTGAGGGGAATGAACACAGGGGGTCCCTGCACTGGCTGCTTCCTCCCACTCCCCCTCACTGTCACCCATCTCTCTATAACTTTCGGAGTAACTACTTCCCTAAAGCTCTGATCTATGACCACCTCTGCCTCCCGAATGATCCGCAGTTCATCCAACTCCAGCTCCAGTTCCCTAACACGGTCTTGAAGAGCTGGAGATGGGTGCACTTCTTGCAAGTGTAATCAGCAGGGACACTAATGGCTTCCCTCACCTCATACATGTTGCAAGAGGAACATTGCACTGCCTTCGCTGCCATCCCTCTAAAAGGTAAACTTTAAAAAACTAGATCTAAAGAAACAAACAAGCAAAATGCAGCACTTACCTGCTTACCACAACTGGTCTTATTATTAGGTTAGAGGAGGAGGGCGGGTGGGAGGCTCTACACCTGTAGTGCCTCGGGTTCCTCGCCTGCGCGCTTATTTAAGAAAAAAAACCTTCCCAGGTAAGCTAGCGTGACACCAGCTTCCGGGTCCGCTAGGCGCTTAAAAAAAACTTTAAATTTGTGGTGGCAATATCACTGGGTTGGTAATCCAAATCCTCAGGGTAATAATTTGGGAACGTGGGTTCAAGTATTTTTTAAATTCACTCATGGCAGATGGACATCGCTGGCTGACCAGCATTTATTCCCTGTCTGTAGTTGCCCTTGAGAAGGTGGGGGTGAGCTGTCTTCTTGAACCACTGCAGTCCATGTGGTTGGGGGCAGACCCACAATGCCTTGAGGGAGTGAATTCCAGGATTTTGGCCTAGCGACAGTGAAGGCATGGCAATATATTTCCAAGTCAGGATGGTGAGTGGAAGGGAAACTACAGATGGTGGTGTTCCCAGGTAACTGCTGCCCTTGTCCTTTTGGATAGAAGTGGCCATGGGTTTGGAAGGTCTAAGGAACTTTGGTGAGTTTCTGCAGTGCATCTTGTAGATGGTACACACTGCTGCTACTGAACATCAATGGTGAAGGGAATGAATGCTTATGGATGTTATGCCAATCAAGTGGGCTGCTTTGTCCTGAATAGTGTCACACTTTTTGAATGTCATTGGAACTGCACCCATCCAGGTAAGTGGGGAGTGATCTTGTAGCCAAAGCACCTGTATGGCTGGTCCAGCTGAGTTTCTGGTCAACGATAACCCCCAGGACATTGCTAGTGGGGGATTCAAGGAGTGGTGATTAAAGTGTTTCTTATTGGTGATGGTCATAGCCTGGCATTTGTGTGGGATAAATATTACTTGCTGTCTCAGCAGTCGGTATACTTAAAATTCAATTAAAATCCATAATATGAAGCTAGTAGCAATAACAGTGCCACTTAAACTATCATCAATGGTTCATGAATTGCTTTTACATGGGGTGGGGGGGGACATCTGACATCCTTACCTAGTCTGGCCTGTACATGACTCCAGACCCACAGCAATGTGGTTGGCTCTTAACTGCCCAGTGAAATTCCTCAGCAAGGCACTCAGTTCAAAGAGAATTAAAGATGGGCAATAAATGCTGTCAGTGCCAGTGATACCCACATTCCAGTAAAGAAGTTTAGAAATTACTACTTCTTATGTGGCAAGAGTTTTAAGTTATGGGATGCACAACCCGAGAGCATGGTGAAAACAGATGCAGTTATGGAATGAAAATAAATAAATAACAGGGCGACCGGTGAAAATGCAGGGGAGTGGGACCTGCTGAGTTGTCCTTGAAAAGGGCTAGCATTGACACACCTGGGCGGAATGGCCCTCTTTTGTGCTATAGTAATTTAATAACTCTATGATTCAATGTTAAGTCAGAAACTTGTGAGTTCAAGTGATATTCCAGAGAGCTGGGTGCAAAATTCAGTCTGACACTGTAGCACAAAGCCTGGCAAAATGCAACATTATCAGAAGGGCCATTTCTAAAAATAAAATCTTAACATCATACCTGTCTGCCACTCCAGATCAAAGCAGTAAAAGTAAATGAGTTGGCTGATATTTTACCATTTACAGAGAACAGTCTATTTCCGGTGGAAACATGCTCTGCTCAAATTAGTTGCGACATTGACCAATGACAAATTGGTGAACACATTTTGAAAGTAATTAGAGTCATAGAGATGTACAGTACAGAACAGATCCTTCCTTCCAACTCGTTCATGCCGAACAGATATCCTAACTTAATCCAGTCCCATTTGCCAGCACCTGGCCCATATCCATCTAAACCTTTCCTTATCATATACCCTTCCAAATGCCTTTTAAATGTTGCAATTTTACCAGTCTCCACCACTTCCTCAGGCAGCTCATTCCAAACACACACCACCCTCTGTGTGAAAAAGTTGCCCCTTAGGTCCCTATTAAATCTTTCCCCTCTCACCCTAAACCTATACCCTCTAGTTCTGGACTCCCCCACCCCAGGGAAAAGACTTTGTCTATTTAGCCTATCCATGCCCCTCATGATTTTATAAACCTCTACAAGGTCACCCTTCAGCCTCCGACGTTCCAGGGAAAACAGCCCCAGCCTATTCAACCTCTCCCAACAGTTCAAATCCTCCAACCTTGGCAACATCCCTGTAAATCTTTTCTGAATCCTTTCAAGCTTCACAACATCCTTCTGATAGGAAAGAGACCAGAATTGCACACAATATTCCAAAAGTGGCCTAACCAGCATCCTGTACAGCTGCAACATGACCTCCCAACTCCTATACTCAAAAGAAAGCATATCAAATGCCGCTTCACCATCCTATCCACTTGTGACTCTACTTTCAACGAATTATGAACCTGTACTCCAAGGTTTCTTTGTTCAGCAACAATCCCTCGGACCTTATCATTAAGTGTATAAGTTCTGTTCTGATTTGCTTTTCCAAAATGCAGCACCTCACATTTATCTAAATTAAACTCCATCTGTCACTCCTCAGCCTATTGGCCCATCTGATCAAGGTCCCATTGTAATCTGAGGTAGCCTTCTTTGCTGTCCACTACACCTCCAATTTTGGCCTCATCTGCAAACTTACTAACTGTACCTCTTTAGCTCACATCCAAATCATTTACATAAATGATGAAAAGTAGTGGACCAAGCACCAAGCCTTGTGGGACTCCACTGGTCACAGGCCTCCAGTCTGAAAAGCAACCCTCCACCACGACCCTCTGTCTTCTACCTCTGAGCCAGTTCAACATCCAAATGGCTAATTCTCCTTGTATTCAATGAAATCTAACCTTGCTAACCAGTCTTCCTTGAGAAACCTTGTCAAATGCCTTACTGAAGTATAAATAGATCACTGCTCTACCCTCACCAATCCTCTTTGTTGCTTCTTCAAAAAACTCAGTCAAGTTTCAGAGATGTGATTTCCCATGCACAAAGCCATGTTGACTATCCCTAATCAGTCCTAGCCTTTCCAAATACATGTAAATCCTGTCCCTTATGATTCCCTATGACAACTTGCCCACCACTGATGTCAGGCTCACTGGTCTATAATTCCCTGGCTTGTGTTTACCACCTACCTTAAACAGTGGCACCACGTTTGCCAACCTCCAATCTTCCAGCACCTCACCTGTGACTGTCGATGATACAAATATCTCAGTAAAAGGCCAAGCAATCACTTTCCTAGCTTCCGCTAGAGATCTAGGGATGCATCCACCTTTATGTGTTTCAAGATATAATATGTAATATATGTCCTCTGTAATATGGACCTTTTTCAAGATGTCACCATCTATTTCCCCACATTCCACATATTTCATGTCCTTCTCCACAGTAAACGCTGATGCAAAATACTCGTTTAGTATCAACCCCATCTCCTGCAGCTCCACACTTAGGCTGCCTTGCTGATCTTTGAGGAGCCCTGTTCTCTCCCTAGTTACCCTTTTTGTCCCCTTAAGTATAGCCCTACTGCCTTTATACTCTTCTAAAGATTCACTCGATCTCTTCTATCTATACCTGACATATGTTTCCATCTTTTTGACCAAAACCTCAATTTCTCTAGTCATCTAGCATTCCCTATACCTACCAGCCTTTCCTTTCACCCTGACAGGAATATACTTTCTCTGGATTCTCGTTACCTCATTTTTGAAGGCTTCCTATTTTCCAGTCGTCCCTTTGCCTGCGAACATCTGTCCCCAATCAGTTTTTGAAAGTTCTTGCCTAATACCGTCAAAATTAACCTTCCTCCAATTGAGAACTTCAACTTTTGGAGTGCAGGCAAAGGGATGGCTGGAAAATGGGAAGCCTTCAGAAATGAGATAATGAGAATCCAGAGAAAGTATGTTCCTGTTAGGGTGAAAAGGAAGGCTGGTAGGTACAGAAAATGCTGGATGACTAAAGAAATTGAGGTTGAAAATGTGTTGCTGGTTAAAGCACAGCAGGTCAGGCAGTATCCAAGGAATAGGAAATTCGACGTTTCGGGCATAAGGTGACGTCGAATTTCCTGTTCCTTGGATGCTGCCTGACCTGCTGTGCTTTAACCAGCAACACATTTTCAACTGTGATCTCCAGCATCTGCAGACCTCACTTTTTACTTAAAGAAATTGAGGGTTTGGTTAAGAAAAGGAAGGAAGTAAATATCAGGTATAGACAGGATAGACCGAGTGAATCCTTAGAATGGCAATAGGAGTATACTTAAAAGGGAAATTAGGAGAGAAAAAAGGGGACATGAGATAGCTTTTTCAAATAGAGTTAAGGAGAATCCAACAGGTTTTTACAAATACATTAAGGTCAAAAGGGTAACTGGGAGAGAATAGGACCCCTCAAAGATCAGCAAGGCAGCCTTTGTGTGGAGCCACAGAAAATGGGTGAGATACTAAATGAATATTTTGCATCATTAATTACTTTGGAAAAGAACATGGAAGATATAGAATGTTGGGAAATAGATGGTGACATTTTGAAAAATGTCCATATTACAGAGAAGGAAATGCTGGATGTCTTGAAATGCATAAAAATGGATAAACCCCCAGAACCTGATCAGGTGTACCCTAGAACTCTGTAGGAAGCTACAGAAGTGATTGCTGGGCCTCTTGCTGAGATGTTTGTGTCATCGATAGTCACAGGAGAGATGCCGGAAGACTGGAGGTTGGCTAACGTGGTGCCACTGTTTACGAAAGGTGGTAAGGACAAGCCAGGGAACTATAGACCAGTGAGCCTGACCTCAGTGGTGGGCAAGTTGTTGGAGGATATCCTGAGGGACAGGATATACATTTGGAAAGGCAAGGACTGATTAGGGATAGTCAAAATGGTTTTGTGCGTGGAAAATCATGTCTCACAAACTTGATTGAGTTTTTTGAAGAAGTAACAAAGAGGATTGATGAGGGCAGAATGGTAGATGTGATCTATATGGACTTCAGTAAGGTGTTCGACAAGGTTCCCCATGGGAGACTGATTAGCAAGGTTAGATCTCATGGAATACAGGGAGAACTAGCCAAAGGTAGCAGAGGGTGGTGGTGGAAGGTTGTTTTTCAGACTGGAGGCCTGTGACCAATGGAGTGCCAGAAGGATCAGTGCTGGGTCCTCTACTACTTGTCATTTATATGAATGATTTGGATGCGAGCATAAGAGGTACAGTTAGTAACTTTACAGATGACACCAAAATTGGAGGTGTAGTGGACAGCGAAGAGGGTTACCCTAGATTACAACGGGATCTTGATCAGATAAGCCAATGGGCTGAGAATTGGCAGATGGAGTTTAATTCAGATAAATGCAAGCTGCTGCATTTTGGGAAAGCAAATCTTAGCAGGACTTATACACTTAATGGTAAGGTCCGAGGGAGTGTTGCTGAACAAAGAGACCTTGGAGTGCAGGTTCATAGCTCCTTGAAAGTGGAGTCACAGGTAGATAGGATAGTGAAGAAGGTGTTTGGTATGTTTTCCTTTATTGGTCAGAGTATTGAGTACAGAAGTTGGAAGGTCATGTTGCGTCCGTACAGGACGTTGGTTAGGCCTCTGTTGAAATATTGCGTGCAATTCTGGTCTCCTTCCTATCAGAAAGATGTTGTGAAACTTGAAAGAGTTCAGAAAAGATTTACAAGGATGTTGCCAGGGTTGGAGGATTTGAGCTGTAGGGAGAGGCTGAACAGGCTGGGGCTGTTTTTCCTGGAGCATTGGAGGCTGAGCTGCCAGAGGAAGTGGGAGGAGGCTGGTACAATTATAACATTTAAAAGGCATTTGGATGGGTATATGAATAGGAAGCATTTGGAGGGATTTGGGCCAGATACTGGCAGGTGGGACTAGATTGGATTGGGATATCTGATCGGCTTGGACGGGTTGGACCGAAGGGCCTGTTTCCATGCAATACATCTCTATGATTCTATCTGGTCTATCCTTTTCCGTCACTATTTTAAAATGAATAAAATTATGGTCGCTGGCCCCAAAGTGCTCCACCACTGATACCTCAGTCACCTGCCCTGCCTTATTACCCAAGAGTAGGTCAAGTTTTGCACCTTCTCTAGTTGGTACATCCACATACTGAATCAGAAAATTATCTTGTACACACTTAATAAATTCCTCTCCATCTAAACCCTTAACACTATGGCAGTCCCAGTCTATGTTTGGAAAGTTAAAATCCCCTACCAAAATCTCCCTATTATTGTTATAGATAACTGAAATCTCCTTACAAATTTGTTTCGCAATTTCTCTCTGACTGTTAGAGGGTCTATAATACAATCCCAACTAGGTGATCATCTCTTTCTTATTTCGCAGTTTGAACCAAATAACTTCCCTGGATGTATTCCCAGGAATATCCTCCCTCATCACAGCTGTAATGCTATCCCTTATCAAAAACACCACTCCCCCTTCTCTCTTGCCCCCCTTTCTATTCTTCCTATAACATTTGTATCCTGGAACATTAAGCTGCCAATCCTGTCCATCCCTGAGCCACATTTCTGTTATTGCTGTGATATCCCAATCCCATGTTCCTAACCATGCCCTGAGTTCATCTGTCTTACCTGTTAGACCTCTTGCATCGAAGTAAATGCAGTTTAATTTCACAGTTCTATCTTGTTCTCTGCTTTGTTCCTGCCTGCCCTGACTGTTTGACTCGTTCCTTTTCCCAGTCTCAGATTGATCTCTCTCCTCACTATTTCCCTGGGTCCCACCCCCTTCCTTGCTAGTTTAAATCCTCCAGAGCAGCTCTAGCAAATCTCCAAACGTATATTAGTCCCCTTCCAATTCAGGTGCAACCCATCCTTCTTGGACAGGTCACTTCCACCACAGAAGAGATTCCATTGATCCAAAAATGTGAACCACTCTCCCCTGCACCAGCTCCTCGGCCACACATTCATCTGCTCTATCCTGTTCCTCCCCACAATAGCTTGTAGCACCAGGAGTAATCCAGATATTACTACCTTCGAGGACCTCCTTTTAAAATTCCTGCCTGACTTTCTATATTCTCTGTATAGAATCTCATCCTTTTGCCTTCTTATGTCGTTAGGTCCAACGTGTAGAATGACCTCCTACTGGTCCCTCTCCCTTTCGAGAATATTTTGCACCCTCTCCAAGATATCCTTGATCCTGGCACCAGGAGGAAACACACCATTCTGATTTTTTCTCTGCTGACTGCAGAAACATCTGTCTGTGCCTCTGACTAGAGAGTCTCCTCTCACAATTGATCGCTTGGATCCCGACGTAACCCTCATTACAGGAGAGTCAGTCATGATACCAGAAACTTGGCTGTATGTGCTACATTCCCCTGAGAGTCCATCACCCCTACATTTCCCAAAACAGCATACTTGTTTGAAATGGGGATAGCCACAGGAGGCTCCTGAACTACCTGCCTATCCCTCCTACCTTTCCTGAAGTTAACCCACCTATATGACTGTATCTGCGGCTTTTCTCCCTATCTATAACTGCCATCCAAAACATCCCCTTGCTCTTGTAAATTCTTCATTGCCTCTAACTTCCACTCTAACCGATCCCTGCAGACATAATCATCAGTAACATGGAAACTCTGCCTAAACTCCCACATCCGACAGGAAGAGCAGGTCACTCTATTAAAGACCATCTTTGCTCCTTCGCAATCTACAGACCCAGAAAATAGCAATGTCTTATTGCTCTGTAAAAACAATGCTCCAGTCTAACTTAGTACTTATGGTTTACATTTTTTAAAATTTAATCAATAGACAGGTCTCAATAAAACATAGAATCAAGAAAGAACCCACTCTACTCACTTCTATAGATTTACAACAAGATTATATGTTAAAAGCTATGCACTTAACTGTTCCTGTACTGTGAGGTCTCCCACATAGGTTCCTCTAAGGTGAGTTTCGCTGTTTGTTAATTATTCCTAGACCCACTCCGATGTCAAGAGATACATGAACTCAAACAGCAAAGGCAGTAACTGTGCAGGTTCACTGTGTCAGTTAGCAGTGTAGGTTTCTTACCCTCTTTCCCTCACTGACCATGTGGTCACTGACTTTTGTCTGTTCCTCTCCCTTTTAAAAGTGCTGTTGTTTTGATTTTTTTTTCCCCAAACTTCCAAAACAATGCTTCAGCATATAAAACAGTAATTGCTGCTCCCGGAATTCAAGGAAATCACCTCCAACACTGAAAATACCTCAAAAAAGGAGCAGCTCTTACAGCCACAATGTTTTCCCATTTTCCATCTTGGATTACCCAGAATCCTCTTTTTGTCATTGGTTATAAATTACATCTGGTTACTTTGAGGATTTAAGAAGATGCTATGTTCTTTCTCAAGACCAGCAGTCAGTCATAGTTTACAATGAATGATGTTGGAGAAGTATCAAGATATATTAAAGGGATGCATCAAGGATTTGGCAACACTGAGGGTAAAGTAGAAGCAGATGTGGAAAATGTTAAGAGATAAATAATCAGTCTTGGTAATGGGTGGCATAAGGGGATACATACTCAACTTGGGGTTTAACAAAAAGTCAGGATTGTAACTCTGGTTTGACTAGACAAAAGCCATTAAAGTCATTGGCCAAGGTACAGAGTAGAATACAATAGCTGTCAATTCTGGGAAAGATAGTTTTATTAAAGTTAGGCTTATCCATGGCTTCATGTCAGGCACTTTGAGGAAAAGAAGCATTCTGCTCTTTGAGCGGGTGCAAGGGGGCAGCCGAGGGGATCACTGCTAAGAGAGGTGGAGTAGTCCAAGCTGGGGAGGGATGGAGAAGCAGAGGTATTTGTAGAGATGAAGACAAGGATGATGTCACAACAGCATGACAGGGCATAGTAAGCTATTAGAGGGCAGCTTAATGGCAGTGACCACCACAGTGGCATCCACAAGAGGAGGACAAGGCTGGGCATTATTAAGGTGTAATGTTAGCAGGGATGATAGTTGGAAGACAGCTTCATTGCAGTGGACCTCTGTATTGGAAGGGGTTGATGGGAATAGAGTGTGGGGATTTTGGGGCTCTGAGGAGTAGGAGAGTACCTTCAAACCAGTCTGACTCCAGCGCTGACAGTGTTCACTTGCCATTCTCTAGATACCACCTGCAGTTGGAAAATGGTTGTGCCAATGCCCAGGTTGGGCAGAGTTGGTGTCAGTTTGATGGGTGAGAGTTTGAAATCCACCTTCAAACTGGCTGAGGACATTGATGGGGGCATGAAGCAAACATTTCCAGCTCCAATGAACTTGCAATAATTCCTTCGCCCATGCACCATGCATGCAGAGCCAATGTGCTCAGGCTTCAAATACTAGTCAAGGGTGGGTAGCATCATAACATTGGCATTTGGAAATCTAACATTGATATCTCCTTGATGTAAGTGTGGGCAGCAATGACTTAGAAAGAGGTGAATGCTAGCCAGCAGTGTCTCATCACTTGTGAAACATCCAAGGGCTGTGAGAGGAGGTGATCATTGTTGCTTCCTCTGTTATATAAATATGTTGCTCACTGCAAATATGTAAATATACGAAAAGATGAGTGATCCTCATCTGTAATGATGGTGATAAAAATGACGATAGACTGTACTGAATGTAATGAAAAGTGGAATGATTATATGGCTCTGGGATGGGAAGGGAGTCTGAGTGTAGCAGGAACTTCCTTTTGGATGTAATGGGTTCGTCACTCAACTGATGTGGCACTTCACCAAATGGGTGCCCACTCTGCAACCGGGGCTGCTGAAGATCTGGTTCTGCTGTTGGAACCAGTCGGGGACACTCTCCACTAAGTGTCTGACTGCTGTGTTGTTTGAGGAATAGCACCTGGTAAGATGGGGCTAGCATCAGAAGAGGTGGACACCAGAGAGGCAGGCTAGGTGAGACAGGCCCTGTAAGATTCAGTGAGAAATCTTGTGGTGGAAATCTCCAAAGAGCCCACCACAATCAGCACTTCACCACAACAGTGCAAGGTTCAGCCCACCACAATCAGCACTTCACCACAAGAGTGCAAGGTTCAGCCCACTGATGCTTTTCTTGCTATAATTTTGCCAGTCACTAAATGTTTAAAACAAATTTTAAGTTATATAAAAACAAAGGTCTGCAAAGCATTTGATTTACCTATTGTCATGTGTATCTTGTTACACAGCGAAAAGTGCTGTGTAGTGTCGCCTCTCTCTGGTACCATCTTTAAACACAGAAAAATAGACCCAAACAAAGCTTCTAAAGTGAATAAATAAATAAATACCGGAGATCAAAACAGAGAAAACTGGAGAAACTCAGCAGGTCTGGCAGTGCCGATGGCCAGAAACAGAGTTAATCTTTCGAGTCCAATAAGACTCTGCTTCAGAACTTTTAAAAGCTGAATAAATACAACTTCAATTGTTTCTCTTGATTAAAATGATATGAACAGCTCATTCACAATAATTTATCATTTCAGCTACATTTAAGTCAATAATTGTCACAATCGTAAAATGTTTTCCTCAAACCAAAGGAGTTATCGCTAACCATGCTATTGCTAGACTACATGAATCATTTAATTTACAGTTTGATGATGCCTATTGTTTAACAGATAGGGTAACGAGGAGCATTCTGTCCAAAACAAAACAGCTATTTTTTTTAAAGACTTTTCTCAAGGAGTGGAAGCTGCAAATGAGGAGCTGCATGTGCGTCTGGAGTCAAAGGTTATCCAGCCCTGACCTAGTCTGTAATGTTAGCAATCCGTCAAATTCATGGCTGCAAATTATTGCACTGCAAAGATGAAGTTTATTCAACATCTAGCTACTTGTGTCCTAGACCCTCATGCTATCAAAGTTGGCTCCATTCCATGATACCGATATGTAGAATCATGTAAACTAGGTCAGGAGAGCAGCTGGGAAGGTAGATTTGAATACAAAATACCCCCGTTATGAATCAGTAGCCTCCATTTCAGCAGCGGGAGTAGAGAGAGAGCGTGAGCCGGGGGCAGCCGGGAAGGTAAATTTGAATATTAAATACCTACCCCCATGAATCAGCAAAGCGAAGGCTGAACAGGAGCAGAAGTGGACACAGGGACTGCTGGGAAAGTGGACTAATATATTCGGGCAAAAGCTAAACACAAAACATTATCCAAAGGATCCCTCTAACGAAAACAACTGTGTACAGGTTTGGTAAGGTAAGGTTTTGTTTTTACCTCTTTTGGTAATTTAGAGTCAAGGGGATGGAAGCGAGGGCAGTGGGATGTGGGCGGTAAAGGTCACCATGAATGCCCCTGCTGACTTCACCTGTGAGAAGTGCACCCAACTCCAGCTCCTCACAGGCCACATTAGGGAACTGGAGCTGGAGCTAGGTGAACTTCAGATCATTCGGGAGGCTGAGGGGGTGATCGTGAGGAGTTACAGGGAGGTAACTACATCAACACTACAACATGAAGGTGGCTGGGTGATTGTCAGGAGAGAGAAGGGGAATAGGCAGACAGTGCAGAGATCCCCTGCGGCCGTTCCTCTCAATAATAAGTATTTCACTTTGAATACCGTTGTCGGGGGAACAACCTACCAAGGGAAAGCCACAGTGGCCAGGTCTCTGGCACTGAGCCTGGCTCTGTGGCTCAGAAGGGAAGGGGAGAGAATAGGAGAGCGATAGTGATAGGAGATTCAATGGTGGGAGGAACAGACAGGAGATTCTGTGGTCACGAGCACGGCTCCCGGATGGTGTGTTGCGTCCTGGGTTCCAAGGTCAGGTATGTATCAGATCGTGTCTACAGGACTCTTAAAAGGGAGGGTGAGCAGCCAGAAGTTATGGTACACATCGGTACCAATGACATAGCTAGGAAAAAGGATGAGTACGTGAAAAGTGAAAATCAGGAGTTATGTTGGAATCTAAAAGGCAGGATGAGCAGAGCAGTAATCTCCGGATTATTACTGGTGCCAGAGGTTAGTGAGGCTAGAAACAGAGAACGAGTGCAGTTGAATATGTTGCTGCAGAGCTGGTGTAGGAGGGAGGGCATCAGAAATATGGATCATTGGGATACCTTCTGCGGAAGGTGGGACTTGTACAAGGAGGATGGGTTGCACCTTGACTGAAGGGTCACCAATATACTGGCCAGGAGGTTTGCTAGAGCTTTTCAGGAAGGTTTAAACTAATTTGGCAGGGGGATAAAAACCAGAGCTACGGATCAGAGGATGGGGTAACTGGTAATCAGGCAGACACTGTGTGCAGACAGTTTGTGAGGACGGATAGACAAGTGATAGGGCAAAGTTACAGTCGGTGTGATGGGTTGAAGTTTATCTATTTTAATGCAAGAAGTGTATTAAGGTGGAGTAAGGATGATTAACGTAGAGCATGGATCAGTATTTGGAGCCTTAGTGTTGTGGCCATTATGGAGACTTGGATATCACAGGGGAGGAATGTTCCGGGGTTTAGATGTTTCAAAAAGAATAGGGAGGGAGGTAAATGAGGTCGGGGAGTGTCATTTCTAATCAGGGAGAAAGGGAGATCATTGAGGAAGGTTTTGTCTACTGAGTCAGTATGGATAGAAGTCAGAAACAGGAAAGGTAGACAAGCAGGAGGCTGGAAAAACACAGCTAGCCAGACAGCATCAGGAGGTGGAAGAAAGGTTATACCTGAAACATTTTCTTCCACCTCCTGATGCGACCTGGCTAGCTCTGTTCTTCCAGCCTCCTGCTAGTCTACCTTGGATTCCAGCATCTAGTTTTTTGATCTCCAAAAAGGAAAGGAACAGTCACGTTATTGGGAGTTTTCTATAGACCCCAAAAACAAAAGAAACACGGAGGACCAGGTTGGGAGGGAGGTTTTGGAAAGGTGTGAAAATTACAGGGTTGTTGTCATGGGTGACTTCAACTTCCCTTATATTGATTGGAACCTCCATAGTGCAAATACTTTGGATGGAGCAGATTTTGTCAGGTGTGTCCAGGAAGGGTTCCTGACTCGATATCTAGATAGGCCGACTAGAGGGGAGGCCATATTGGATTTGGTGCTTGGCAACAAACCAGGTCAGGTGTCCGATCCACAGGTGGAAGTTCATTTCAGTGATAGTGATCACAACTCCTTGACCTTTACTAGAATCATGGAGAGGGATAGGAGCAGACAATATGGGAATGTATTTAATTGGGGAATGGGGAATTACAATCCTATTAGGTTGGAACTGTTGATCATAAATTGGGAACAGATATTCTCAAGGAAATGCAAGACTGAAATGTGGAGCTTGTTTGGGGAGCACTTGCTGTGACTGCTGGATAGGTTTGTCCCACTGAGGCAAGGAAGGGATGGTAGGGTGAAGGAACCTTGGATGACAAGAGAGTGGAACATTTAGTCAAGAGGAAGATGGAAGCTTACTTCAGGTTGAGGAAGCAAGAATCAGACAGGGCTTGAGAGGGTTATAAGGTAGCCAGGAAGGAATTGATGAATGGACTTAGGAGATCTAGAAGGTGGCATGAAAAAGCTTTGGTGCGTTGATTAGATTAGATTTCCTACAGTGTGGAAACAGATCCTTCAGCCCAACAAGTCCACACTGACCCTCCGAAGAGTAACTCACCTAGACTGAGACAGGAGGATTAAGGAAAACCCCAAGGTGTTCTACACTTTAGTGAGGAACAAGAGGATGGCCAGAGTGAGGGTCGGGCTGATCAGGAATAGAGGAGGAAAGTTGTGCCTAGAGTCAGAGGAGGTAGGGGAGGTCCTTAATGAATGCTTTGCTTCAGTATTCAGTAGTGAGAGGGACCTTGTATTTGTGAGGATAGCATAAGACAGACTGATATCCTTGAACAGGTTGATGTTAAGAAGGAGAATGTGCTGGAAATTTTGAAAAACATGAGGATAGATAAATCCCCTGGACCAGACTGGATTTACCCAGTTACTATAGAAAGCAAGAAAAGGGATTGCTGCTTCTTTGATGAAGATCTTTGCACCCTCACTGTCCACTGGAGTAATCCCAGATGATTGGAGGGTGGCAAATGTTATTCTCTTGATCAAGAAAGGGAATAGGCATAACACTGGAAATTACAGACAGATGGGCAAATTATTGGAGAGGATTCTGAGAGACGGGATCTATGATTATTTGGAAAACCATAGCTTGATTAGAAATAGTCAGCATGACTTTGTGAGGGGCAGGTCATGCCTCACAATCCTTACTGAATTCTTTGAGGATGTGACAAAACACATAATGAAGGTAGAGCAGTGGATGTGGTATATATGGATTTTAACAAGGCGTTTGATAAGGTTTCCCATGGTAGGCTCAGTCAGAAAGTAAGGAGGCACGGGATACAGAGAAATGTGGGGAAATGTAACTGTCTGTGTATGGAATTGGCTGGCCTACAGAAGACAGGGGGTGGTGGTAGATGGAAAGTATTCAGCCTGGAGTTTTGGTGACCAGCGGTGTTTCACAGAGATCGGTTCTGGGAACTCAGCTCTTTGTGATTTTTATAAATGACTTGGATGAGGAAGTGGAAGGTTGGTGGAGTTGTGAATAGTGTGAAGGGCTGCTGTCATTTGCAATGGGACATTGACAGGATGCAGAGCTGGGCTGAGAAGTGGCAGATGGCATTTAACATAGAAATGTATGAAGTGATTCATTTTGGAAGGTTGAATTTGAACGCAGAATACAGGGTTACAGACGGGATTCTTGGCAGGGTGGAAAAACAGAATCTTGGTGTCAATGTCCATAGATCCCTCAAAATTGCCACCCAAGTTGTTAGCTGCAAATGTGTTGCTGGTCAAAGCACAGCAGGTTAGGCAGCATCTCAGGAATAGAGAATTCGACGTTTCGAGCATAAGCCCTTCATCAGGAATAAGAGAGAGAGAGCCAAGCAGGCTGAGATAAAAGGTAGGGAGGAGGGACTAGGGGGAGGGGCGATGGAGGTGGGATAGGTGGAAGGAGGTCAAGGTGAGGGTGATAGGCCGGAGTGGGGTGGGGGCGGAGAGGTCAGGAAGAGGATTGCAGGTTAGGAGGGCGGTGCTGAGTTGAGGGAACCGACTGAGACAAGGTGGGGGGAGGGGAAATGAGGAAGCTGGAGAAATCTGAATTCATACCTTGTGGTTGGAGGGTTCCCAGGCGGAAGATGAGGCGCTCCTCCTCCAGCCGTCGTGTAGTTGTGTTCTGCCGGTGGAGGAGTCCAAGGACCTGCATGTCCTCGGTGGAGTGGGAGGGGGAGTTAAAGTGTTGAGCCACGGGGTGATTGGGTTGGTTGGTTCGGGCGGCCCAGAGGTGTTCTCTGAAGCGTTCCGCAAGTAAGCGGCCTGTCTCACCAATATAGAGGAGGCCACATCGGGTGCAGCGGATGCAATAGATGATGTGTGTGGAGGTACAGGTGAACTTGTGGCGGATATGGAAGGATCCCTTGGGGCCTTGGAGGGAAGCGAGTGTGGAGGTGTGGGCGCAAGTTTTACATTTCCTGCGGTTGCAGGGGAAGGTGCCGGGGGTGGAGGTTGGGTTGGTGGGGGGTGTGGATCTGACAAGGGAGTCACGAAGGGAGTGGTCCTTGCGGAACGCTGATAGGGGAGGGGAGGGAAATATATCCTTGGTGGTGGGGTCCGTTTGGAGGTGGCGGAAATGGCGGCGGATAATACGTTGTATGCGCAGGTTGGTGGGGTGGTAGGTGAGAACCAGTGGGGTTCTGTCTTGGTGGCGGTTGGAGGAGCGGGGCTCAAGGGCGGAGGAGCGGGAAGTGGAGGAGATGCGGTGGAGGGCATCGTCGATCACGTCTGGGGGGAATCTGCGGTCCTTGAAGAAGGAGGCCATCTGGGCTGTGCGGTGTTGGAATTGGTCCTCCTGGGAGCAGATGCGGCGGAGACGAAGGAATTGGGAATATGGGATGGCGTTTTTACAGGGGGCAGGGTGGGAGGAGGTGTAGTCCAGGTAGCTGTGGGAGTCAGTCGGTTTATAATAGATGTCTGTGTTGAGTCGGTCGCCCGAGATAGAAATGGAAAGGTCTAGGAAGGGGAGGGAGGAGTCTGAGACAGTCCAGGTGAATTTCAGGTCGGGATGGAAGGTGTTAGTAAAGTAGATGAACTGTTCAACCTCCTCGTGGGAGCACGAGGCAGCGCCGATACAGTCATCGATGTAGCGGAGGAAAAGGTGGGGGGTGGTGCCAGTGTAGTTGCGGAAGATGGACTGTTCCACATATCCTACGAAGAGTTGTTAGGGCTATTAAGAAGTTGTATGGTGTGTTGGCTTTCATTAGCAAGCGGATTGATTTGAAGAGCCGTGAGGTTATGCTGCAGCTCTACAGAGCCCTGGTTAGACCACACTTGGAATATTGTGTTCAGTTCTGATCATTTCATTATAGGAAGGATGTGGAAGCTTTAGAGAGGGTGCAGGGGAGATTTACCAGGATGCTGCCTGGACTGGAGGGCATGTCTGATGAAGAAAGGTTGAGGGAGCGAGGGCTTTTCTCATTGGACCAAAGAAGGATGAGAGGTGACTCGATAAAGGTGTACAAGATGATGAGAGGCACAGTTAGAGTGGATAGCCAGAGACTTTTTCCCAGGGCAGAAGTGGCTATCACAAGGGTGCATAATTTTAAGATAATTGGTGGAAGGTTTAGGGGAGATGTCAGAGGTAGATTATTTACACAGAGAGTGGTGGGTGTGTGGAATGCACTGCCAGCAGTGGTGGTAGAGTCAGCGACATCAGGGACAGTTAAGCGACAGGCACATGGATGATTGTAAAATGTAGGATGACCTTAGAGTAGGATAAAAAGTCGGCACAACATCGAGGGCCGAAGGGCCTGTACTGTGCTGTACTGATCTATGTTCTATGCTTTATGGCACAGTGGTCATGTTCCTAACTGTGGGTTTGAATCCCATGTCAGGACATTGTCCGAAGAAGATGTGTATGTGGCCAGACAGGTTCGTTGTCAGTCTTTAAATCCTTCCTTCCACCTGATAGCAGGCAGTGAGAGTTGGGGCAGTCTCTTTGTCAGCTCTCCTCCACAAGACAAAGGCAAACCACAGCAGTAATTTACCCAGAAACATAGTCTTCTCTTTGGAAATGAGGATGGGAGAAGAGACAGATAGACACAGTTGGATAATTATAGTTTCATAGTTATAGAAGTAGGGATAGGTCATTTGGCCCATCAAGCTTGCTGATCTATCCATCATCTCAGCTCCTCCTACCTGCATTATCCTCATAACCCTTAATCCCCCTACTGTGCAAAAACCCATCCAACTGTGTCTTGAATATATTTAATGAAGCTGCCTCTACTGCTTCCTCAGGCAGAGAATTCCATAGGTTCTCCATTCTCTGGGATAAGCAGTTCTTCCTCGTCTCTGACCTAAATCTACTCCCCCTAATCTTGAGGCCATGTCCCCTAGTCCTGGTCTCAACTGCCAGCCTCTATCTTATGTACCTCTTTCATAATTTTATATGTTTCTACAATATCTCCTCTCATTCTTCGAAATTCTAATGAGTACAGTCCCAGGCCATTCCAATCTCTCCTCTTAGGATAAACGCCTCATCTCCAGAATCAACCTGGTGAACCTCCTCTGCACTGCCTCCAAAGCCCCTTCCTCAAGTAAGGAGACCAGAACTGCGCACAATACTCCAGGTGCAGCCTCACCAATACCTGTACAATTGCAGCAGAACCTCCCTGCTCTTAAATTCAATCCCTCCAGCAACGAAAGCCAATATTCCATTTGCCTTCTTGATTACCTGTTGCACCTCCGAATCAACTTGTAACAATTCATGTACGAGCACTCCTAAGTCCTTCTGCACAACAGCATGCTGCAATCTTTCACCATTTACATAATACTGTGACCTACTATTTTTCCTTCCATAGTCCATAATGTCACATTTACCAACATTATACTCCATCTGCCAGACTCTTGCCCACTCACTTATCCTATCTAAATCTCTCTACAAACCCTCCACATCCTCTGCACAGTTTACCTTTCCACTCAATTTAGCATCATCAGCAAACTTCGATATGGTCTCCTCTTCCAAACCGTTTACATATATCATGAGTAGTTGCCCAACACCGACCCCTGCATCACCCTGCTCACCACTCAACATCCAACCAGAGGAACACCCATTTATCCTAACTCTCTGCTTTCTTTTGGCGAACCATCCTTTATCCATGCTAATACATTCCCCACAACTCCATGCATTCTTATCTTATGGATGAGTCTTTTGTGTAGCACCTTATTGAATGCCTTCTGGAAATCCAAGTATACAACACCCACCTGTTCCCCTCCATCCACTGCGCTTGTTAAATCCTCAAAGAACTCCAGTAAGTTTGTCAAACATGACCTTCCCTTCCTGAATCCGTGCTGCGTCTGCCTGATGGAACCTCTTCCATCCAGACGTCTCACCATTTCTTCTTTGATAGCCTCCAACATTTTCCCAACTACAGACATTAAGCTTAACTGGCTTGCAGTTACCAGCCTTTTGCTACACCCTTTTCTAAACAGCAGCGTGATATTCACTGTCTTCCAGTCTGCCAGGACCTGACCAGAGTCCAGTGAATTTTGGTAAATTACCACTAACGCATCTACTCTAATTTCTGCCATTTCTTTCAGCATCCTGGGATACATTCCATCAGGATCAAGGAACTTATCCACCTTTACACCCTCAAGTTTGCTCAACACTCCCCTTTAGTGATAACAACTGAATTGAGGTCGTCACCTCCCATTGTAACCTTCACATCATTCTTTGGCATGTTCAACATATCTTCCATTATGAAGACTGACACAAAATAGTTATTCAAGGCCTCGGCTGATTCAGCATTACCCAATATTAATTACCCTTTCTCATCTTGCAAGGGACCTACATCCACTTTAGCCACGTTTTCCATTTTATATATTTATAAAAACTCTTTCTACCTGTTTTTGCCGGTTTGCATTCATAATCTATCTTTCCTTTCATCAGTGCTTGCCTTGTGATTCTTTCTTGATTTTTAAAAGTTTTCCCAATCTTCCCGTTTCCCATTACTCTTGGCTCCTTTGTAAGCCTGAGCTTTTAATTGGATGCCTTCCTTTACTTCCTTGGCTCTTCCTACCCTTACTATCCTTGTTTTTGATTGGAATATACTTTCCTTGAGCACTGTGAAAAATCTCTTTGGCAGTCCTCCACTGTTCCTCAACTGTTCCACCGTATAACTTGTGTTCCCAGTCTAATTCAGCCAATTCCTTCCTCATCCCATTATAATCTCCCTTGTTTAAACATAACATCTCATTTTAGATGATACTGTTACACCCTCCATTTGTATCTGAAGTTCAATCATACTGGGATCACTGTTTCCGAGAGGACTCATAACTACGAGATCATTAATTTTACCTTTCCCATTACACAGGGCCAGATCTGAGTTTGCACACTCCCTTTTGGATTCAGTATCATGCTGTTCAAGAAAGTTATCACGCTGAATTCTATGAACTCCTCTTCAACCCTGCCTCTACTGATTTGATTCGACCAATCAATGTGCATGTTAAAGCCCCCCATCTCTACTGCCGTTCCATTCTTACAGGCATCAGAGATTTCTTAACTGAACGTCCATGCCACTGTAGCATTATTATTGGGTGGCTTACAGGTTACTCCCACCAGTGACTTCTTCCCTTACTATTCCTGACCTCCACCCAAATGGATTCAACATTTTGTTCCTTAGATCCTCTCTCATCTCTCCCTATCGCCCTAATCTCATCCTTAATTAAGAGCGTGACCCCACCTCCCTTACCTTCCTGCCTAACCTTCCTAATTACCTGACACCCTTGGATATTTAATATCCGGTCATCACCACCCTGCAACCACGTTTCTGTAATGGCAACTTTTTTATACCCTTCTGTACTGATTTGCACAAGTTCATCGACTTTATTTTAAATACTACGGGCATTCAGATAAAGTGACCTTAAACCCATTGTCCCTTTAGAAACTAGCAATAATTGTGTTGTTCATTGAGAACTTAAGTAGTAACACTGAAAAGAGAATAAACTAAATTAACAGGAAAGAAACTGCATGACTATGAAGAATGGAGCAGGGGAATGGGATGAATTAGACAGAATATTCATGGAATCCCTCCATTGTGGAAGCAGGCCATTCAGCCCATTGAGTCTACACCAACCCGCCAAAGAGCATCCTACCAAGAACCATCAACTACCCTGTAACCCTGTATTTCCCATTGCTTATCCACCTAGCCTACACATCCTCGAACAATTTAGCATGGCCAATCCATGCTAACCTGCTCGTCTTTGCACTGTGGGAGGAAACCAGAGCACCCAGGGGAAACGCTCACAGACATGGGGACAATGTACACAGGGACTGTCGCCCAAGGGTGGAATTGAACCCAATTCCCTGGTGCTGTGAGGCAGCAGTGGTAACCACTGAGCCACCATGTTGCCCTTGGATCTGGAACATGTGGCTGGTGTGGAGGTAAGAGGTAAGGTTCTGAGGTAAGCTGTGATGTAAATGTGACCTCAATTGTAATTAACGGGGACTCTGCTAGGAGGTCGGATATGGTACAACTCTGAGCATGCTGCTCTGTAGCCCTAACATCATGTACAGTCTATTAATGAACATGCTTAAGGACAATCCAAAAACTGTCCTGAGAACAGCAGACACCCACATCAATATGGATTAGAACATGAGCCACCTTGCCACTCCATCCAAATGTCGAACACAGAAATGATAGGCCAAATGGCCTTCTCTGTGCAAATAGAATTCTATGTGAGTGTACTGGGTATTTAGAATCAGAGACTTTATTCATCTACCTGTTGTATTGTTACCAGCAAAGATGAACAAGGACGTTGGATTATGTGTTGTTTTGATGGTTTCTTTCTGCATTTTCCAATTGGCTGCTTGCTTTCAAAACAATTGCTTTAAATATCTCAATTAAGGGGAGGAACAAAGGATCAGAGAGGCATTGAAATGGTGACAAAGTCCTAACTGTCTAATCAGCCATTAATTCTTTCTTGTGTAACTAAATGGCCAAAGAATACTAATCAGCTTTCATAATTAATTCCAAACATTGCAATCTCAGAGGGTACATAAAGAGAAATTAGACACATCCTCACCAGCATGCAGGTCCTACCTGTGGTCAGGTGTTGGCTGCTGCTGCACATTTCTAGTTTCCCTCTCTATTGTAGTAACAAGACCAGCCAGGTGGACCTCCTAGAAAATGAGTTCCCAGATTGGGGCTGTTAATCTGCTCCAAACTGGGAACCCTGGCTGACATGACCAGAGATGCTGACACTCTGGTAGCTGACTCTGAATGTGGCAGTATTAAGCCAAGGACTGTTCATGTGGAAATTAAGGGTGTACTGGTGAGCGATACTGGTCGCTGTGGAGTTGTTTCAAATATCCTCATCATTCTCTGCAGCATAGCACAGGAATAACTCAATCACCGGTGGAATATCCATCATTTCACCCTGTAAAGGTCTTTTTTTTAATTCTTAGGAGGGGAATCCCAGAAGCCATTTTTAAAGATGGAGTTTCAGCAAGAGATACCCAGTTTGCTCCCTGTACCGACACTGAGTGTAAAGTGGGCAATTTTTCTACAGGAAAGATTCCTGATGAAGGGCGTTTGTGCGAAATGTTGATTCCCCTGCTCCTCGGATGCTGCCTGACCTGCTGTGCTTTTCCAGTACCACTCTAGTCTAGACTCTGATCTCCAGCATCTGCAGTACCCACTTTTGCCTTTCTACAGGAAAGTCTAAGCTATTGTGTCAACTATTTATTGTGGCACTGGGGTCACGCAAGAACCTATCAATCCAATTGGGCTGGAATGTACCTCTTCCTGATGTTATTCATGAACTAGCAGTGCTTTTAAAACAGTATGGAGAGCTTCCAGGTTATTTATTATGGTGGCTCAGTGGTTAGCACTGCTGCCTCACAGTACCAGGGACCCAGGTTCGATTCTAGCCTCGGGCATCTGTCTGTGTGGGTCCAAAGATGTGCAGGTCAGGTGAATTGGCCACACTAATCTGCCCGTAGTGTTAGGTGAATTAGTCAGAGGGAAATGGGTCTGGGTGAGTTTCTCTTCAGAGGGTCGGTGTGGACTGGTTGGGCCGAAGGGCCTGTCCCCACACTGTAGGGAATCTAATCTAACAATATTTTCCCCAGGGCAGCTGTACAGTGCCACAATGAGATCTGAATTCGTTCTCCTTATCAGAAGTGCATGTGTGTGAATATTGGTTCACAATGCTACAGAGAGTCAGCAGTCCCAACACTCACAGACACAACTCCCACAGAAGGAACGCTGCTGGAATCAGCAGAATATTGATTCTTTTAGCCCAAACATTAAAGAGAGATGTAGAGAAGATTAGATGAGGCATCTGGTCCCATTTCTTTGGTGTTTTAAAATTCAGCACATGTAACAAATTACTGAAAAGGTCCAACCTCTACAGTGAATACCCAGACAACCCTGGAACTGGCTGGCTTCATTGCAAAATTTGATTCAGACAAGTGCATCAGATAACCTGTCAGAATCTCATTATTTCCAGAAATGAAATAATTTCTCTTAAATCAATCACAGAAATCCCACAGTGTGGAAGCAAGCCATTCAGCCCATTGAGTGCACACTGACCCTCTGAACAGCATTCCGACCAGCCCCACTCCATCCCTGTAACCCTGAATTTCCCATGGCTAATCCACTTGGACTGCATGTCCCTTGAACACAGTGGGCAATGTAGCTTGTCCAATTCACCTAACCTGCATATCCTTGGACCGTGGGAGGAATCCGGAGCATCTGGAGGAAACTTATGCAGACACAAAAAAATGCATAAACTCCATACAAGGCAGTCACTCGAGGAGGGAATCAAACTTGGATCTCTGGCTCTGTGAGGCAACAGTGCTAACCACTAAGCCACTGTGTCACCCAATCAGTGGGATTTAGATTATTTTTAACTTCTACAAAAGTATAGAAATCCCTCAGTCTCTTAAGGTTGACCATGAATTCAGAAATGGAGAGGGTGTGGGATTGGCTTTACTCTCATTAAGAAGCCAATGTTGTCCATTGGCTGAGGTAAAATATCATGCCAGCTCTCTCCAAATAAAAACTGTGTTCTGGGGATTGATTGTAGTTGATGTTCAGACTCTTTGCGTAGTTTAATTTGACACAATTTTGACCAGTTATGTAATCTCACTGGATAGGAAACTGTAGACTACCCAAGCACCCCCTCACTTTTCATCGGTCCACTTTTGGCAGCTGTCTCTTCAGCTACTTCTGGCCCAAGCTCTTGAATTCACTCCTAAGCATGCCATCCCCTCTCCCCTGATTTATAGCACTCCTCAAAACCCAACCCATCTGCCAAACGTTTGGTCTCCTGACTGTGTAGTTAATAATGTGGCTCAGCATTAAACCTTGTTTGATCACACACATCTGAAATGTCTTAGGCCATTAAATCACAAAGGAAATGTCAGTTCTTAATTCTGTCAATTCAGTTTTTTTTTCAGATGAGGCACTTGGAACTATACTGTTTATCTCTCAATATTTGTCTCTCAGGCCAAGTAATGAATGATGTGTTCAGTAAAAAAAGACCAATTTAATGGGCCCAAGTGCTCCTTCTGATGCTTTCTTTTCCCCACACGCTTGTTATAGTTCCCATCACTGATCACTGCATTCAGCCCTTGCTATTATCCATTATTCTTGTCCCATCACTACGCCCCCAGAACCACATCCTAACAATGAGTTGCCTTCATACAGGCATCTCAGGGTGCAGCACACTCATAACGTCAGCCTGTGCTCAGATGCCTGATGCTTTATGCAGGTGGCCACTCTTGAGGGGATGGTGACATTGGTGCAATGGCTTACTGCATCATAGCACTCATGGTGAGATTGACTTCTCCAATCTCTCTCTTTCTCTCCAAGATGGCACAGTGCCTCAGGGAAAGTTGACAGAACCTCAAACAATCTCAGTTCCTGCTCCCAGAAATGGTTCCTTTTGTGGAAAATCCCTGAGTTGCAAAAGCAGCATCGACTTGAGCTGAGGTTGAGGGATCCAGCATCCTCCTCTATGGATTGCTATCCCTGTCTCTAATCCTTGCTCTTATTTACTTCAGATGTGTGCTTCACTGTGAAAAATCTCTGCTCCCTGTCTTGATGGAGCACATCAATATTTTCATCTGAAATTTGACCTTCTGCTGTTCTAACAGAGCTAGAGTCAGAGAGTCAAACAGCACAGACACAGACCCTTCGGCCCAACAGTCTAGGCGAACCACATTCCCAAACTAAACTAGTCCCACCTGCCTGCATTTGGCCCACATTCTGCCAAACCTTTCCTATTCATAAAGTTATCCAAATGTCTTTTAAATGCAGTAACTGTACCCACATCCACCACTTCCTCTGGCAGTTCATTTCACAGATGAGCCACTCCCTAGTGTAAAAATATTGTCCTTCATTTCCTTTTTAAACCTTTCTCCTCTCACTTTAAAGCTATGCCCCCTAGTTTTGATCTCGCCCAGCCTAGGGAAAAGATCCTTGTCACTCACCTTATCTATGCCCCTCATGATTTTATAAACTTCTGTAAGGTCACCCCTCAACCTTCTAGGCTCCAGTGAAAAAGAACCCGGCCTATCCAGCCTCCCTCCATTTCCAGTAACATTCTGGTAAAGCTTTTCTGAACCTTCTCCACTTTAATATCTTTCTTCTAACAGAGTGGCCGAAGCTGCACACAGGGATGCTTTAAAAACAAAGACATCAATGCCTTTGAGAAAACAGCACACAACAAATTTTATACTAATGTGCTAGATGTTGCACATCAGTTATTTAAAACTGCTGCATTATCTTTCGAAAGTTTTGTTCCCATAAAATACCAAAGCTAACACCATTATATAACTCTGAGCATTGTTTTTAAACGCTCAAGGATTTGTGAAGAATTTACCCTGTGGGACTTGTTTGATGCAGTGGACTCTTCTGACAGTAACCATCTCCTGTTGTCATCTCTATTCAGTAAAGTGGGTAATCTGCATAGAATAACCTCACATTTCAGGTATCAACACAAAGCTTGCAAAACGGTTTACAATGCTTTCTGAAACTTTAATCCCTACCAAAAAGCAATATTATAATAAAATGCCAGTGCTTTATTCGACGGCAGAATACAGTATGAATTCAGCAATAAATTCAAATTTTATACATTCAAAAGACCACAGCTTTGCAACAAATGACAGTTTTAAGTGTTCACAGTAAATTACACTGACGGTCTCATCAAAGTTATGACAGGATCAACCAGCGGGATAATCAAAACAGGACAGCGCACTTAAGACTCAAAAGCAGCGAAGACGTGGTAAGTAAAGTCAGTCAGCAATAGCTATTTAGACAAGGACCATCCCAGATTAGTTGCTTGGGCTGTGAAGATCTCAGCCAAGGCTTTTACAATTGTGCTCAGCAACTTCAGGTCAGTGAGGAGGCAACCACATATCTGAGGATCTTGTTCGGCAATCTTATCCAGTGACTCATTAGTAACCATGTGCGTGTGACTTTAAAACTGAGTTATCGTCGTGTCATAGAGTCATACAGCACAAGAAAAGACCCTTCAGACCAACCAGTCCATACCGAATGCAATCCCAAACTCAACTGGTCCCACCTGCCTGCTCCTGGCCCATATTCCTTCAAGCTTTGCTACTCATGCAGTTGCGATATTTTTGTTAGCAAAGATATGAAAGGATTTGGGGCATAGGGGGCTAAGTGGGGTTAGTTTGCAGATCAGTCGTGATCTCAACAAATGGCAGAACATGTTTGAGATGTTAACTGGTCTTTTTCAGGTCCTATACGAACGCCCCTTGGCTGAGGACAGGATCAGCCTCAGTTATGTTGCCATGATTTAGCCTAAACTCCGCCTTAAATGTAATCAACAATTTACAGAACCTCACGGGTGCATCGGAGGCCAATATTTTAGACCAAACAATGTAAAGAGATGTACTGAAAACAACGAATGCTGGAGATCACAGCAGGTCAGACAATGTCCATGGACAGAGAGAGAGCGAGATAGCATTTCAAGTCTAGGTGACTCTTCATCGGACCTGCAATGTAAAGGAGATATCAGGAGCTGTGAACAGAAACTTTATCAAAGAGGCAGGTTTAAGGGTTTCCGAGATGGAAAGGTTCAGGGATGGGTTTCCAGGCCTTTGGCCTATGTTGAAGGCACAGTCCCAGTGGTGAGATAAAGAAAATCAGGGATGTGCAAAAGGCCAGAATTGGAGGAATGTGGGGTTCTCAATGAGTGCTAGAGCCAGAGGAGCTTATAGAGAAATCATGAATAAGACCAATGAAGAATTTTAATTATCAGTCTACACATGCTCAATTTATTTTTTTGACCCCAAAAGTATGCTTTACTCATAAAATTTGTAAAAGCACATTACACAACATTTCAATTCTATCTTTTAATATTTGCAATAAAATTGAACTTGTCCTCATATAGCATGCTACAATGCAATCAGGCAAGATTGAGTCTACATAGGATGGGGAAGGAAGCTACAGGGGATGGGCATTTTGAAGCTTATTCAAGGAACAGCTACTGTGGGTCCTTGATAAGTATTTACCGGTCAGGCAGGGAGGAAGTTGTTGAGTGTGGGAGCCGTGGTTTACTAAGAAAGTTGAATCTCTTGTCAAGAGGAAGAAGAAGGCTTATGTTAGGGTGAGATGTGATGGTTCAGATAGGGTGCTTGAGAGTTATAAGTTAAGAAAGACCAAGAGAGCTAAGAAGAACCAGGAGGGGACATGAGAAGTTGTTGGCGGATACTATCAAGGAAACCCCTAAGGCTTTCTGTCGGTACATCAAGAAACAAAAGAATGACCAGAGTAAGATTAGGGCCAATCAAGGACAGTAGTGGGAAGTTGTGCATGGAGTCAGAGGAGATAGGGAAAGTGCTAAATAAATACTTTTCGTCAGTATTCACGCTAGAAAAAGACAATGTTGTCGAGGAGAGTACTGAGTTACAGGCTACTAGACTAGACGGGATTGAGGTTCACAAGGAGGAGATGTTAGCAATTCTGGAAAATGTGAAAATAATTAAGTCCCCTGGGCTTGATGGGATTTATCCTAGGATTTTCTGGAAAGCTAGGGAGGAGATTGCTGAGCCTTTGTCTTTGATCTTAATGTTGTCATTTTTAATAGGAATAGTGCCAGAAGACTGGAGGAGAGCAAATTTGTTCTCTTGTTCAAGAAGGGAACTTAAGACAACCCTTGCAATTATAGACCAGCGAGCCTTACTTCAGTTGTGGGAAAAGTGTTGGAAAGGGCTATAAGAGATAGGATTTATCATCTTCTTGAGAGGAATAAGTCAATTAGGGATAGTCAATACAGTTTTATGAAGGGTACATTGTGCCTCACAAACCTGATTGAGTTCTTTGAGAAGGTGACCAGACAGGTAGATGAGGGTAAAGCAGTTGATGTGGTGTATTTGGATTTCAGTAAGGTGGTTTGTTAAGGTTTCCCATGGTAGGCTATTACACAAAATACGGAGGCTTGGGATTGAGGGTGATTTAGCGGTTTGGATCAGAAATTGGCTAGCTGAAAGAAGACAGAGGGTGGTGGTTGATGGGAAATGTTCATCCTGGAGTTCAGTAACTATTGGTGTACTGCAAAGATCTATTTTGAGTCCACTGCTGTTTGTCATTTTTATAAATGACCTGAATGAGGGCGTAGAAGGATGAGTTACTAAATTTGCGGATGACACTATGGTCGGTGGAGTTGTGGATAGTGACGAAGGATGCTGAAGGTTATAGAGGAATATAGATAAGCTGCAGAGCTGGGCTGAGAGGTGGCAAATGCAGTTTAATGCAGACAAGTGTGAGGTGATCCACTTTGGAAGGGGTAACAGGAATTCAGAGTACTGGGCTAATGGTAAGATTCTTGATAATGTAGATAAGCAGAGAGATCTTGGTGTCCATGTACATAGATCCTTGATAGTTGCCTCCCAGGTTGATAGGGTTGTTAAGAAGACAGACAGTGTGTTAGCTTTTATTGATAGAGGGATTGAGTTTCGGAGACATGAGGTCATACTGCTGAACAAAACTCCGGTGCTGCCACACTTGGAGTATTGCGTACAGTTCTGGTCACCACATTATAGGAAGGATGTGGAAGCTTTGGAAAGGGTTCAGAGGAGATTTACTAGGATGTTGCCTAGTATGGAGGGAAGGTCTTATGAAGAAAGGCTAAGGGACTTGAGGCTGTTTTCATTAGGGAGATAAAGGCTGAGTGGTGATTTAATTGAGACATATAAGATAATCAGAGGGTTAGATAGGGTGGACAGTGAGAGCCTTTTTCCTCGGGTGGTAATGGCTAGCATGAGGAGACATATCTTTAAACTGAGGGGTGACAGATATAGGACAAATGTCAGAGGTAGTTTCTTTACTCAGAGAGTAGTAGGGGCATGGAATACAGTGCCTGCAATAGTATTAGACTCACCAACTTTAAGGATATTTAAATCGTCATTGCATAGTCATATGGACAAGATAGGGCGAAAGTGAGCACTGCAGATGCTGCAGATTAGAGTCGAGAGTGTGGTGCTGGGAAAGCACAGCAGGTCAGGCAGCATCTGAGGAGCAGGACAATGGACATTCTTGATGAAGGTCTTTTTCCCGAAACATCGATTCTCCCGCTCCTTGGATGCTGCCTGACCTGCGGTGCTTTTCCACTCTCGACTCATATGGATGAGAATGGAATAATGTAGGTCAGATGGGCTTCAGATTGGTTTCATACCGAGGGCTGTAATATTCTATGCTCTATGTTCATTTCATATGATTGTAATATACTAAGTATTTACAAAATACATTCCATATCAGGTATACAGCCAGAGAGTGAAATATTTCAAATTGGAAATTACAGCAAGGGGCAATAGATATAAAGTTCGTTGTATATCATCTTCCACTCCAAGGTGCCTCAGTACAATTTCAGTAGTCGACACACACAAAGCATGGGTTTTGTCAAGGATTCTACTGTTTGCAACCCATCAGTGTATCCTGTTTTAGAAAATGTAAAGTCTTAATGGGAAAGGCCGATGTCTTAGTATAGTGCCTTATTTTCTGACAACTGGGAAACTTTGTGGAACCCTTTGAACTATATGTTTGCATGGAAGGCAAACAGTAAATATCACATCTACTGAAAATTGTCTTGAAGCTGTTATGGAAAAGATCAGACTCCTCAAGATATTCTATGAAGGGAGCCTAGACATAAACATTTTCTTATTTTAAAGGCAAATGTTAAATGTCTGTTCCAGATGCAATGCAACTGATCAAGCTTCTTGATGTTAAGCAAAACACAATTTATTTAACCACTGCAGTTAAAATACAACCAAAGAAAGAGGAATTTAGAATAACAACTCTATTGGAAACAACAGAAGTAAGATAGATACAATAGCTATTACTAATTAACTGTTCCAATATAGTAACATTCCATAAACACACCCCTTGGCAAAAAGGCAAATTCAGGCACAGATTCTCCCATGAGGTTCTCCAATCCAGGAGGGAAAAAAAATCAAGAGAAAATTCAAATTAGAGTAACATCCAGGAGACATTCAGTGAAGCTTCCAACTGTTTTGAGATACCAAAAGCTCCTGATGTTACTCAGAAATGTGGATCTGTGAGAGCTGGCCACATCCATTCAGGCTATTTAACTCAACGTCTTTACACATGTGGTTCTCACTAGCCAGCTTGCCACCTCAGACCTACAACCCCTCTTCAAAAAAACCACCAGGACAAAATACGCTGTTAAAGTGACAGCCGCATCATAAAGCTCTGAGAGATAAATGTGTTGGAAAGAGAAACGGTAAGTTTTCTTTCACTGTCTAAAGTTCCAAGTTGAAATGTACTTGTACAGGTTTTATGAATAAAGTTTTTTTGAGAGAAAAAGCTTCAGTATAATATAAGAACAACACGTGCCTCTAAAAGGCAAGGACTCTATATTGTGTAATTAAATAACCTTGGTCAGCAAGATCAGTGAGTTTGTGCAAAACTAAAGGAAATGGCTTAAACAAAGGCAGAGAGGAGAATGGGGCCTGGGAACTAGAAGAGACAAAACAGCAAAGGGATATCACGCAAGTGTTAATAGCAGCAGTAGAAAAAAATGAGAAAGGGCTTGAGAGAGATATGAAAGATAACACTGAAGGTATTGGGAAACTTGAAAGGGTTCAGAAAAGATTTGCAAGGATGTTGCCAGGGTTGGAGGATTTGAGCTAAAGGGAGAGGCTTTATAGACTGGGGCTGCATTCCCTGGAGTGTCGGAAGCTGAGGATTGACCTTATAGATGTTTATAAAATCATGAGGGGCATGGATAAGGTAAATAGACAAAGTCTTTTCCCTGGGGTAGGGGAGTCCAGAACTAGAGGGTATAGATTTTGGGTGAGTGGGGAAAGATATAAAAGAGACCTAAGGGGCAACATCTTCACGCAGAGGGTGGTACGTGTATGGAAAGAGCTGCCAGAGGAAGTGGTGGAGGCTGGTACAATTACAACATTTTAAAAGGCATCTGGATAGGTATATGAACAGGAAGGGTTTGGAGGGGTATGGGCTGGGTGCTGGCAGGTGGGGCTCAATTGGATTGGGATATCTGGTCGGCATGGGCGAGTTGGACCAAAGGGTCTGTTTCCATGCTATACATCTTTTTGACTCTATGACTCTAATTTGATAAATGAAAATAAGAGGAAGAGGATGATTAAAAATAATGAGTGTGGAATTATTTGTGACAGATATAAGTGATATTGCAATGGGATATCATGGAATGGTAGATTATGCCATGTCAACTATCAAAGAAAAGGATAAAAATAAAATATCAGCAAAATAAGGAAAAATGAACAGAAATCAGGAGGAAATATACTGAACTCAATATAAATTAAATAAATAACCATCTAGAAAGGCAAAGGGCAGCAGGACAACAGGTACCACCTGCAAGTTCCCCTTGAAGCCAGTCACTATCCTGACTTGGAAATATATCACCGTTCTTTCACTGTTGCAGCATTCCCTCCCTAATGGAACTGAGGGTCAACCTACAGTGTGTGGATGCAGCGGGTCAAGAAGGCAGCTCACCACCACCTACTCAAGGGAAACTCAGGACAAGTGAGAAATACTGACCAGCCAGTGAAGCCCAGGTTCCATGTTTGTTTCGTAAAAAATCCGAGGCAAGACCTGCAGCATATTCACTCAGACCTCCTGCCCAAACACAACAGCACAGCCAGCTCCAGGGCTAAATGGCCAGCAACTGAGTGAATATCAGAACCAGCAGCAAATCCAGAAATAAATATAGAATAAGTGGAGAAAGGTAACATATCTCAAACATAAATCTACTGATAAAATTGCAAAGTGAAGTTGCATAAGCTTAGAAAAAAAGAAAAGTTACTCCTGATACAGGCTCCAGCTATGGTGATTTATCTCCAAGCCAGGAGGGTAAGTGACTTGGAGGGGCACTTGCAGCTGATGGTGTTCCCATGTATTTGCTGCCCTCGTCTCCTTCTATATGTAAGTGAGTTATGAGTTTGGAAGGTGCTGTTTGGGGATTAGATTAGATTACTTACAGTGTGGAAACAGGCCCTTCGGCCCAACAAGTCCACACTGACCCGCCGAAGCGCAACCCACCCATACCCCTACATATACCCCTTACCTAACACTACGGGCAATTTAGCACGGCCAATTCACCTGACCCGCACATCTTTGTGACTGTGGGAGGAAACCGGAGCACCCGGAGGAAACCCACGCAGACACGGGGAGAACGTGCAAACTCCACACAGTCAGTCGCCTGAGGCGGGAATTGAACCCAGGTGCCTGGCGCTGTGAGGCAGCAGTGCTAACCACTGTGCCACCGTGCCTCCCCTTTGGTGAATTTCCGTACTGCATCCTGTAGATAGTACACACTGCTACTACTGAGCATCATTGGCAAAGAGGGTGGATGCTTGTGAATTTGGTGCCAATCAGGTGGGCTGCTTAAGCTTCTTTAGTGTTGCTGGAGCTGTACCCATTCAGGGAAGTGGGGAGTATTCCATTATACTCCTGACTTGTGCCGCGTAGATGATGAACAGGCTTTATGGAGACAGAAAGTGAGTTACTCACTGCAGCATTCCTATCCTCCGTAACCATTGGATTTATAGGCAAGTCCAGTTGCATTTCTGGGCACTGGTAATCCCAAGGATGTTGATAGTGAAGGGTTCAATATTAAAAATATCATTTAGATTGTCTCTTATTGGAGATGGTCATAGCGTGGGAATTTGTGTGGCACTAATGTTACCTGCCACTTATCAGCCTAAGCCTGGATATTGTCCAGATTTATTGCATTTGAACATGGACTGCTTCAGTTTTTGAGCAGTTGCAAATGGTGCCGACATTGTGCAATCATTGGTGAACATCCCCATTTCTGACCTTGTGATGGAGGGATGGTTATTGATGAAGCAGTTGAAGATGGTTGGGATTACCCTGAGAAACCTCCACAGAGATGTCCTGGAGCAGAGATTATTGGCTTCCAACAACCACAAACACCTTCCTGTGTGTTAGGTATTACTCCATCCAGCAGAGAGATTGCCCCCTGACACCCATTGATTCCAGTTTTGCTGGGACTCCTTGATGCCACACTCAGTCAAATGTGACCTTGATGTCAAGGTCTATCATTCTCACCTCACCGTTCTATTGAAGAGACTGTGTATGGGTTTGTAACCTTTAATGAATGGTTCCACAGGTAGGAAACTATGAAGTAAAATGGCAAGTCATTCTTATTTACAATATGTAGCTACTTTATATTTGTAAATTGACTGTACCATAACCAGGCAAAAATGAAGATACTCAGATTGCCTTGTATATATTAGTCTTTGATCTAATATTCAACCAAAGGCTAATATCTCTGGAGCTGTCATCACTTGATTATTTAGTCATGGTAACGTAGGTGGCTTTGCAACACTGCAGGTAGCTTCCATATCTCTAGACCAGAAGTTCCAGATTTGAGTCCTCTCCAGGGCTTGTTGGTCATGGAAGAGGTGTTCCTAACATGGCCAGATAGGTAATAAAAGCCTGTAAACCCTTCCAATAGACCCTGGACAGTCTCCTGCTCAGCCAACTTACAGACAGCAGTGGCAAACTACATCGTCCTCAAGCATGGACCAATCCAATGGTAGTCCCAACCCTCAGAAATGAGAACAGGAGAAAAGACAGACAGACATTGTAGTTGTGTTTTTACAAGATGGAATTCTGTCACATATTTGCTATTATTCTAAGGTTGATGCTGCTGTTTGATGGTGACCTGTTAACACTGCATCATGTTTTTAATAAATGGACCTTGTATTGCCATTTTGAAAATGCTCTTCACAAATAATTCAATTCAATCAGCAAGCTGGTGTCCCCTGATCATGGCACATCACCCTCTAGTAACTGGTGTGGCTGGATCAGTCTGTTCATAAATAAAACAGCAGCAAGATATTGCAAAGAGGAGCCTGGGGAGACTGCAATAATGTTAGCATTAGCCAGGGAAAGAGTAATAAGCCGGAATGGAAGATGGAAAATGAACACAATGGAGCGAGGAAAGCACAGAGCTGAAGAAGTAAGGATGAGAGGAAAGTCTTTGTAATTTGCAATTCCCATTTTGTCAAATGGAATTCAGGATCATTAATATTTGTATTATAATAAAATTATTTCCAAATCATAACCCCTTACATCTAGAAGGATGAGGGCAGAAGATACATGGGAACACCATCAGCTGCAAGTTTCCTGCAAGCCACTTGCCCCCCTGGCTTGGAGACCATAATATATTTTATAGTATTATAATACCATTAGTATTACACCAACACAGACATCAGCAGCTCTCAGCTTTCGATTTGCACCATGCACTCATTTGTCCTTAAAATGACTCTAAAACCCCAAAGCTATGAGAAGATGGATGCCATCAACATCGTACAGTTGGCAATTATTAACCATTTGGAATAGATTCCATACAAACTCAGCTTTTTTAAGAACAACTGGTTCTAAAGTGTCACCTTATACTGCCTTCAGAAAACATTACAGAGCAAACAGATGTGAATTTTCATCAATATAAAGCATTGAATGCCAATGGATAAGTAGAAGATGTAGTTGAAAAGAATCATGAGCTTTCAAAAGGATGTCTGACAAGTGTGAGGGGTTCAATAGTGTGATGACAAGAGTTCAGAGGCATATTGTTCCTGTTAGAGTGAAGGGTAAGCCTAGTAAGATTAAGGAACAGTGGATGAATAAAGATATTGAGGTTCTAGTCAAGAAAAAAAGATAATCTTAGAACATAGAACATAGAAAAATACAGCGCAGTACAGGCCCTTTGGCCCCCGATGTTGCACTGACCCAATCCCACCTAACCTACACTAGCCCACTATCTTCCATATGCATATCTAATGCCCGTTTAAATGCCCACAAAGGAGAGTCCACCACTGCTACTGGCAGGGCATTCCATGAACTCATGACTCACTGAGTAAAGAATTTACCCCTAACATCTGTCCTATACCTACCTCCCCTTAATTTAAAGCTATGCCTCTTCGTAATAGCTGACTCCATACGTGAAAAAGGTTTTCATTGTCAACCCTATCTAAATCCCTAATCATCTTGTACACCTCTATCAAGTCGCCCCTAAACCTTCTTTTCTCCAATGAGAACAGCCCCAAGTGCCTCAGCCTTTCCTCATAAGATTTTCCTACCATACCAGGCAACATCCTGGTAAACCTCCTCTGCACCCGTTCCAGTGCCTCCACATCCTTCCTATAGCACGGCGACCAAAACTGCACACAATACTCCAGATGAGGCCGCACCAGAGTCTTATACAACTGCAACATGACCTCAGGACTCCGGAACTCAATTTCTCTACCAATAAAAGTACGCCATAGGCCTTCTTCACAGCACTATTTACCTGGGTGGCAACTTTCAGAGATCTGTGTACATGGACACCAAGATCCCTCTGCTCCACACTACCAAGTATCCGACCATTAGCCCAGTCTTGTTACTCTTACCAAAGTGAATCACTTCACACTTACCTGCATTGAACTCCATTTGCCACCTTTCTGCCCAGTTCTGCAGCTTATCTATATCCCGCTGTAATCTGCTACATCCTTCCTCACTGTCAACAACTCCACCGACTTTCTTATCATCTACAAACTTGCTCACCCAACCTTCTAGCCCCTCCTCCAGGTCATTTATAAAAATTACAAACAGCAATGGTCCCAAAACAGATCCTTGCGGAACACCGCTGGTAACTGCACTCCAAGATGAACCTTTACCATCAACTACTACCCTCTTTCTTCTTCCAGCCAGCCAATTCCTAATCCAAACCTCCAACTCACCCTCAATGCCATACCTCCGTATTGTTTGCAGTAGCCTACCATGGGGAACCTTATCAAACGCCTTACTAAAATCCATATACACCACATCTACCGCTTTACCCTCGTCCACCTCCTTAGTCACCTTCTCAAAGAATTCAATAAGGTTTGTGAGGCATGACCTGCCCTTCACAAAACCATGCTGACTATCCTTGATCACATTATTCCTATCCAGATGTTCATAAATCCTATCCCTTACAATTCTCTCTAAGACTTTGCCCATAACAGAAGTGAGACTCACCAGCCTATAGTTATTAGGGTTATCCCTACTCCCCTTCTTGAACAAGGGAATCACATTTGCTATCCTCCAGTCTTCTAGCACTATTCCTGTAGACAACGAGGACATAAAAATCAAGGCCAATGGCTCTGCAATCTCCTCCCTTGCTTCCCAGAGAATCCTAGGATAAATGCCATCAGGCCCAGGGGACTTATCTATTTTCACCCTTTCCAGAATTTCCAACACCTCTTCCCTACATACCTCAAAGCCATCCATTCTAATTAATTGTGACTCAATATTCACATCGGCAACAATTACTTTTCATCACTATTCCTGAGTGAATAGTGATGAAAAGTATTCATTCAGTGTCTCTCCAATCTCTTCAGCCTCCACGCACAACTTCCTACTACTATCCTTGACTGGACCTATTCCTACCCTAGTCATTTGTTTATTCTTGACATACCTATAGAAAGCCTTTGGGTTTTCCCTAATCCTACCAACCAAGGACTTTTTTTGTCCCCTCCTTGCTGCTCTTAGCTCTCTCTTTAGATCCTTCCTGGCTACCTTATAACTCTCAATCACCCCAAATGAACCTTCACGCCTCATGTTTTCATAGGCTGCCCTCTTCCCTTTAACAAGGGATTCCAATTCCTTATTAAACCACGGCTCCCTCACACGACCCTTTCCTCCCTGCCTGACAGGTACATACTTATCAAAGACACTCAATAGCTGCTCCTTGAACAAGCTCAACATATCGATTGTGCCCTTCCCTTGAAGCCTACTTTTCCAAGCCACGCATCCTAAGTCATGCCTCACCGCATCATAATTTCCCTGCCCCCAGCTATAACTCTTGCCCTTCAGTGCACACTTATCCCTCTCCATCACTAGAGTAAAAGTCACCGAATTGTGGTCACTGTCCCCAAAGTGCTCACCTACCTCCAATTCTAACACCTGGCCTGGTTCGTTACCCAGAACCAAATCCAGTATGGCCTCACCTCTTGTTGGCCTGTCTATATATTGTGTCAGGAAACCCTCCTGCACACATTGGACAAACACCGACCCATCTAACATACTCGAGCTATAGCTTTCCCAGTCAATATCTGGAAAGTTAAAGTCCCCCATAACAACCACCCTATTATTTTCATTCTTCTCCTGTATCATCCTCGCAATCCTTTCTTCTATGTCTCTAGGACTATTAGGAGGCCTGTAGAAAACTCCTAACCTTTCCTATTTCTAACCTCAGCCCAAACTACCTCAGATGGTGAGTCTTCATCCATCGTCCTTTCCACCGCTGTAATACTATCCTTGACATGCAATGCCACACCTCCCCACTTTTACCCCCACCTCTGACCCTACTAAAACATTTAAACCCTGGAACCTGCAACAGCCAATCCTGTCCCTGTTCTACCCATGTCTCCATAATAGCCACAACATCGAAATCGCAGGTACCAACCCACGCTGCAGGTTCACCCAACTTATTTCGTATACTTCTCGCATTGAAGTATACACACTTCAAACCACCTTCCTGTTTACAGGCACCCTCTTTCAAGATTGATGCCATGTTCCTAACCTCCCTACACTCCAGGTCCTGTACCCTAAAGCTACAGTCCAGGTTCCCATGCCCCGGCAGAGTTAGTTTAAACCCCCCTAAGGAGCACTAGCAAACCTCCCCCCAAGGATACTGGTACCCCTCAGGTTCAGGTGTAGACCATCCGATTTATAGCGGTCCCACCTTCCCCAGAAAGAACTCCAGTTATCCAGATACCGGAATCCCTCCCTCCTGCACCATCCCTGTAGCCACGCATTTAACTGCTCTCTCTCCCTATTCCTCGACTCTCTCTCACATGGCACGGGTAACAAACCAGAGACAACAACTCTGTTTGTTCTAACTCTGAGCTTCCAACCTAGCTCCCTGAAAGCCTGCCTAACATCCTCATCCCTCTTCCTACCTATGTCGTTGGTGCCAATGTGGACCATGACTTCAGGCTGCTTCCCCTCCCCCTTAAGGACCTGGAAAACACAATCAGAGACGTCACGTACCCTTGCACCTGGGAGGCAACATACCAATCGTGAGTCTCTCTCGCCCCCGCAAAACAGTCTATCTGTGCCCCAAACTATCGAGTCTCCAAATACTATTGCTCTGCTCTTCTCCACCCTTCCCTTCTGAGCAACGGGGACAGGCTCCGTGCCAGAGGCCTGAACCCCATTGCTTACCCCTGGTAAGTTGTCTCCCCCACAAGTATCCAAAATGGTATACTTGTTCTTGAGGGGGACGACCGCAGGGGGTCCCTGAACTGGCTGCTTCCTCCCAGTCCCCCTCACTGTCACCCATCTGTCTGCAATCTTTGGAGTTACTACTTCCCTAAAACTCCGATCTATGACCCCCTCTGCCTCCTATGTTCATCTAACTCCAGCTCCAGTTCCCTAACACGGTCTTGGACGAGCTGGAGATGGGTGCACTTCCCGCAAGTGTAATCAGCAGGGACAACCATGGCATCCCTCACCTCAAACATGTTGCAAGAGGAACATTGCACTGCCTTCACTGCCATCCCTCTAAAAGTAACCTTTAAAAAACCTAGGTCTAAAGAATAAAACAAGCAAAATGCAGCACTTACCTGCTTACCACAACGGGTCTTATTATTAAGTTAGAGGAGGAGGGCGGGTGGGAGGCACTACCCCTGTAGTGCCTCGGGTTCCTCTCCTGCGCGCCTTTATTGGGAAAACCTACCCAGGTAAGCTTGCGCTGCACCAGCTTCCGGGTCCGCTCCGCACTTTTAAAAAAAATCTTTTAAATTTAAACCGTTAAAAAAACTTAACCGCAACTACAAAGAGACACTGCCAAACAGCCCTTACCTGCTCCGCCGAGCAGATATCTTATTTTAGATATAGACAACTTGGTTCAATTGGGTCTCTTAATCAATATAAAGAGTGTAGGGGCATTGGCAGATAAGGCTAAAGATAATCCTAAGAGATTCTATGAATACATTAAGACCAAGAGGGTAACTACAGAGAAGGTAGGGCCTCTTAAAGATCAAGGAGGTCATCTTTGTGTTGAACCCAAGGAGATGGGAGAGATACTAAATAAATATTTTCTGTCAGTTGTTTTACTGTGGAGCAAGAAATGGAGTCTAGAGAATGCAGAGAAATAAGCTTTGATGTTTTGAAAAGTTCACATTACGGAAGAGGAGGTTTGGGAGATCTTCGAGAATGTACTGGTGGATAAATCTCTGGGATCTGATATAATGCATCCCAGAATATTACAGAAAGTAAGAGAGGAAATTATGAGACCCCTTGCAGAAATATTTGCATCATCTGTAAGTATGGATGAGGTGCCTGATGACTGGAAGATGGCTAATGTTCTACCTTTGATTAAGAAATGTTGTAAGGAGAAACCAGGGAACTAAAGACCTGTGAGCCTGACTTCAGACGTGGGTAAATTGTTGGAGATGATTATAAAAGATAGGATTTAAGAACACTTAGACAGACAAAAATTGATTAAGGATAGTCAGCATGGTTTTATGTGAGGAAAATCGCATCTCACAAACTTGATTGAGCTTTTTAAGGAAGTTACCAAAAGTATTGATGAGGTCAGAGCAGTAGACATTGTTGATTTAGATTTTAGGTAAAGCCTTTGACATGGTTCCACATGGTAGACTAGTTAGTAAAGTTAGGTCACATGGGATTCAGGGTGAGCTTGCCAATTGAATACATCATTGGCTTAACAGCAGGAAACAGAGAGTAATGGTGGAGGGTTGTTTTGAGGACTGGAAGCCTGTGGCCAGTGGTGTTCCACAGAGATCTGTTCTGGGTCCTCTTTTGTTTGTCATTTATATAAATAATTTGGATGAGTTTGCAGATGACACTGAAATTGGTGGCAGAGTAGACAGTGAAGAAGGTTTTCTAAGATTACAAAGGATCTTGATCAAATGTGTCAATGGGCTGAAAAATGGCAGATGGAGTTCAATCTGGATATATGTGAGGTAATGCATTTTGATATAACAAACAAGGGTAGAGCTTATATATTTAATGGTAGGGCTCTGGGTAGTGATGTAGAACAGAGGGACCTATGGTACAGGTACATAATTCTTTGAGGTCCGTGTCACATATAGACAGGGTGGTTGAAAAGGCAGTTGGCATGGTTGCCTTCATTGGTCAGTCTTTTGAGCGTAGTAGTTAGGAAGTCAGGTTGAGGTTGTACAGGACAGTAGTGAAGCCTCTTCTGGAGTACTGTGTCCAGTTCAGTTGCCCAGTTATAGGAAGGATATTATCAAGTTGGAGGGGGTTCAGGAGAGATTCGCCAGGATGTTGCTGGGTATGGAAGGTTTTAGTTATGAAAAAAGGCTGGGACTTGTTTCAATGGAGCGCTGGAGTTTGAGAGGCGATCTGCTAGAAGTTTATAAAATAATGACAGGTATAGGTAGGGTTAATGGTGGTTGTCTTTTCCCTTTTCAATCTTATGAGGCATATTTTAAGGTGAGAGGAAAGAAATTTAAATAAGACATGGGGCAAAGTTTTTTTCACAAAGGGCGTTTCATGCGTGGAATGGACTTCCTGAGAAAGTGGTGCATGTGGGTACAATTTAATGTTTAAAAGACGTTTGGATAGATACAAGACAAGGAAAGATTTGAAGGGATATGGGCCAGGAGCAGGCTGATGGGACTAGTTTAGTTTGGGACTATGTTCAGCATGGACCGAAGGGTCTGCTTCTGTGCTGTATGACTCTATGATTCTATTAAAAGGCCATATTGCATCATTCCTTTGTATTCCTTTAACTTCAGAAGGTTGAGGAGTGATGTTAAGATGACACACATATTTGAGTGAGGAGAGAGAAACTATTTTCTCTGGTGGGGAAATCAGAATAAGGGGACATGATCTTAAAATTAGAACCTAGCTACGAAGGGAATGCTACACATCAGCAAGAGTAAAGGAAATCTGTAACCTCAGGAGGAAATGGATGAGGTGAGGACACTGTAACATCAGTTAGCATCACTGACAGTTGCCATGATGTGGGGGTGCCCGTATTGGACTGAGTGGACAAAGTCAGAAGTCACACGACACCAGATTATAGTCCAAACAGTTTATTCTTAATCGCAAGCTTTCAAGAGTGCAGCTCCTTTGTCAGAAGAGACTTCACTTGATGAAGGAGCAGCGCTCTGAAAGCTCGTAGTTTCAAATAAACCTGTTGGACTATAACCTAATGTTATGTGAGTTCTGACTGCAAGGAGTGGGAGATGTTAGACCACTGTAACAGGAAGTCAGCATCACTGAGGAAACTGGGTGAGGAGAGAGTAAGTTTTCATAATATGTTTATATTTATTGTAAGGATAATAAATAGTTTTCAGAGTTAAGGATGGCAAGTCAGTGCGAACGAATGAAATGTATTTCTTATGGTTTGTGATGGTATTGTACATCATGGACATAGCAAAAAAATGTTGTGATAGACATGTTAGGCTGAAGGGCTTGTTTCTATGCTGGATGACTCTAAAAGGCAGAAGATGCTGGAGGAAAATTGAAAGTTTTGGAGCTGAGAAACATCTAATAAGGAATGGTTAGTGTGGATTTCAAGTGGGAAAATCTTCTTCATCAGCCTTATTATTTTTCTGTTGTGGAGATAACGGAGACAGTACAGAATGATCATGAATTAGATAAAATTTACCCAGCGTTTCAATGGTCAGAAAAAGAACAAATGAAAACATTCTATAAATAACCTTTTAATTGTTATGTAACACTCCAAAGAAGGTTCCTGAAATGAAATGGTGAGGATTTAGACCTGCTTTGGGTTAGTTATAAACCACAACTTCCCAATCAGCCACAAGGCTGAATGCTGCAATGTGATGGATTGCTGGGCATTTGTGGGACCTATTGTGGTTGATAGTCCCATAGTTTATCGACAGTAATGACCAGGATACATCACACAACTTGAGCCCACATTCCATTTCATAGACTTGATGGGCCAAATGGCCTCCTTCTCTGCTGTGCCAATCTATGGCTTTTTACAGCCCACCATGAGTACCATGAGTTGGATTCCACAGCAAAAGGCTCATGAAAACCTTTCTGGCCAACGGATGTTGTTACAGTAAATCTTTCTGATTCATATTCGGTTAGTTATGACTTTTTAATTAGGGAAAGGCTTCAGAAAGCCAAAGCATAAAGGGACTTGGGAGTCCTCGTTCAGGATTCTTCACAGAATCCCTACAGTGTAGAAGGAGGCCCTTCAGCCCAACGAGTCCACACTGACCCTTTGAAGAGTAACCCACCCAAACCCATGGCTTCTATATTTAAACCTGACTAATGCACTCAACCTACACATACCTGAACACTATGGGCAATTTAGCATGGCCATTTCACCTAACCTGCACATCTTTGAGTTGTGTGACGAATCCGGAGCACACGGAGGAAACCCACGCAGGCACAGGGAGAATGTGCAACTCCACACAGACAGTTGCCTGAGGTTGGAATCAAATTCAGGTCCCTGGCTGTGTGAGGCAGAAGTGCTAACCACTGAGCCACCATGCCACCCCTCTTAAGGTTAACAGACTGGTTCAATTAGCAGTGAGGAAGGCAAATGCAATGTTAGCATTTATTTTGAGAGGGCTAGAATACAAGAGCAAAGATGTATTGCTGAGGGTAAAGAAGGCTCCGGTCAGACTGCATTTGAAATATTGTGAGCAGTTTTTGAGCCCCATATCTAAGGAAAGATGTGCTGGTAATGGAGGGACTGCACGGGACATTTATAAGAATGATACTAGGAATGAAGGACTTGTTGTAAAAGGAGTGGTTGAGGACTCTGGGTCTGTACTTGATGGAGTTTAGAAGGTTGAGAGGGCATCTGATTGAAACTTACCCAATACTGAGAGGACTGGATAGAATGGGCATAGAAACTCGAGCCCAAGGACACTGCCTCAGAGTGAAGGGACAACCTTTTAGAACTGAGATGAGGAGGAATTTCTTCAGCCAGAGGATTGGGACTCTGTGGAACTGATTGCCACAGAGGGCAGTGGAAGTCAAGACATTGAGTGTTTTTAAAACAGAGATCGATAAGTTGTTGATTGTTAGGGAAATCAAGGGTTACAGGGAGAAGATGGGAGAATGAGGTTGAGAAACATATCAGCCATGATCAAATAGTGGAGCAGACTCAATGGGCTGGATGGCCTTATTCAGCTCCTATACTTTATGGTCCTATGGTCTCACTGCCAACTATAATGTTTCATCTGGACTGCACCATTGGTCTGTTACTGACAAATCTTTCCTTAGTTCCCCTTTTATCATTTGCTATGTTGCTTCCAAAATATGGTATATCTGATTTGATTTATTGCTGTCCTGTGTACTGGCTACAGTGAAAAGTGTTGTCTAACGTACTTTACAGGCAGATCGTACCAGACAAGTGAATCAGGGTAACAGAACAGGGTGCAGGATACAGTGTTATAGCTGCCAAGAAGGTGCAGAGAGAGAGAGAGAGAGAGAGAGAGAGATCAACATTAACATTAAAGACTTTCCACTCAAACATCTGATAACAGCAGGGAAGAAGCCGTTCTTGAATCTGTTTGTATAGGTGTACAAATTTTAATATCTTCTGCCTGAAGGAAGAGGGTGGAAGAGAGTGTATCCAGAGTGGAAGGTGGCTTTCACTATGTTGGTTGCTTTCCCGAGGCAGTGGGAAATATAGATGAAGTCAATGGAAGGGAAGTTGGTTTGTGTGGTGGACTGGGCTATGTTCACAACATCTTTCACTATGTTTGTGCTGTAGGCCACTACATTAGCATTCACATGATTTGAAATGTTCATTTGCAATCAGGAAATCAGTAGACCCCACCTCCACCTCAAATCCATCAATGCATGCACCACAGTTTAAATGGTCCAATTCTATCCCTCAGGTGAGTCCTGTCAAAGTCTTTATCAGTGCTCAAATTGTAGTGATTGGGTGGTGTGGGGGTAGAGGCAGTTAATATGGGTGATGGGGAGTGAGGGAGGACTTTGTACTTGAAGAAACCATTGTTGGGAAACTCCTCAGAGTTGTTCCTGTTTCCAAATGAGAGGCTAATTTACAATCCATGTGGAATTCCACTATATTCCCAGAAAAGCAACACAAGATGTGTTCCGGCAGCAATTCCAGAAAGTTCCTTATATTTTGCCCTGTTTGTTATTCACAGTGAGATGTCACTTCTTTCAATTTAGGCTGTGGCTTTTCCGTGAGCAAATGGAGGCAAGAAATCTCCTTGGCATCTGTAAAACAGGACATCGACCAACCTTCAGTGAACTGCATCTGGAGCAGGCAAAGAGTTCGGCGAGAACCGACTCATGAAACGCATTTGGTGTGTTGGCTCACTGGAGAGTTTGATGGACAGGCTCCCTTCCGCCACACTGTTGTTCACCCGGAACTGCTGATGGGCTGGGCGGACGGTCATCAGAAACTGGCGTTTGAAAGTCTCACTCAGGGCGATGTACAAAAAAGGGTTGATGCAACTGTTGGCGTAGCCCAGGCTAATGGCAAAGTTATATGTGTAGAAGAAGGCGAGACTTGGCTTTTCAATGCTCAGGTGGGCCAGCTGAAAGATATAGTAGGGTCCCCAACATAGGAAGAAGGTTGAGCAGATGGCCACTGCCATGCGGGTGACCTTCCTAGTTCGCATTCGGAGTTTTCTTTGGGGTAGTGGGGCCACACTTGTGGACATGTGCTGAAGAATCTTGAAGTAAATAACACAGATAACAACCAGAGGGATGGCAAAGGCAACCATGAATTGGTAAAGGGTAAACCAATAGATATCAGTGGTTGGATTGGGCAGAAGTAAGGCACAACCAACCGTGCCATCTGGCAATGGCATTAGTCCTGTGTAGAGCCACACTGGGATGATGGTCAAGAAGGACATTAACCAAACCAAGCAGATCACAAAGGTTGCAACAGACGGTGTACGCATAGAGGTGGATTTCAGTGGGTGAACTGTGGCCAAGTAACGATCAAAGCTCATCACAGTCAATATGTAGGTACTGGTGATCTGGCTATGGCTGTCCAGGGTTGTTATGACGGTGCACAACGCAGCTCCAAAATGCCAAGTTCCATTTCCAACAAGTTGATGAATGAGGAAGGGCATCCCTAGAAGAAACAACAGGTCCACTAACGACAGGTTGAAGATAAAGATGTCGGGTACTGTATGCTTGCACCTGAACTTGGTCTTCCTGACAATAGTGTAGATGACGATACAATTGCCTGTGATCCCCAAACAGCTGATGACCCCAAACACACTTGGCATGATGACATTGGTGTATGGTGTAAACTGGTCAGAACCTGAAAGACAAAGAAAGATGGAGAAAAACAGGCATTTCCCTTTACAGTAGCTTTAGTCACATCAAGCGTATTGTTCTGAAGCTAAGCTCATGGGTACAGAATGTTTCCCCAGGAAATTGGCTATAGGTATGGCATTGGATGATTGCTGCATTAAATTGGTACTTTATTCATTTAATAATCTAAAGGCATGATTCTTCTCCTCTCCCTTGAGTTTCAGTAAATGTACTGTTTGTTTCTGAGAGTTACTGTTTATGTGCAGTTTGCATCTGAGATGCTACGTATTCAGTGTTCCACAGGGAGAATGCTGTTCGTAGGCACAGGTTGGCATCTTCCCCCTCTTTACTCTGGCTGTACTGAAAGGGCCATGAACTCTATAACACACCTGGTGGGAAAGCTGGATCTATGAGGAATCTTTGGCAGCATCACAAGCTCATCAGCAAATAGTACAGTACATTGTATTTTTACAGTGAACCCACAGAACTCTGCATACAAGATTGAGAAATTTGTGAGCTAATTTTGTCAATAAAAATTGGGTAAGTATTATGGACTAGATCAAACCCTCTCTCAATATATTAAGAGGATAGCCAAGCCCCTAACTTTTTTTTCTATTTTAAAGGTAAGTGTAAGACGTGGTGTTCTGAATGCAATTTGATCGGTCAAATTATCAGTTTTGAAACAAAACACACTTTATTCATACACTATAATTAAAATACAGACAAAATATTAATGAAATAAAAGAATTGGTTTAACTGTAACTCTATTGAAATGCTTAACAAAATTATAGTGTATACATACACTAACTACTACTGTTCGAATATGGCAACATCCCATTAACACACCCTTGGAAAAAACAAATTCAGTAAAACAGGTTGGCTCACATGCAATTCGAGCAGCAGGAAGAGAATCCCAGCTTTTAGCTGTAACAGAGAGATGAATTAGAGCTTCCATACCCGACTTCAAGATGCCAGCAACTGCTGAAAGCTAAAACAAAAATCCTGGCTCTGTGGGAGATTGGCCCCACCCATTCAGGCTGCTTCTATTGTGCCTACTTTGAAATAAAACTCATGGCCTCATAAGTTGTTTACTTTATTGGCTTTGGACCAGACTGCTTGGTCCCTCAACTTTCTTCATAAAAGTAAACAAAAACAAAGTACACCTCTTAAAGCCATTGTGTCACCAATGAGCTATAATCACAGTCATCGGAGTTTTTCATCTCATGAATGACGGAACTAACTGCATCTGTCCATCTTAGGGAGATGTTCTACATCATTTACTAAGCTCTTTGTTTTCCCTGTTTTTTGAAGGTCGATCCTAAGTGTAAGGTTGTTTTAAAACGGCATGGTGGCCCAGTGGTTAGCACGGCTGTCTCACAGTGCCAGAGACCCGGGTTCAATTCCCGCCTCGGCAACTGTCTGTGTGGAGTTTGCACATTCTCCCCGTGTCTGCCTGGGTTTCCTCTTGGTGCTCCGGTTTCCTCCCACAGTCCAAAGATGTGCAGGTTAGGTGAATTGGACATGCTAAATTGCCCATAGTGTTAGGTGGATTAGTCAGGGGTAAATATAGAAGGGTGGGTTCTTGTCAGAGGGTCAGTGTGGACTTGTTGGGCCAAAGGGCCTGTTTCCACACTGTAGGTAATCTAATCTATAAAACCTGGTAGAACTCCATCCAGTGGAGAATGGGATACCTTTTGAGAAGACTGCTCATTCCTGGAAAGAAATCACTGTTCCTCTCTCAAAAATATCAAAGCATTCATATACAAGATTAGCTTATTAATCTAAACCAATCTTTAACATTACTCAAAATCCATTACTTTTTCAGTTTGCTCTACTTAATGAAATCAGATTTGCCTTTACAAAGTTGTTGTATTTCATCTACACACTCTTACAAATATACACACAAACCTTTACACACACATTTCAAATACATTCACAGATGTTTACACACCCTATAAAAAAATGTTTACACACACTCCTACATACACATCCCTATAGATGTACACACAGACATTTACACACCCTATAGAAAAATACAAACGTTTACACACATCCCTGTAGATATACACACACCCCTATAGACATACACACAGAACTTTACAAACACCCCTATAAATATACACACAGAGTTTTACACACACCACTATAGATATACAAGCAGAGTTTTACACACATCTGACAGATAAGATGAGAGGAGAAAGATTGAAAAAAGACATGAGGGCAATTTTTTTTTAACAGAGAGTGGTTAGTATGTGAAATGAACTTCCAGAGGAACTGAGTACAGTTACAATATTTAAAAGACATTTAGATAAGTTCTGTACATGAATAAGAAATGTTTGAAGGGACATGGGCCAAAAGCAGGTAAGTGGGACTAGTTTAATTTGGGATTTTGTTCAACAGGGACTGGTCAGACCGAAGGGGCTGTTTCCGTGCTGTTTGACTCTATTCATGCAGACTTACAGAAAAACTCATGAATCCTATATTTATACACACTTCCACATACTCCTGTAGATACTCCTACAGACTCTTTCAAACATTTCTATACATATACATATTCGCAAGAAACTTCCTATAGGTAGCCATACAACTATGCAGTCAACTATACCTACTCATGCAGACTCAGACATGAGTACCTCTCTCTGCACACATATTGAGACAGATATACATCATTGACTGTCAGACAAAAAAAAAGTGATTAAACAAATTTTGAGCAGAATGCTGTAATAAAAGTGTAACTTGAGTACAACAAAAACTCTTAACTGCTCTCCCAAGTGCTCATGCGTAAATCTGCTGCCTGGTACAGGATGCCCCTTCACACAGCAGCTAGATCCTTCTCAATTAACGATAGAAGATCCCATTGTACATTTTAGAGAAAAGTGGGGGGAACGTTTCCTGGCCAATTTCGATACTGAGACAAATTACCTGCTGTTACAGTGGTCCTTCTATCTTACATCAGTGATTGTGCTGCAAAAGCACCTTCCTGACAGTAAAGGGCTGAGATTGGCAAGCACTTTCTTTATCTGATGTTTATAACGGTCTCTGCTTTCATTCTATACTAGTTCAATCTCGGGGCCTTGTATAACACAGAGCTGATGTACAAGTTGGAGGAGGCCATTGGGCCCATCATATCTGCACCGGTTCTCCAAATCAGCTTCACGACTGTAACCCCTTACTCCCTGTAACCCCTGTATAATCCTTTTTCAAATAATAGTCTGATTTATTGGAGAAAAATAGAGCACTGTGGATGCTGGAAATCTGAAACAGACACAGAATGCAGCAGAAACCTTGCATCTGTGGAAAGAGGATGAGAAAGAATCTAATTCCCTGCAACGGTCTCTCGGGCTTTGGCCCTTTACGCCTATTTCTTCCAATCTATGGAGAGATGTTGTTCCCTCCAATCCCCAGCCCTGGCGTTTCGCTGTACTGTCCCTTTAAAACAGAATTGTTCCCACTCGGAGTTCCTGCGGAGGGTTTCAGCCGGAGGGTTCACTGGACCCACGGTGCACACTGACTGCTCCTTACCGGACAGGTTTCCGAGGGTCCCTCTCGATCCGTTGTCCGGGACAGCGACCCCGGAGGAATTTGCTCGCCAGGTTTCCGACCTATCCATTTTCAGGGGAAGGAGAAGGGGACACAGCTGCTCAGATTCGAGGCTTGGCTGAGGGGTTGGGGGGCGATGATCTCAAAGGTGATTTACAACAGAGAATTCAACCCTACTTAAAAATATCAAAACACTTGTTCACTGTCTCAATCTCTTCACTTGATTTCAGAATTAAAGCCAACTTAATTTTTTTAAAAATAAACCCAATTCCTGTGATTGTTCAATCTGAAAGTGTAATTAGTGTTCCTCATTAACGATAGCCCCTTTAGTTCTCAGCCTGAATCTGATGACTGACACTATGTGGGTTTCTCTCTCTCCCTGTCTCTGGATCTCTCAGTGGGTCTCTATCTCTCTCTCCCTGTCTCCGGATCTCTCAGTGGGTCTCTGTCTCTCTCTCCCTGTCTCCGGATCTCTCAGTGGGTCTCTCTCTCTCCCTGTCTCCGGATCTCTCAGTGGGTCTCTGTCTCTCTCTCCCTGTCTCCGGATCTCTCAGTGGGTCTCTGTCTCTCTCTCTCCCTGTCTCCGGATCTCTCAGTGGGTCTCTCTCTCTCTCTCCCTGTCTCCGGATCTCTCAGTGGGTCTCTCTCTCTCTCTCCCTGTCTCCGGATCTCTCAGTGGGTCTCTCTCTCTCTCTCTCCCTGTCTCCGGATCTCTCAGTGGATCTCTCTCTTTCTCTCTCTCTCTCCCCCTTCCATTTAAAAAGACTCAGCTTCTCGCGTCATCGAACTGGAGCTTACAAACTTACCCACTGGGGAGGCGGAGAGGAGGGAAATAGAACAGGGAAATAAAGGAGAGTTTATACCCCCAACAACAAGGAAATGACAATGAAAATAGGGAAAAAGAAAAGGAAACAGAAAACCAGGATGAAAAAATGAGAGAGAGAGAGTCAGCATGGGAGATGTAATAAGGATGGAGAGCAGAATGTGAAAGAGGGTTAGCGAGAGAAATAGAAAGTAACAAGAGGCAAGTCGAGAACAACCACCCGGGAACCCAAGCAGTCACAACATGAAGAGACAAACAGGGTTCAGCAGTTGGGAATCAGTGTCTGGATCTACTGACATTCAGGACTAATTACTGTGGATTGATAGGCGCTAGTACAATTACAACATTTAAAAGGCATTCGGATGGCTATACGAATGGGAAGGGTTTAGCGGGATATGGCCAAATGGGACTAGTTTAGAGTTCCTAGTGAGCATGGGTGATTTGGATCAGAGACTGTTTTCGTGCTGGATGACTCTGTCATTGTAGGGTCTAGATTAATGTGGTGCTGGAAAAGCACAGCAGGTCAGGCAGCATCCGAGGAGCAGCCCCTTCATCAGGACTGATAGACTGGGAACTTTTGAGGGAGAAATTGGGTTGGGTGTATAGTTCAGAGGTAATTCCGTGAGCTTTTGCCTGCTCCTCGGATGATGCCTGACCTGCTGTGCTTTTCCAGCACCACTCTGATCTAGATTCTGGTTTCCAGCATCTGCAGTCCTTGTTTTTACCTCTGTCATTGTAGTGTTTCTCAAAATTCCACATATTCTCAATCTGTTAATGCAACAGGTTTACCAACTGCCTCACAACTTCAGACCAGTAAATATTAGCAAATCATGTCAGTTAATCTACACTACTCTATCCTAATAATATTCATTTTGTAAATTGTACATACAATTATCCGATAAGTGTTAAGTACACTATTATATGAGCCAGATTACTTAATGTGCACTCTTTTCAGTACAGATTGCGTGATAAGTGAAGAACGGTGCGAATATATAATCAGTATCATCATGTTCTCTACTGTCATGTAAAATACATCAGTCGTTATGAATACAGAATTTGTATTCATATGCACAATATCCATTTTCGAAAGTTACTTGTGTAGGTGGGGACTTAAGCCTGAAGATTTAGTTAGGGCACCGAGCATCATGGGAGAACAGAATGGGGACAAATGAGAAAGTAATTAGTACTAATTAAAAAGAACTGAAGATTATGGGATGGAATTAGTAAACATACAGATACACACATATGTGCATACATAAATACACACACATACATAAACCCACATATACTCATATACATATACACAGTTCAATAGATAGTGTCAAATTTCTGGATGAATGTCTGCCAATCTCTGTTTAACTAAAACATAAAGTACAGGTGAAGTATGATTACTCATCCGATGGTTGTAATTTAGTTGAGGGCTAAATCAATGAAATGTACAGCATTGAATGCAGTTCTATAGAAACATTTCTTGGGTTCTTATGAATAAGAAATGCCGTTGAAACCTTTCTCTAGTGACCTAGTCAGACACATTTAATGATTGTAAATGACTCCCACTGTAATCAAAAAGTGTTCTTTACTTTCAGTTAACCCCTTCTCCTGAGCATGGCAGATAGCTGAACTTTATACTTAAATTAAATACACAGTCCTCGTTAGACACTGATTTGTTGTTTGTGTCCCCCTGAGGACCGGTCTCCAACTCAATTGTTTTCAGAAGCTTTGACTCATACCAAAAAGACTTGACATGCCTCTGTAATAACTCGGCATTAAAATGCTGAAACATGGTATTTTATTATCTGAAGGGAGTTCATGCTCTTATTCCTGATGAACAACAAGTTAGAAGGATAGGCTGGGACTTTATACACCGGAGTGTAGGAAGTTGAGGGGTGACCTCATAGCGGTTTATAAAATCATATAAAATAATTTGAATGAAGTGAATGGCAAAGGTCTTTTCCCTAGGATGGGGGATTTATAAACTAGGGGGCATATTTTTAGGGTGAGGAGACAGATTTAAAGGGACCCACTCAGAAGGTGGTTCATTTGTGGAATGCACTGCCAGATGAAGTGGTACTTGTAGGTCCAGTTCCAACATTTGGACAGGAATGAATAGGAAAGGTTTAGAGGGAAATGGGCCAATTGCAGGCAATCGGGACTAGTTTAGTTTGGGGAAACTTGGCCGACTTGGACAATTGCAACCAAAGGGTCGGTTTCCATGCTCTATGACTTCACACACATTTGTATACACACACACAAACACACACAGCTCCCATCACACACACTCACACACACACGTGTGCATGTGTAAACATACACATATACATAAAAACACAAACACACATAAACACACGCCCAATTGTTTTGGTCCCGTGCCGGTATTGCACTTAAATTGATGCGTCCACGAAGACATCCTGCTTTTCCAAGCCCCATTGGCTGGTTTTCCCCTCCCTCTGGGTGGCTGTTAAGTTCATGAATCTTCATGGCATAGATATGGGCATCACTAGCAAAGCCAGCATTTGCTCCCCTTCCTTAACTGCCCTTGCATTGAGTGTCTTGCTCAGCCATTTTACAGGATAGTAAGGGAGCAGTGCCATATTTGTGGAGCGGTGATAACATCAATGGACTAGTTAATCCCAAACCTCAGGCTAACATTCTGGGGACAAGGGTTCAAATCCCGCCATGGCAGATGGTGCAATTTAATTCAATAAAAAGCTAGTCTTATGGTTACCATGGAAAGACTGTCAATTGCTGTTGAAAACCCATCTGGTTCATTAATGCCCTTTAGGGAAGGAAATCTACTGTCCATGGCCTCCATGTGACCCCAGACCCACAGTAATACAGTTGATTCTTAACTGCCCTCCGGGTAATTACAGATGGGTAAAAAATGCTGGACCAGCCAACAATGTCTACATCCCATGAAAAACAATAAAAAGTAAGCCTGGACTCACATAGAGGACAGGAGATTCCTTCTCTAAAAGATATCACTGATCCAGTTGGGATTTTATCACAATCAATAACCATATCATAGTGAGACTAGTTTTCAATTCCAGATTTATTTTATGATTGATTGAATTTAAGTTCTACTACCTGATATGTTGGGATTTGAACCTGTGTCCACAAAGCCTTTGAAATTCCTGTTCAGTGACGTTAGCACTACCCCTACTTTCTCCCTTTATTAGTTGGATTGAACACACATGACTGGGTCTGTTTCATAGCCAGGAGTTGGAGTCAGCAATTCTCCGCAGTCCAGAATTAGATTCCCACCCACTACTGAACACTGTGAAATTTACTCTCTGGTTTCTTGATGTAGAATAAACTCTGTCTCACATCCTCTTTCAGGACAAAATACCCTGTTGTACCAAGGTGATACTTAAGCTCTTACACCAACCAACATTTACCATGTCCTGTTCCAAGTGAGACAGCTCTCCTGCTGGAGAGGGTAGTCACACTGACTGACTGAAACTACCAAACCCATTTCACATGAGACGCCTGTCAGGAGAAAGGAGAGGGGGTTGGGGATTTTTACACCTCAGCAGTCTGGGCTGAATTCAAACCTAGGTCCCTGAGATGAGAAGCAAGACCCCAAATCACCTTTCTACTGCAATTGAAAGCATTCTTCGAAAGTGTAGACAGGATGTTGAAGAAGGCATTTAGCCTGCTAGCCTTCATTAGTCGAGGCATTGAGTATAGGAGTTGGGACTTTGTGTCATAATTGTATAAGTCATTGGTGAGGCAGCACTTGGAGTGTTGTATACAGTTTTGGTCACCCTGTTATTGGAAAGATATAGTTAAACTGGAAAGAGTACAAAGAAGATTGACGAGGAAGTTGCCTGGACTAGTAGACCTGAGTTATAGGGAGAGGTTGGTCAGGGTAGTGTTTATTACTTGGAATGGAGGAGAATAAGGGGTGACCTTAGTGAGGTGTATCAAATTATGAGGGGGCAGATAGATAATAGATAGATAATGCAGAAAGCCCAGCACCTTAATGCAAGATATCTTTAAGAGTCCATTAACAATTGGATACTATTTATGCATATAATGCATGTCATCTTATTTTCCCAGGATGGGGAATTGAAAACTATAGGGTAAGGGTTTAAGGACAGAGGAGAAAGATTTAAGAAGGACATGAGGAGCAACTTCTACATGCAGAGAGTGGTTGAGACAGGTACAATAGCAACATTTGAAAAATCATTTATAGGTCCATGGGTTTAGAGGAACATGGGCCAAATGCAAGCAATTGGAACTAGCTGAGAGGGCACCATGGTCATCATGGACCAGTTGGGCCGAAGGGCCTGTTTCCATGCTGTATTACACTATGACTCTATTACTCTATTTAATTGAAAATATCATTGTTTGTGTGGTGTCAAAATACAATATCTCTTGTAATTTGAGTGAATTCCTTTTGGATTCAGTCAATGTGTGAAAGCTAGATATTGACACATGGAAAATGAGTCAGCACCCTCATGATAAATAGTATCCAATTAATGGACTCTCAAAGATGCCTCAATACTGAGGCACTGGGCTTTGTGCTTTTATCTATTATGTATAGGTTTTTAAAAACCGTTTGAGTGTTATTTAAGTAGAAATGCGCACAGCTGTTCCTAACACTCAAGTGGTAGGAAGTAATTTGTTGCATATTGCTGAAGCTTCAGTGATAAAGTGTATGGCACTTCAGCGCAACTCAGACTCCACTCTGTGCATCAGCTGAGTACAGCTTTGTGACAGAAGCTAATTGGGTGAGATGTCTTTCTTTTTGTTCATCAGTCTCATTCCTGTCAAGAAGAAGAACAGAAGATTTGAAGAATAGGCCAGACCCACATTTTCTATGTGGGTCTGGCCCTTAATCCATATTATATCAGGCTGGATTTCCTGAAAACCACGCCGTTGTTATTCCCATGAAGATTGATGTGTATGTGGGTATATGCATATGGGTGGATCTGCAGAATCTCCATCATAACAAATTCTGAAGAAATTGCTCTGACTTAAACTCTGCATCTCTTCCCTGCCCCCCCTCTCCCCCTTGTATCCTGGCACACTACCCACCTTGCCCCCTAACCCTTCCCCTCTGCCACTCTACCTAGTTGTCAGCCTGGTAAAAACAATGACTGCAGATGCTGGAAACCAGATTCTGGATGAGTGGTGCTGGAAGAGCACAGCAGTTCAGGCAGCATCCGAGGAGCAGCAAAATCGACGTTTTGGGTAAAAGCCTTTCATCAGGAATAAAGGCAGTGAGCCTGAAGCGTGAAGAGATAAGCTAGAGGAGGGTGGGGGTGGGGAGAAAGTAGCACAGAGTACAATGGGTGAGTGGGGGAGGGGATGAAGGTGATACGTCAGGGAAGAGAGGGTGGAGTGGATAGGTGGAAAAGGAGATAGGCAGGTAGGACAAGTCCGGACAAGTCAACCCTAACCCTTTCCCCGGCCCCCAACGCCTCATCTTCACCATGGATATCCAATCCCTCTACACCTCCATCCGCCAGGACCAGGGCCTCCAAGCCTTCCGTTTTTTTCCTTTCCAAACGTCCCCAACAGTACCCTTCCACCGACACTCTCATTTGTTTGGCCAAACTGGTCCTCACCCTTAACAATTTCTCCTTTGAATCCTCCCACTTCCTCCAGACCAAAGGGGTAGCCATGGGCACACGTATGGGCCCCAGCTATGCCTGTCTCTTTGTGGGCTATGTAGAACAGTCGATCTTCTGTAATTACACTGGCACCACTCCCCACCTCTTCCTCCGCTACATTGATGACTGTATTGGCGCCACCTCGTGCTCCTGCAAGGAGGTTGAGCAATTCATCAACTTCACCAACACATTCCACCCTGACCTTAAATTTACCTGGACCATCTCTGACACCTCCCTCCCCTTCCTGGACCTCTCCATCTCCATTAATGACGACCGACTTGACACCGACATTTTTTTACAAACCCACCAACTCTCACAGCTGCCTGGATTACACCTCTTCCCACCCTATCTCTTGCAAAAATGCCATCCCGTATTCCCAATTTCTCCGCCTCCACCGTATCTGCTCCCAGGAGGACCAGTTCCACCACAGAACACACCAGATGGCCTCGTTCTTTAGAGACCACAATTTCCCTTCCCATGTGGTTAAAGATGCCCTCCAACGCATCTCGTCCACATCCCACACCTCCGCCTTCAGACCCCACCCCTCCAACCGTAACAAGGACAGAACGCCCCTGGTGCTCACCTTCCACCCTACAAACCTTCGCATAAACCAAATCATCCGCCGACATTTCTGCCACCTCCAAAAATTTCCATATATTTCCCTCCCCACCCCTTTCCACCTTCCGCAAAGACCATTCCCTCCATGACTACTTGGTCAGGTCCACGCCCCCCTACAATCCACCCTCCCATCCTGGCACCTTCCCCTGCCACCGCAGGAACTGTAAAACCTGCACCCACACCTCCTCCCACACCTCTATCCAAGGCCCTAAAGGAGCCTTCCACATCCATCAAAGTTTTACCTGCACATTCACCAATATCATTTATTGTATCCGTTGCTCCCAATGCACTCTCCTCTACATTGGGGAGACTGGGCGCCTCCTAGCAGAGCGCTTTAGGGAACATCTCCGGGACACCCGCACCAATCAACCACACCGCCCTGTGGCCCAACATTTAACTCCCCCTCCCACTCTGCCGAGGACATGGAGGTCCTGGGCCTCCTTCACCGCCACCCCTCACCACCAGACGCCCGGAGGAAGATGCCTCATCTTCCGCCTCGGAACACTCCAACCCCAGGACATCAATGTGGACTTCAACAGTTTCCTCATTTCCCCTTCCCCCACCTCACCCTAGTTCCAAACTTCCAGCTCAGTACTGTCCCCATGACTTGTCCGGACTTGCCCTATCTGCCTAGCTCCTTTTCCACCTATCCACTCCACCCTCTCCTCCCTGACCGATCACCTTCATCCCCTCCCCCACTCACCCATTGTACTCTATGCTACTTTCTCCCCACCCCCATCCTCCCCAAGCTTATCTCTCCATGCTTCAGGCTCTCTGCCTTTATTCCTGATGAAGGGCTTTTGCCCGAAACGTCGATTTCGCTGCTCATTGGATGCTGCCTGAACTGCTGTGCTCTTCCAGCATCACTAATCCAGAAACTAGTTGTCAGCCTACTTACCTGGCACTCCAGCCCTCCACCCACCTGGCACTCTAATCCTCTACCCACCAGGCACTCCAACCCTGTCCCCAACCTATCCTCCCTAAAGTCACACTTACTTTGTGTACTAATCATTTGACAGCAGCTGTCATAGAGTCACTCATCATGGAAACAGACCCTTTAGCCCAACCTGTCCATTCTGACCAGATTTCCCAAACTGGATTTGTCCCATTTGCCTGTGTTTAGCCCATATCCCTCTCAAAGTGTCTATCAGGGCCTTTAAACTTTAGAACATAGCAGTGCTGTGAAAAGGGGATTCAGTTTGCTTTCCTCGGACGTTTTGTACGCTACAAAAGAACTGTCAGAATGGCAGCATGGCTCCCTGTTTCCTCTGAGAGATGTGGAGCTCCATTCTTTTGTCAAAGAGAAAGGCTGCAGTGGCCATCTGTGTGCGATTGCCACTTCCCTGAAAGATCCAGCCCAATGTCTCCCTGACATTCTGTGAAGAGACTGAGCTGTGTCATCCCAGATCCCAGAGATGGACAACACAGGGTGGATGGGTTTATGTTGAACCTGTCAGGTGTGATGGCCGACACCAATTGGTTTGGCCTTGTTCCTACATTACTGTTGGGCTGCAATCCCAATAAATCAGCCTCAGGTTAGGCCTGACTTATTTCAGATGCCGTCCTCCATGTTGAGAGAGCAGTGGGCTTTCACTTGACCTCGTTTTCAGGTTTGGATTCCTGCTCCTGTTTCCACTAAGGTACTGGAGGCAGAAGTCTCGAGACTGAATCTTACGGTTTTTTTGCTGAAGTGTCAGTTTTGTTGAATCACGGAGGATTTGTCTCTGTGAGGCTAAGTGAGTTTTCTTGCTGCATTTTACCAAATTCTCCTCATTAACTGCTTCGCTTATCTCTATGACATACCCATTGTCCAATTCTAGTTCCATTCCACCACTCATCATTCCCAGAATAACTTGTCACTTGCTGGCATATCCAGGAACAGACCTGCATTCCTGGTACCATTGCCATTTTTAATGTGCACCGTCACAAATGTACTGTCCTGCATGGTTCCTGATAATTGCCCCAGACATGGCAGTCAGGGGGAAAGCGTAGCTCGCTTTGCGGGCAGGGACCTGGATCTCCTGCTGGACGGGGTGGTACAGACCCAGGTCTTCCCCCAGCACCAGCAGTGGAGAACGCAACACCAAATCAGGTCCAGCCTGCTCTGAGATTGCTGCCCAGGCCACAGCAATCTCAGCCATCTGGAGGACCACCCAGTGATGTAGGAAGAAGGTCAATGACCTTTTCCTCTACACCAATATAAGTGCCACCATCTTCTCTCCTCAATACCTCACACTCCTTCTATCCCTGCTCCTGCATCCACACAGACCCCCGCAAAAAGGTTCAAGCTCCACCCCCTCTCACAGTTGCCCACTACATTTTTTCCTTCATTCTGCCACCCCATCTCCTGGCACCCCAACTCCTGGCACCAGCAGCCCTGCATGCCCTCCTTGCTGCCTACTCACCCACCCGGGACACCTCCCCACCTGCTCCAACCATTTTCAGTTCCCTTAATATCTCATTCCAGGAGGAAATAGGGCCATAATAGGATAGACCGACTCAAGACAGATGGTGGGGTACCCAACATTCAGTTCCTGACCCCATGCATGCAATAGCTTCCTGACTTTGACCACCCCAAGAGGCTGACTAACCATGTCCCGAGTCCCTGGACTGTTATCACAGGCTGACTGTTGACATATTGTGCCAGGATGCTCCAGGCCAAGCCTATCTCCCTTGAATTGACCGAGGACCGTTAATATTTTGGGGGGGGGCACAGGTTCGAATGCCACCACGGCAGGCGGTGAAATTCGAATTCAACTAAAAAAGTTTAAAAAAAGCTAGCCCATCCACAGCTGGTTCAATAATCCCCTTGACAGAGGGGAATCTGTCATCCTTGCCAGATATGATAGGAGGCTGGAAGAACACAGCAAGCCAAGCAGCATCAGGAGGTGGAGATGTTGACGTTTCAGGTGTAACCGTTCTTCAGGATAGGGGGTGGGTGTAGGGGGAGCTGCAGATAAAGGGGATGGCAGGGGCAGGGTGGTGAGGTGGGGATAGGTGAAGACAGGTAGAGGGTACGACCTATTGGAGGAACAACGCAAATTGGAGGAACAACACCTCATCTTCCGGGTGGGCAGCCTACAGCCCGGAGGACTCAACATTGAGTTCTCCAATTTCAAATAATCTCCCTCCTCATCCCCCCACTCCCTTCCCCCCCGGCCCCCCCTTCCAGTCCACTTATCGGATTCCCTCCTCTCATTGACCAACCGGGTCATACCCTCTACATGAGTTCACCTCCTCAGCCCTGCCACCCACTTTATCTGCAGCTCCCCCCAACACCCACCCCCAGCCCTGAAGAAGGGGTACACACGAAATGTCAACATCTCCATCGCCCGATGCTGTCTGGCTTGCTGTGTTCTTCCAGCCTCCTGCCTCTCCACCTTGGATTCCAGCATCTACAGTTTTTATGCCCCTATCCTTACCCAGCCTGGCGTATATGTGATTCCAGACCTACAGCCGATGTGTCGACTCTTAATGGCCATCTGACCAATTAGGGATGGGCAATAATCACTGTGGTTCAATTTAGAAACTATGAGTAGCTTCCTGGCTTTGTGACTGTGTTAAACAGTGAGGCAATGTGGTGATGTCGAGAGATAAGGTGCAAAAAGATAAGGCAGGGATGCGGTGATATCCATTTGGGCTCAGAGTGAGCACTACGGCACCTAGAGAACAGGTCAGAGATGTCCCCTGGTACAGCACAGGAGCTGGGTGTGTGTACTTGAGCCAGAAAGTGTTCTTGCTGCCGTGTTATAATGATAGTTGGTGGTACAACACTGAAGTGCAAAATTGTACTGTAAGTGGATCAGAGAAATGCCAAGGGGTTCATTCTCATGGTGGGTAGTGCAATAAGAAGCCGCATATGAGGTGAGATCTGCAGTTAATTAGTTGATAATCCTCCTTAATAATGTTATGGACCTGACCGAACCCCCTGCAAATATATCAAGGAGGTAGCTTAGACCCTAAGTTTTATCTTATTTAAATGCAAGAGTAAGATGCCATGTTCCAGATGTGATTTGATTGGTAAAATAACTAGGCTTTAAGCAAAACATGTGTTATTCTTACATTACAGTAAAAATACATACAAAAAAGTTATAATTTTAACTCTATTGAAATATTTAACAAAAGAATATATAGACTAATCATCAATATTCCAATATAGCAGCAGCCCAGAAACACACCCTTGGCAAAGGCAAATTCAGCAAAACAGATTATCTCAAGAGCTGTCTCCAGTCCAGGAGAAATGAACACCAAATAAAATAAACTAGCAGCAGAGAGAGAAATCACGCTCTTAGCTGCTGCAGAGAGAGAGCTGTACCTATCAGCTTCAAACCCTCAACTTCAAGTGAAACCTAGCAACTGTGTGAGTCTGACTCCACTCACTCATGCTGCTTTCGTCTTTTCAAAAAACGCTCATTGAGCTCAAAACTGTTTAACCCCTGCTTCTGAAGCAGACATCCTTTCACCACTGTGAAAGCACCTCTCTATAAGAGATACAGCGCAGACCAAATCCCTCTTCAAGGCACAATAATGTCACAAGTGGCAACTCTCTGCTACCTGTAAAGACTCTTAATTTGACACTTGGAACTTAGTTCAAAGATACAGTAAATTGGTCCCAACACTGACAGAGTCCTCACTGGACCTCCTGTACAATTCTGCTGCAGGTTTTGCCAAACTCCATGTCATTCAGACTCCTATAAGATTCTGTATTGATTCTCTGAAAGGAATAAAAGTTCACCTGTAGGCCTAAACTGTATCCTCAACTTCCTGGAAGATTATTATCTCATTGAAACATATAAAATATTTAATGGATAGACAGGGTCGATGCAGGTCAGATATTTCCCTGTGGACATCCAAAACCAGGGGGCATCATTTAAAATTAAGGAGATTTAAGTTAGAACTGAGATGAGAAGAATTCTTTTTTCTCACAGTGTGATGTATCTTTGAAATTCTCTACCCCAGAGGGCTGAAGAAGTTCAGTCTTTAGCATTTTTTAGGTGCAGATAGATAGATTTTCGATTTTAAATTGTATATACAGAGATATAGGGATAGTGTCAAAAGATAAGGGCCCACGGTGTCAGAGGTAGTATATTGGCATGGTAGAAAATTAGCTAATGGATAGGAAACAGCAATGAGGGGTTCTTTATCGGGTTGGTGACCTGGTACCAGTGGGATTCTGCAAGGATCAGTGCTGGAGCCACAGCTATTTACAAAATATATTAATGCCTTGGAGGAAGGAAGCACATATACTGTAGCCAGATTTGCAAAAGACACAAAAATGGGTGGAAAGGCAAGATGCAAGTGGGATGCAAAGAGTTTATAGGGAGATTTTAGTAGGTTAATTGTGGGCAACAAGTTGATAAGCGGAGTATAATGTGGGAAATGTGAAATTGTTCCGTTTGGAAGACAGAGCAAAAGAGCAGGTTATTTTTAAACAGGGAAAAGCTGCAGAAAGCTGCAATATAGAGGGACTTGGGGATACTTGTACATGAACACAGAAAGCTAGCACAATGGTGCAGCAGGTAATCAGGAAGGCTACTGGAATGTTGGCTTTACTACAAGGAGTTGGAGTATAAGAGACAGGAAGTATTACTGAAACTGGACAAGGTGCTAGGGGGAGCACATCTAGACCAGCCTTGAGCATATTAGAAGAGCATAAAGATAACGAAGATACAAGTGAGGGTCAAAGAAGCGCTTGAGAGAAGGGTAACACCAATCAATGTTTTTGACTGGAAAAGGGTGTGTGTGTATATGTTTGTGTGAGAGAGGGGGAGCGACAGAGCAAGAGAAAGAGAGAGAGAGAGAGAGAGAGCAATGCCACCACGAGGTGGAACATCATGTGCCCAAACAAAATCTCAACATCATTGCATTCTATTTGTGAGATTGATTTCATTAATGGGACTGCTGCAGGCAGCAACTCATCTTACATATTCCCAGAGATCTCACTTGCATTTAATGACGCGTTTAGATCGAAACTTTGATCTAATTATAAAACAGTTGGAGTAAGACATAATAAACATCAAACGTTACTGAACCTTATGGCATCAGCATGCTGCAGTAACACTCTCTGTCACTTATAAAGACTACATTAAACGTCTCATTGTGCAGAACTTGAAACTACGGCAAAAGGAGACTAGAGATTGAAGCTTTTCATCTTGTACTCATCAAAACTCAAATGCTGGTTACAGAGGCACCATCTTATCCAGAATGCGGCGAGGGTGGCAAGAGAAAAGTGGCCACTCAATTCAAATTGAGATGCAAAGGAACACCCCAAGGATAGTGAATATAGAATTCTCTCCCCCAGAGAGCTGTGAAAGTTAAATCACCAAAGGTATTTCAAGAGGAAATTGATAGATTTTTAAAATATCAAGGAGTTGGAAGCTTGGAGAAGCCAACACAAAAGAAAAAATTTGAGGCTTGGGGCAGGTCAGCCATGATCTTATAGAATGGCAGGCAGATGTGAGGGGCTGAATGGCCTGCTTCCACTCCTAATTATTTAGCTATATGGCCTAATCCCCAATTTCTGGTTTATTTCTGATCTATTCTTCTTTATTTTGCTTCTGAACCTATGAACATATGCAGCACCTTTCCCATCTGAGTAACCCCATTTATTATAGTCCTTGTGGCTGATTTGTTTCTCATTTCTACTGGCCAGACCAGTTCAGATGGAGCTTATCACAATGGCATTGTTGATTTCTGGCTCAATATTAATACCTGTCTCGCATGAAATAAAACCCCTCCTTCCAACACCACTGCTTCATTCACATGTTCATTCTTCTGATCTGTTTAGCCCTATGGCTAGGGTAATAAGTCCGAATCTATAAACCTGGTGGTCCATTCTGTAATGGACAGGATATTTTCTTTAGTCTTCATGAATCACTCCATCTTTTCTGTCCCTCTCCAATATCAGTTCTGGCCGCTCAGTTATAGGAAGGATATTACTTAAGGTGGAGAGAGTTCAGTAGAGATTTACCAGAAAGTTGCTGGGTATGGAAGATTTGAACTATAAAGAAAGGCTGGACAGGCTGGGACTTTTTTTCACTGGAATGTAGGAGGTTGAGAGGCAACCTTATAAAAGTTCATAAACTATTGAGAGGCATAGCTGGAGTTAATTATCTTTTCCCTGGGATGGGGGATTTCAAGACCAGGGGGCACATTTTTAAGTGAGAGGAGAAAGATTTAAAAAGACACAGGGGCAAAAGTTTTACACAGAGGGTGATTCTCATGTGGAATGAATTTCCTGAGGTAGTGGTGGATGTGGGTACAATTACAATGTTGAAAGTTTTGGAGATGCCAGTGTTGGACTGGGGTGGACAAAGTTAAAAATCACACAACACCAGGTTATAGTCCAACAGGTTTAATTAGAAGGACTAGCTTTCGCTCCGAAAGCTATAACCTGGTGTTGTGTGATTTTTAACTTAATGTTGAAAGACATTTGGATAAGTACTTGAATGGGAAAGATATGGGCCAGGAGCAGGCAGGTGGAACTATGCTTGGGATTATGCTTGTTTAGCTTGGGAACATGGTTGGCAAGGACTGGTTAGACCGTGCTGTATGACTCTATGATTCGAAAAGTCTCTCATTGTGGAAAGTAAAATACCACATGGGACTCTCCATCCTGCTAACAAAAGATACTGCTTTTCACGCTATAGTTGAGTCACTTACAACAACCAGAATACACATCCCTACACCTCTGAAGTCCCACGGTCTGGCTTATTTTACTCACCATTAACACTTAAACTCACAGGCAGCAAATACATTGCCTTGTGCATGTTGGTTTCCACATCAATCGACAGCCACCCGTTCCTGATCTCGGTCTGATTCTCTGATACCACATGAGGTCCACATAAAGTCTTCACCAGAAGAATGGCTGAGTCTCAATGAACAATAAATAGGTTTATTACGTGTTACTTAGTAGCTAGTTACACTCTGAGATGTGTGATCTCTTTCTGAGACTATCAGGCTGAACTTCAGGTGAAATGTACATTGCCACTTAGCCAAATGCTGTTAACATGAGAAACAATTACTAAAATCGACACAGAATTTACAGGACACAGACAACTGGTTAATTTCTCTCAGGAACAGCCAATTTCATCCTGTGATTCATATGCTATAATGTTCGTTCACCTTTCAAGATACTATCAGATACAATATAGTGTACTTTTTAAAAAATTGACCTTGTGATGTATATAACACTGGCAGGGTCAGAAATAATTGCTTGTCACTGAGTTCCCTTGGGAATATGATGGTGGGCCAGTTTCTTGACCTGCTGCAGCTTTATGCAGTATTCATACTCGAGTGCAGTCTGGGAAGGAATTCCAGACATTTAGCCCAGCAACAGTAATATTGATCTAAGTCATTGTCTGTGATGTGGCACAGAGTAGTATTCATGCATCTGCTGCCCTTGTTCTTCATAGTGGAATAGCCTCTGGGTTTCAAAGGTGTTTTTGAAGGTGGTTTGATGACTTGCTACATTGCATCCTGCAGATGGTACATTCTGTTGGCACTATGCGTCCATGATGAAGAGAGTAAATGTTGGTGGTTGGAGTACTAATTGTGCACGCTGCTTTGTCGTGGATGGCTTTGAGCTTCTTTTTGGATCTGCACCCCTCCATCCAAGTGGGGAGCATTCCATCACACTCCTAACTAATGCCCTGCATTATGCTGAGGGAAGTTAGGAGGTGAGTTGCTCGCATAGAGTTCCCAGTCTCTGACCATTTAAGCGTAATATGTACATGGTTGGTCAGATTATGTTTATAGTTAATGGTAACTTCCCCCACCAGGATGTTGATGATTGTGCTGTCAAAGGGAAATGGTTGTCTCAGAGATGATCAGAGTATTGCTGCAAATGTTATCAACGCGAGTGTAGATATAATCCTGTGTACAGTAAATTAGAGAAATAACTGGTTAATCTGTTTTAATGGTTTTTAGTGAGGAATAAATGCTGAACAGCCTACTTTCTCTTCATCGAGAGTCCAAGGTTTCTTCACACCCACTTGGAACTCTTCAACTTGGCCTTGATTTGGCACCTTGTTCAAAACATGACATGACAGACAGTGCTGCACACCCTCAAGATCCTGCACTGAAAGATCACCTTCAGATCGTGAGGGGGTTTGAACTCATGCCCCCTTTTGAGGGACGAGTGTTCGCAGATGTGCTATATTATAAACAGTGACCCACTTCAAAACGTTCTCAGTCAGTTGTGAAGTTCTTTGGCCCATCAGCAAGACAGCATAAATCCAAGTGATAAGTGGTAAGTAATACTTGTAGCAATATAGCTTATGCCCAAAACGTCAACTCTCCTGCTCCTCGGATGCTGCCTGACCTGCTATGCTTTTCCAGCACTGCTCTAATCTTCAGCATAAATCCAAGTCTCTCCTTTATTCACAAAATGAACTATCCCGTCCCAAGTCGACGGGCAGGATGATACTGGAAACCATTTTCAGTGTAAGGCACCAACAATTTTTAGTTTTTAGTATTTTTAGTTTTTTATATTTTTAGTTTTTCTCTGTTTTCATCAGCAGAGCTGCCAACAGTAACAAGAGCAGAAGGAAGTGAATGGATCCCTGATAGATTTTCTCCTGCTGGAGACTGCAAGCTGTGTCAGAAATTGTTCTGTGACAATTACAGGCAAATCATTGAGCTGAGCAACAATACAGGTTCTCAATTATCTTCAATGTCTATTATTAAGATGGAGAAATCTTTTCTTTTATATAATTGAAAACCTTCAAAACCAAGGCAATACATAAACATCAATTTAATCTGGAATGAATCACACCATCTGAACTCTTTGTTCACTTGGATATGGGTTTATTTTTAATGCATTTACTTTTTCTAATTTTGTTTTTTGCCTTTTCTGAAGAAGGAAAGCAATTCATAAAATAAGTAAATGTTTGTTAGAATGTTGAAAAGGCTGTGCCTGCATTTTTGAACTGTTGGAAGAATTGGTTTCACATTCACAATTTTCCCCAGTGTATTTTTTAAGGGGTTTAGAGATGTGGCTCACTCAGTCTTTCTTTAGCTCTCCATCTTAGAACCCCCTTTGTAGAAACTGTGGTTAATTACACTGACATTACTACAACATCATACATTGTTCATTTGCTGCATTTATGATTTGACAGGGAGGGGATCTGGCGGTGTGGTATTTTCCCAGATGATCACAGTGTGGCATGTGCCTCCTTTCACTGAATGTGATCCTGGGTAAGAACAATTTACCACCTCCAACCACCTTTACTTTGTCCTGGATCTACCTCGTGGGAGTGGTACAGCACTGTAGAGTATCTCTGGAGGGGACACTGTTCTCAGATAACTACAATGTTTGTTGCATAACAGCCACAAGTGCAATTATATTTGGTCAGGTCTATGTAGCAGGAGCAGATGGGACAAAGGTATTCACCCCAATGAAAGCAATGTCTCCACCCACAGACTGCGTGTGACATCAGTGAAATAGGTGGAGCCAATGTAACATAAACATTAACTTGCTCAGAACCACGACCTCATACAATAGAAAGCACACGATGGAACCTCCAAGAATGTGCCCAACCAGAGGTGGCAACTCATCACACAAGGCTTTACCAGCTTCCTCGGACAAATAACATTAATCCATTCTGCTCTTAACTCAAATGCTTTCCCTGAAAAACTAATGAACCACCAACCGAACAGTGGGAATCCCAAACATCGATTCTGCCTCATCATTGTACAACAATGGGGAGGGTGTACCATAGGGGAGGGTGTAATGGGGACGGTGCAACGAGTGGGAGAGTGTATTGGGGAAGATGCACCAATGGGGAGAGTGCGCAAATGAGTAGGGTGTACTAATGGGGAGGGTGAAATGTGGAGGGTGTAACAATGAGGAGGGTGCAACAATGGGGAGGGTGTAATGTGGAGGGTGCAACACATGGGAGGATGCAACAATGGGGAGGGTGCACTAATGGGGAGGGTGCACCAATAGGAAGAGTGCACCAATAGGGAGAAAGCAGCAATGGACACTGACTTCTGAATCCAGGAACTTATTGGTGACTTCAGCAGCTCATTCAGAACCTCCTGTTCCAGTGAGAAATGCTTCCTGATGAAGCGCTTATGCCCAAAACATTGATTTTCCTGCTCCTTGGATGCTGCCTGACCTGCTGTGCTTTTCCAGCACCACAATAGTGACTCTGATCTCCAGGATCTGTGGATCTCACTTTCTCCTGGGTGTGAGCTGATGTACTTTAGTAGAAGGAACATGGAGAAACAGTATAACATCACATCACCCATGCTAAAACTTCGCTGTTGCATTTTCTACCTCACTGACTATCCTACTCCACACCCCTCACTGTTTCCCTCCCATTCATGTACCCTACTCCCTCAATGTTTTCCATTCTCCTGTGAGCAAGGGAACAGGGCAGTGAGTCAGAGGGAGGAAATGAGGGACAGAGAGAGTATTGTCCAGGGAGGTAGCACCGTGGTTGGTGAGGTGGGAGGTGATTGGAGTGGAAAATGGAGTGCCAAGGAGAAACTTTCATTGGGCCCATACTGATATTGATAGTTGCATCGCACCAAAGAGCCAATGGGCAGAATGTGCCAATGGGTCAAGTGTACCAATAGGGAGGGTGCATAAATGGGGAGGATGCAACAATGCAGATGATACAACAATGGAGAGAGTGCAACAATGGGGAGAGTGCACCAATGGGGAGGGTGCATGACTGGGGAAGGGTGCACCAATGGGGAGGGAGCTACAATGGGAAGAGTGCAACAATGGGGAAGGTGCATCAATAAGGAGGTTGCAACAATGAGAAGGTGCAAAAATTGAGACTGTGGGGAGAGTGCACCAATGGGGAGACTGCAACAATGGAGAAGGTGCAACCATGGGGGAGGGTGCAACAATGGAGAGGGTGCACCGATGGGGACAGTGCAATAGGGACAGTGCAACAATGGTGAGGTTGCAACAGTGGGGAGAGTGCACCATTGGGGATGGTTCACCGATGGGGAGGGTGCAGCAATGGGAAGAATGCAATAGGGAGGGTGCACCAATGGGGAGGGTGCAGTAGGGAAGGTGCACCAACGGAGAGGTTGCAACAATGGGAAGAGTGCAATGGGGAGGGTGCACCAATGGGGAGAGTGCACCAATGGAGAGACTGCACCAATGGGAAGGGTGCAACAATGGGAGAGTGCACCAATGGGGAGGATGCAACAATGGGGAGGGTACAACAATGTGTAGGGTGCAACAACGGGGAGAGGGCACCAATGGGGAGGATGCAACAATGAGTAGGGTGCAACAATGGGGAGAGTGCACCAATGGGAGAGTGCACCAATGGGAGAGTGCACCAATGGGGAGGGTGCACGACTGGGGAAGAGTGCAACAATGGGGAAGGTGCATCAATGAGGAGGTTGCAACAATGGGGAGAGAGCAATGGAGAGGGTGCAACAAATGGGGATGGTGCACCAATGGGGAGGATGCAACAATGAGAGGATGCAACAATGAGGGGGTGCAAACTTTGAAACTGTGCAACAGTGGGGAGAGTCACCAATAGGGAGGGTGCAACAATGGGGAGATTGCAACAATGGAGTGGGTGCACCAAGGGGGAGGGTGCAACAATGGGAAGAGTGCAATGGGGAGGGTGCACCAATGGGAAGAGTGCACCAATGGGGACAGTGCAATAGGGAGGGTGCAACAATGGTGAGGTTGCAACAATGGGGAGAGTGCACCTTGGGGATGGTGCACCGATGGGGAGGGTGCAACAATGGGAAGAGTGCAATGGGGAGGGTGCACCAATGGGAAGAGTGCACCAATGGGGAGGGTGCACCAATGGGGAGGGTGCACCAATGAGTAGGGTGCAACAACGGGGAGAGGGCCCCAATGGAGAGGGTGCAACAATGGGGAGAGTGCACCACTGGGGAGAGTGCAATGGGGGGGTTGCACTAATTGCGAGGCTGTAATAATGGGGAGAGTGCAATAGGAGGGTGTACCAATGGGGAGGTTATAACAATGAGAGAGTGCAATGGGGAGGGTGCAACAACGTTGATGGTACCCCAATGTGGAGGATGCAACACTGAGAGAGTGCAACAATGGAAAGTGTGCAACAATTGGGAGGGTGTCCCAATGGGGAGAGTGCACCAATGGGTAGGATGCAACAATGGGGAGGGTGCACCAACGGGGAGGGTGCACCTATGGGGAGGGTGCATCAATGGGGAGGGTGTAGCAATGGGTAGAGTGGACTAATGTGGAGGATGCACCAATGAGTAGGGTGCAACAATGGGAGAGGGCACCAATGTGAAGGATGCAACAACAGAGGGGGTACACCAATGGAGAGAATGCACCAATTTCTGCCTCAAATGGTATCTCCAACATCAAGTTGGGGAGGGCTGATAAGACTTGGATTTGACCTCTCACCTGCGACTCTCCCTCTGTACAAGGATTATCAGTCTGAATAAAGTGCTCACGTCTCTATTAGCTGGGGGCTTGAAGCGATAAAGTGTTACCAACTGAATAGCACTAATTGTTAAAATTGTAAGCTTTCAGTAATATTACAGCAGGTGGGAAAGGCACTTGTCGTACCCCTACCTCAATCTCAGGAGATGTAGGTTCAAGTCTCACTGACTCTCTTCAGTGACAAAGAGAGGCTGGATAAGCACTGGCTCAGTGGTTAGCACTGCCACCTCACAGCATGAGGGTCCCAGGTTCGATTCCAGCCTCGGGCAACTGCCTGCGTGGAGTTACATATTCTCCCCATGTCTGCGTGGGTTTCCTCCCGCAATCCAAAGATATGCAGGTTAGGTGGATTGGCCATGGGGAATACAGGGATGGGATAGAGTGGGCCTGCATGAGATGCTTTTCAGAGGGTTGCTGTGGACTCGATGGGCCAAATGGCCTCTTTCTACACTGTAGGGATTCTACAAAGGTTGGGTTGTTTTCTTTGGAGCTGAGGGGGGACCTGATTGAGATTATGAGGGGCATGGGCAGGGTGAATAGAGAGCAGCTCTTCCCCTTAATCAAAGGGTCACTAACAAGGGGGCATAATTTTAAAGCAGAAGGTGGTTAAGACAGGATTCAAGGAAGAACATTTCATCCAGAATGTGGTGGGTGTCTGGGATGCACTGCCTGGGAGGGGAGATGAGGAAGAGAACATTTGATATTCAAGGCTAAAGGTCTAAGTGTGGGACAGTGGGACGAGTGTAAGGTACTGGTATATTTTTGGTGACACAGACTTGATGGGCCTTCTGTACTGTGTGACGCTGTGTGGATTCACATCTCTGAACAGGCTGTTTAGGAAATATCCATAGCTGATGAGACCGCCCTATCAACATCTCCATAGCTCCTTCCTGGTTGGTTGTGTCTTCCTCTTCCTATGATTAGCTGTCTCTGAAAAGAGAAACACTTTCAAACTATGAAAATATGTAAGTTGAGAAAATAAACTGCAGGAGTAAGGAAATGAAAGTTATCATGAAAAGACAGAAATGTCTAAACACAGCTTTTGGATTTTCATAGAATCGTAGGATCCCTACAGTGCATAACGGGGCCATTCGGCCCATTGAATCTGCACTGACCCTCCAAAGAGCATCTCAACCCTGTTTCCTATCCTGTAACCCCACATTTACCACGGCCTGCACATCTCTGAACACTACGGGGCATGGCCAATCCATTAATCACTGCTGTGATTTAGCCAGCCAATGGATACTGACTGGAAGCCTCTGTCTTTGTCTAATGTTAGCATCCTTCTGCTTAAATTATGGTACAGTCGGAAACTTTCCTGTAATCTTCAAAATCTGAATCCTTGACAGAACAGACAAGGAACTGCAGCCACTTTCACAGGGGATCTTGGAAGAGCCTATGAGTAGGGCACCATCTGGTGGATGAATACTGAACTGCAGAATTGAACCAGAGAAATAAAATCATCACGTGGGTCACCAAAAGTCCCCAAAGCAGTGTTAGTAATCCTTTACAAAAACAGAAGTTGTTGGGAAGACTCAGCAGGACTGGTAGTATCTGTGGAGAGAAAGCAAAGTTAACATTTCACAACCAGTGACCCTTCATTGGAATGTTTTGGAAAACATTAACTCTGCTTTCTCTCCACAGATGCTGCCAGGCTTGCTGAGTTTTCCCAACAATTTCTGTTTTTGTTCCTGATTTCCCAGCATCCACAGTTCTTTGATTTTTCAAAAACTTTAAATTGTAATCGTTTGCCTGACACCTTTAAGAGTCATTCCCATTTGAGGTGTCATTTGTGATCAGTTTAATGTCACATCTGTAAACAAATAAACTATCGTGCAAGTAATCATTCTCAAAATGCAATGCATTAATAGAGTCACATAGTTTAAACAGTGAATCTACACAGCTACTGCCTTTGCTGTTTGAGTTCAAGTATCTCTGGATATCGAGTGCATCTGAGAAAAAGTAACAAACAGTGAAGTTCATAACTGACTTCAGAGGAACCTGTATCGGGGAGCACACAGCGGGGGACATCGTTTTTAAATGCTGTAAATCTAAACTAGTGAGTAGAGTGGGTTCTTTTCTGATTATATGTTTTACTGAGATCTCTCTCTTGATTAAATATAAAACATAAGTCCCTGGAGCATCAGAGGCTGAGGGGTGACCTTATAGAACATAGAACATTACAGCGCAGTACAGGCCCTTCGGCCCTCGATGTTGCGCCGCCCTGTCATACTAATCTGAAGCCCATCCCACCTACACTATTGCATTTACGTCCATATGCCTGTCTAATGAAGACTTAAATGAACTTTAACTTGGCGAATCTACTACTATTGCAGGCAATGCATTCCATACCCTTACTACTCTCTGAGTAAAGAAACTACCTCTGACATCTGTCTTATACCTATCTCCCCTGACTTTAAAGCTGTGTCCCCACGTGTTTGCTCTCCCCATGCTTGGAAAAAGGCTCTCCCTGTCCACCCTATCTAAACCTCTGATTATCTTGTATTTCTCTATTAAGTCACCTCTCAACCTTCTTCTCTATAACGAGAACAGCCTCGAGGCCCTCAGCCTTTCCTCGTAAGACATTCCCTCCATACCAGGCAACATCCTAGTAAATCTCCTCTGCACCCTTTCCAAAGCTTCCACATCCTTCTTATAATGCGGTGACCAGAACTGTACACAATACTCCAAGTGTGGCCGTACCAGAGCTTTGTACAGCTGCAGCATAAGCTCCTGGTTCCGGAACTCAATCCCTCTATTAATAAAGGCCAAAACACTGTATGCCTTCTTAACAACCCTGTCAATCTGGGTAGCAACTTTCTGGGATCTGTGTAGATGGACACCGAAATCCCTCTGCTCATCCGCACTCTCTAGAATCCTACCATTAGCCCAGTACCCTGCATTCCGATTACTCCATCCAAAGTGTATTATCACCTCACACTTGTCCACATTAAATTCCATTTGCCACCTCTCAGCCCAGCTCTGCCTCCTATCTATGTCTCTCTGCAACCTACTACATCCTTCATCACTATCCACAACTCCACCGACCTTAGTGTCATCCGCAAATTTGCTAACCCACCCTTCTATGCCCTCATCCAGGTCATTTACAACAATGACGAACAGCAGTGGACCTAACACCAGCCCTTGCAATACGCCACTAGTAACTGGACACCAAGATGAACATGTTCCATCAACTACAACCCTCTGTTTTCTTTCAGTAAGACAATTACTGATCCAAACTGCTATGTCTCCCACAATCCCATTCCTCCGCATTTTGTATAATAGCCTACTGTGGGGAACCTTATCGAATGCCTTGCTGAAATCCATATACACCACATCAACCGGTTTACTCTCATCTACCTGTTTGGTCACTTTGTCAAAAAACTCAATAAGATTCATTAGGCACGATCCTACCCTTCACAAAACTGTGCTGACTGTCCCTGATCAGATTATTGTTTTCTAGATGGTTACAAATCCTATCTCTGATAACCTTTTCCAACACTTTACCAACAACTGAAGTGAGACTCACTGGTCTGTAATTACCAGGGTTGTCTCTACTACCGTTTTTGAACAAGGGAACCACATTTGCTATCCTCCAGTCCTCAGGCACTATTCCTGCAGACAATGATGATTTGAAGATCAATGCCAAAGGCTCAGCAATCTCTTCCCTTGCTTCCCAGAGGATCCTAGCATAGATCCCACCTGGCCTAGGGGACTTGTCTATCTTCACCTTCTGTAATAATTCCAATACCTCTTCTTTGTGAACCTCAATCTCGTCTAGTCTAGATGCAAGTATCTCTGCATCTTCCTCGCCAACATTGTCATCTTCTATGTTGAACACTGTTGAAAAATATTTATTTAGTGCTTCCCCATCTCCTCTGCCTCCACACACAGCTTCCCACTATTATCCTTGATTGGCCCTAATTTAACTCTCATCATTCTTTTATTCCTGACATACTTATGAAAAGCCTTAGGGTTAACCCTGATCCTATCCGCCAACAACTTCTCATGTCTCCTCCTGGCTTTTCTGAGCTCTCTTTTTAGGTCTTTCCTGGCTTCTTTGTAACCCTCAAGTGCCCTAACTGAGTTTTCACATTTTGCCCTATCATAAGCCTTCTTCTTCTTCTTGACCATAGATTCCACTTCCTTAGTAAACCACGGCTCACGCGTTCTATAATGTCTGCCCTGTCTAACAGGCACATACTTATCTAGGACACACAGGAGCATTTCCTTGAATAAGCTCCACATTTTTAATGTGCTCATCCCCTGCAGTTTCCTCCCCCAATCTATGCTTCCTAAATCTTTCCTAATTGCATTGTTATTTCCCTTCCCCCAGATGTAACTCTTGCTCGGTGGAGTACACCTATCCCTTTCCATCATTAAAGTAAGCCTAACAGAATTGTGATCGCTGTCTCCAAAGTGCTCACCTGCTTCCAAATCTACCGCCTGGCCAGGCTCGTTACCCAGTACTAAACCTAAAGTGGCTTCGCCCCTTGTAGGCCTGTCTACATTCTGTGTCAGGAAGCCCTCCTGCACACACTGGACAAAAACTGACCCATCTATAGTACTCGTACTGTAGTGTTCCCAGTCAATATTTGGATAGTTGAAGTCCCCCACGACAACTACCCTGCCTCTCTCACTCCTATCGAGAATCATCTTTGCTATCTTTTCCTCTACATCTCTGGGACTATTCGGAGGCCTATAGAAAACTCCCAGCATGGTGACTTCTCTTTTCCTGTTTCTAACCTCAGCCCATACTACCTCAGTTAATGAGTCTCAAAATGTCCTTTCTACAACTGTAATATTGTCCCTGATCAACAATGCCACACCTCCCCCTCTTTTACCATCTTCTCTGTTCTTACTGAAACATCTGAATCCTGGAACCTGCAACAACCATTCCTGTCCCTGCTCTATCCATGTCTCCGTAATGGCCACAACATCGAAGTCCCAGGTACCAACCCATGCTGCCAGTTCACCCACTTTACTTCAGATGCTCCTCATGTTGAAGTACACACACTTCAAACCAGGTTCTCACTTGCCAGTGTCAGGTAAATGATTTTGTAACTCCCTACTCTCATCTTCTTCTGCACCTGTCCTACAACTTTGGTTCCCATCCCCCTGCTGTATTAATTTAAATCCACCTTAATAGAGGTTTATAAAATCATGAGGGCATGGATAGGGTAAATGGACAATTGTTGGGGTGGGGGAGTCCAGAACTAGAGGGCGTAGGTTTAAGGTGAGAGGGGAAAGATTTAAAAGGGACCTAAGGGGCAACTTTTTCACACAGAGGGTGGTGCGTGTATAGAATGTGCTGCCAGAGGAAGTGATGGAGGCTGGTACAATTGCAACATTTAAAAGGCACCTGGATGGGTACATGAACAGGGAGAGTTTAAAGGGATATGGACCAAATGCTGGCAAATGGGACTAGATTAGTTTAGGATATCTGGTTGGCATGGACGGGTTGAACCGAAGGGTTTCTTTCTGTGCTGTATATCACTATGACTCTAATATCAAATCAGCCGTGTTCTCATTGAATAGCAGAGCACACTCAATGGGCTGAATGGCCTACTTCTGCTGCTGGATCTTACAGCCGTAACAGGTTATTCTAAAAGGGCTGGGGAATCAAAAGCAAGAGGCATTGTCACAAAATGCAAACCATGCCATTTACGTAGAATTGAATTGAATTGAATTGATTGTCACATGTACTGAGGTACAGTGAAAAGCTTTGTCTTGTGAGCAATACAGGCAGATCACGGAGTTAAGTAGCATCGATAGTAAATAACAGGTAAGCAGCAGCAAAAACAAAAACACAGGTATATAGGTGAATGTTAAGAGTTTGAGAGTCCATTCAATATTCTAACAGGAGGGTAGAAACTGTTACAAAACCGGCTGGTGGGTGTGTTCAGGCTTCTGTACCTTCTCCCCGATGGTAGAGGTTGTAGAAAAACATTGCCAGGGTGGGATGGATCTTTGAGAATACTGGCGGCCTTTCCTTGACAGCGGGACTGGGAGATGGATTCAATAGATGGGAGGTTGGCCTTTGTGATTGTCCGGGCTGAGTTCACCGCTCTCTGTAACCGTGTCTGATCTTGAATGGTACAGCTGCCATACCGGGTAGTGACACATCCAGACAGGATGCTCTCGATGGCACACCTATAAAAGTTGGCAAGGGGATTCACCGTCATGTCAAATTTCCTCAGCTGCCTGAGGAAGAAGAGACATTGTTGGGCCTTTGTAACCAGTACACCCACATGAAGAGTCCAAGAAAGTTTGTTGTGAATAACCACTCCCAGGAGCTTGATACTCTCCACTCATTCCACCTCTGTGATGTTAATGTGTAGGGGGAGCATGAGTAACACCCGCCGAAAGTAAATAATGATTTCTTTGGTTTTGCCGGCATTGAGAGCTAGGTTGTTCTCGGTGCACCATTTTCCCAGGTCTTCCACCTCCTGTCTGTAGCCTGTTTCACCGCCATCTGAGATTCGACTGACTATGGTGATGTCATCAGTGAATTTGTAAATGGCATTAGTCTGGTATTTGGTGACGCAGTCCTGGGTATACAATGAGTACAGTAGGGGGCTGAGTACACACCCCTTGGGGGCTCCAGTGTTGAGTGTTAGTGATGATGAAATATTGTCCCCAATCTTCACTGATTGTGGCCTGTGGGTCAGGAAACTGAGGATCCAGTTGCAGAGAGTGGGGCTTAGTCTGAGATCACTAAGTTTAGTAATCAGTCTCGAGGGGTAATAGTGTTGAAGGCTGAACTGTGATCAATGAGTAGGATTCTTACATCACTGTTCTTGGTGTCAAGATGTTCGAGGGAGGAGTGAAGGGCAAGTGATATGGCATCTGACATGGATCTGTTGGTCCGATAGACAAATTGGAGTGGGTCAAGAGTAGTGGGGAGGCTGGAGGTGATTAATGCCATGACCAGCCTTTCAATGCACTTCGTGACCACTGACGTTAGGGCCACTGGGCGGAAGTCATTGAGACATGCTGCATGAGCCTTCTTAAGCACAGGGATGATGTTGGCCTCTTAAAACAGGCAGGGACAGTGGCCTGCTGAAGGGAGAGGTTGAAGATGTCCGAGAAGACATCTCCGAGTTGATCTGTGCTTACTCTGAGTGCACGGCCTGGTACTCCGTCTGGTCCCATCGCTTTCCTAGAAAATGGAGATGTACCGTTTCTCACAAACGGTTGTGGAAATCTGGAACACCCTCCTTCAAACTGATGCAGGATCTTTGGAGCTTTTTAATAGGCTGGGATCAGTAGATCTTTGTTAAAATGAGCCAAGCAGGTAAATTTCAGATAAGGTTTTAAAATGCTATTCCACAGTACACCACAAGGTGTCAGCGAGGTTCCCGTGGAAGTGGATTCAGTAACAGGGATCGTCCAACTCTTCTGCCATCTCAAATTCAGTCCTCAGCGTAGACCCAGGAGAAACTGGAGTAGGCCATTCAGCCCCATAAGCCTGCTATGTCAATCAATAAGATCATGGCTGACCTGATTGTGGAATCACAAATCCATGTTCCAACCTTTCCTGATAACCTTTCACCCCCTTGCTTAAAAAGAATCGATCTACTTCTGCCCTAAAAATAGTCAAAGTCTCTGATTGCGCTGCCTTTCGAGACAGAGTTTCATAAGGTCATGATTCTCTCGGAGAAAACAAAACCTTTTTCATTCTAAGATGATGTGTGTATTGGCAACATCGTACAGTTTGCACTGTACTCCTGTTCTTATATAACTTGAGTACATGTGGCAGTCCAGCTAATTCTAATTCTGAAACAAAGAGTAACCTCTGATTGTTCCAACAGTGACCCATTATTAGTTTAGATTCTCCCACCGGAGGAAACATCCTTTCACTATCTACCTTATCAAGGCCCCTCAGGACCTTACACGTTGGAATCAAGGAGCCTCTCACTTTTCTAAACTCACAAGTCTACCCTGTCCAGACTATTCCTCCTAAGACAACCCCCATGCAAGGTATCAGTCTGGCAAACCGTCTCTGAACTGCTTCCAATGCAGTTCCATCCTTCCTCACATAAGGATACCAATACTGAATACAATATTCCAGCTACAATCTCACCAGTGCCTTGTATAACTGGAGCATACCCTCCTGCTTTTGAATTTGATTCCTTTCACAAAAATGAGCACATTCTATTAGCTTTCCTCACTGCTTGCTGTGCCTACACACCAACCTTTTACAATTCATGCACGAGGATACCTAGATCCCTCTACATCTCAGTCCTTTGCAATCTCTCGCCATTTAGATAATATGCTTCCTCTGACTCTTCCTGCAAAGTGGATAATTCAACATTTTCTCAAAGGCTCTTTTTGCCTTTTTGTTCTATTCACTTAATCTATCTTGTTTTTTGGAGCCTCCTCACGGTTCTGCAACTCCCTTTCCTACCTGTCTTTGTGTCATCGGTAAATTTGGCAAATATGCCCTCATCCAAACCATTTGTACAAACTGGGAGTAGTTGAGGTCTGGACAAACTTGACGATATGGTGAAACAGGTTACCGTTCAGTGTACAAATCCTTCCAAAACACCTGAAGCAGACCATGAGAATAGGAATGTCCTAAACAACCATGCTGGATACACCACTTACCAACCAGAAAAAGTACATTTATGTTTATTCTCTGCATCGAAAAGGGTGGCACTGGGAAAGCGCAGCAGGTCAGGCAGCACCTGAGGAGGGTGTAAGCCCTGTATACTGTTAGCTCGCCAATTTTCTCTCTAAGTCCTGAAGAAAAGTCAAAATGCTCACTCAAAAATGTTCTCTCTCCACAGATGCTGCCAGACCTGCTGAGTTTCTCTAGCACTTTCTGGTTTTATTTCATAATGTGGAGATGCCGGTGTTGGACTGGGGCAGGCAAAGTCAGAAGTCACATGACACCTGGTTATAGTCAAACAGGTTTATCTAAAATCACAAGCTTTCAGAACGCTGCTTCTTCATCAGATGTAGTCGACTACGGTTGGACGATAACCCAGTGTCATGTGACTTCTGGTTTTATTTCAACTTCCACCCATCCCAATATGCCACCCCACACCATGAGCTTTTATTTTGTGCAGTGATGTTTTTTCTAAATGTCCTGCTTGAAATGTATTACAGTACAACTATCAGATTTCCTTTATTTAAGCACATTTTATTTCCTCAAAGAACATCAAAAGATTGGTTAAACATGATCTCCCTTTCACAAAACCACGTTGACTCTGCTTGAATGCTGTGAACTTAACGAAGTGTTCTGTGATAACTGTTTTCATAATAGTTCTGAATGTATGCACCAGGGCAATTGTTAAATTTAGCGCCATCTAATTTCCTGCTTTCTGTCTCTCTCCCATCTTGATGTTAAAGGAATTTACCTTCCAATCAAATGGGATGTTCAAAGCTGACTCCATACCCTAATTCCTCTGCTGTTGGCCTATATTGTCTTGCTTACCCAGAGACACACAAAGTTCACTTCTGTTTTTACTGGAATGGGTCTCCATCACCAGGAGCTGCAGAGGGAAGGGTCCCTATCTGTATCCAATCTGGGGATTGTCCCGTTCTCATCATCTGCCACAGACCTTTTGGAAAGATTTGTAGGTAGATAGTCAATCTGTTTTGCGATATGCATGTATTCCTTGGCCATCAACTCCTGCAAAGGAATCCAAACCCAGGGCTTCACAGCTCAGGAATGGAGACACTAATCTCTGCTTCAAATATCTAGAGTCACAGAGTCATACAGCACAGAAACAGATCCTTCTGTCCATTGTAACCATAATCCCAAACTAAAGTAGACCCACCTGCCTGCACTTAGCCCATTTTCTTCCAAATATTTCTTATCCATGAACTTATTCAAATGTATTTTAAATGTTATAACCTTACCTGCACCCACCACTTTCTCTGGAAGTTCATTGCACACATGAATAGTGGGACTTGAATTGCCACTGTGCTATGGTCTTTTGCCTCCAGCCAGGAGCTTGTACCTGATGAGCCAATACTTATGTTAGCCCTCGTAACACAAGAACTGGATGAGAGTATTGCAATGCAGAATGGTGAAACAACTGTTTACGACAGCTCCTGGTATGTCCCTGCATTACTGACACACGCACCTCAGTGTCTGGGCTAACATTAAGATACTCGATTACAAACAGCAGCTCACATCCTTCAGCATGTTGTGTTCAAGTAGCCCGAATGAAGATGGAGTCTGAAACTCTTAGACTCCCAGGTTACATGCTATGACACAGTGATACCGTTGTGAGCAGAGCTCTAAAAGGTAATAAGAATGGAAAGAAGTGCAGATGCTGGAAAATCAGAAACTAAAGCAGAAATCACTGGAAACACTCAGTTGTGGAAAGAAAGCAGAGTTAATATTCTGGGTTCAGTGACCCTTCTTCAGAACACTCTATACTGCAATAAACGCTGGCCCAGCAAGCAAACCATATCCCATGGCTGACTTTTAAAAAAACAGCTGTGAAACACAGCACAAGAACCAGAACCAAATGATATTTTAGATTGGACAAGGACTATAGGTTTCCCTCTCTAAAGAACCAGCCTTGCTTCAATGATAGCTTTCCGTTCGGAAACCTATGGACAAACCTTCTCATTCCTTGAGTCCCCACACCGTCCAGAGGAGATCGATGGCTGTTCTCCCTTTACTTCCTTCAAAGGCTTTGGTGAAACTCACAGCAATTGGAGGTCTTGCATGTTTTTAAGGACAAAAGTCTTAGTCTAAGGTCATCAATCCCATTGAATAAAGAAAGAACTTTCATTTCTATTGTGCCTTTTACAGCCTCAGAACATAGGTAAAAATAATGACTGCAGATGCTGGAAACCAGATTCTGGATCAGTGGTGCTGGAAGAGCACAGCAGTTCATGCAGCATCCAAGGAGCAGCAAAATCGACATTTCGGGCAAAAGCCCTTCATCAGGAATAAAGCTGCCTGAACTGCTGTGCCCTTCCTGCACCACTAATCCAAAAGCCTCAGAACATATTACAAGTTTAGTCACTGTAGCGAGCTCCCACACACAAAAATGTGATATTGAGCATGGAGGAGAGATAAATACCGATTAGGACACAAGGGAGAACTGCTTCACTTTTCTTCCAACTCATAATGTGGGATTGTTTACTGCCACCTCAGAAAATGCATGGAGCCTCAATTTACCATCTCATCCAAAAGACAAACCCTTGGAGAATGCAGCATTCCCTCTGTACTGCACTGGACTCTATTCTCCATATTCCACATGAGACTTGAACCCATAACCATTTGATTCAAACAGCTAAGTGTCACCCACTGTGCCTACTGTAGGATAATGATGCCAATTGATCACATAGGAGCCAAGAAGGCTCCTACTGAAACCAAAACTTTATTTTCACCCCTAGCCATAAGGCCTGGTCTCCATCATCTCAGGCCTAAAGATGGTTCTGCCTCACCATGTCTGATAGACATAAAAAAACCAAAATAACTTTATTGTTAGCTTACCCCCAGCTCTCAAATAGCTTCCTGTCACTGGATTTTGGGGTGGGGTCTGTGGAGAATATTCCCCTTTGGGAGAATCTTACTCGTGTAGAAATAATCCCAGTATCTCAGCACTCTCCCTATAAAGCACAAGTGTTTGTTTCAACTTTGAATTGCCTGAACTGGAAACCTGAACTAAGCAAGTGACCAGTACCACAATGACATGGGACGCAAATACAGAAAGAGGCAGAACTGGGCTGAACTGGTCTTTACCAGTCTTTGTGCGACATACGGGGCTTCTCCAACTGTGCTTCATCTCCCCCTATCATCATACCCTTCTACCTCCACTCCTTCATGTGTTTATGCAGCTTTCTCTCATCTGCATTAATGCCATTCACCTCAAACATTCTATTTGAACAAACTGGTCCTTTCGGATGTGGACTTAGTGAACTATCACAGTATTCATGCCCCAGCTATTTACAAAATACCTCAACAATACGGATGTGGGGGATCAAACATCATATTGCCAAGGCCGCTGGAGACACAAAACCAGATTAGATTGAGCGGGGAATGAGTAAGTATACAACTGGCACTGTATAACATGGATTAGTGTGAAGTTACCCTCTCTAGTAGGAAAAACAGAAAGGAAGGGTATTATTTAAACAGTGATAGATTGGAAAATGTTCATGGATAAAAAGAACTGGGTTTCTCATACATCAGCTACTGGAAGGAAGCACACAGCTGTAGTAAGCAGTTAGGGAGACAAATGGTATGCTGCTTTCATTACAAGAGAATTTGAGTACAGGAACAAGGAGGCTGCATTATGCGGGGCCTTGGTGAGACCACACCTGCCATATCGGATGCAGTTTCTCCCTTAACCTAAGAATATATTTGCTCAAGAGGAAATGCACTGAAAATTCACTAGGCTGACATCAGGGGTAATAAGATAAAACTGCTGATGCTGGAAATCAGAAAACAAAAACTGAAATTGCTGGAGCAACTCAGCAAGTCTAGAAACAGACGTTGTGCATGCAGTGCAGACAGACCCAGACCATATGAAGAGCATAGGGTGACAGAACAGGAATACACAGTTTCCATGTTTCTGTAACATCTACCTTACTCTCCACTGTATAGCTAAAGATGTCTCTATTGCTACATTTCTTACTGACTAGCCGATATTCATAATTCTTAGTCCTGACATTTTAACCCATCCCAAGATTTTAAAACTGTTGTCTACAACAATAACAGGAATTGCTTGTGAAACTCAGCAGGGCCGGCAGCATCTGGGGGAAGAAACCTTTTGAATGATTAATTAAGAAATCTCCAGCGATGTCTGTTTTTATTTCAGATCTCCAACATCCTAGTTATGTGTTTTAGTTTACAATCTTCATCTGCTTGATTTGATTTGTGTCCTTGGTTTCCTGATGGTATAAATGTTAAAGCCAGATAAAATCAAGAAATTTGTGCCGTTTGTCATTGATAAAAGTACCTCCCCTCACCGCCCACCACTAACTACCCAAGACTTCTCAGTTAGCATTAAACCACATAAACCTGGTGGATACATAACCATAACCAGTGCTGCATTAATCAGGTCCAGCTTAGGTGTATATCCCAGCCTGCTGAAAAGGTCCATGACTGTAAATAATTGCTGAGGGTGTGGCTGGAGTTAACGGGGAAAATGGAAGACTAGAGCTCCCCCAGTGAGATGAGTTAACCCACTAGCTGCCGCACGCAAGGAGTAGTCACCTGGTGAGGTGCCAGTGACTGCCCATGCTGGGGGCTACAGCCCACCTCAGACAAGAAGGCAAGCCACTGAGATAGCTCCCATTCATGTCTGAGCTCTGCATTTTTCTGGGAGTCGTGCTGTGATCTGGAAGTAAGTGGGATGGAATAACTATGGGCAGGATTCCTGTAGGGCATGGGGCAAATGCTAAAGACTAACAAGGAAAACACAATTATCAGCGGCATCTGTTAGCGGCAGATGGAACTTCTCTCTCTTTATCTGTAGGACGCAGGGCTCCATCTGTTGCTGACAGAGATCACAACAGACCAGGCGTCTCTCTGTGCCATGAAGCATCGTATTCATGGCCAGCAGAAATATTAGTGCTTTTCCTCTGATTAATTGCAACATGAAAGATCCTGACAATATTCCCCAGAGTTAATTACATTCTCACTGTGACACCGTAGCCTGTTTATCTGTGGACAAGAGAAACACAAGGCTTAATCACCTTAACCCCATGGCACATAAAGAGTTTGTGTAACCAATCAATTACTTGGCAGACATTGGCCAGTTTATGTCCCAGTCACTCCCTGGAGGGCTATCTCCCCTCTGCAGTGTGTTACAAGCAGGAGTGTTTGATCCAACCCACTGGCCTGCCTTTCTCACTCATATTCTGAAAGTCAGCACAGAGTCAAATCCAGGCCTGTCCTCCAAATGATAAGCCTTCTGGCAAATGGAAAGTCTAAATTGTCATAATCCTTTCATTAATCTCAGCAAATCCTTTCAGATTGAGCTATCAAAGAAGCACTGGCACACTGCAGAGAGAAACATGTATCCCTCAAATGGACTTTAATGCTCAATTAAATCATGGTGGTGGGGGTCCATCTTACCCTCAGTTGCCCTATATCCCATGTGCCACAAAGATCCATCCACCTCACTTTGACCTTTGCCCCTCACATTGGGAGCAATAGAGATGAAGGTAAAGCTGGTGGTAGTTGTGGAGTCTGTTACTGTGCAGATTGTAAGTCAGCGAGTGTGTGTGTATGTGTGTGAGTGAGAGTGAGTGTGTGTAATGTATGTGACGGGACAGAGAGAGAGAGAGAGAGAGAGGAGAGAGGACTTTATCTGTGTGTATGAGTTTATGTGTGTGCATGTATTTGAGTGTGTGGGTGAGTGTGAATGTTTGTGTTTTTGTGCATATGAGTATGTCTCTGTATATGTGTGTGTATTTGTGTGGGTTTATGTGTGTGTGTGTGTGTGTGTGTGAGTGTTTTCAATGGAAGGCCAGTTCAGAGATACAACTACAAAGTGTCCATTCATTCTGGTTGCTCCCATCACAGAGGAAGTTGCCATAACTGCCTACCACAGCAGAAGACTCAATGATTTCACCAAACTTGTACAGTTGTGAGTTGCTGACTGGAGATATTGGCCCAGATTTTCCAATTATTCTCAGAATAGATTCAACATAAAGTAACAAAAACAGAAGTTGCTGGAAAAGCTCAGCAGATCTGGCAGCGTTAGTGAAAGAAATCAGAGTTAACATTTCAGATGTTCTGAGGTAGGGTCACCAGACCCACAATGTTGACTCTGCTTTCTCTCCATAGATGCTGCCAGACCTACTGAGCTTCTCCAGCAACTTCTAATGCTTTTAAGATTTCTCAGTTACAAACTTGCAATTTTTCTGGCCGTATTTCTGAGTCTGGCTTGTCCCAAATATCTAAAAAAAGGTGGACAGATTATCTTGGAATTAGAGTCATAGAGTCATAGAGATGTACAGCCTTCAGACCAACCTGTCCACACCGACCAGATATCCCTACCCAATCTTAGTCCCACCTAATTCTCCAGAGAGAAAAATATGGAGAAAAAGTAGTGACTTTCACATCAGCTGAATACACAAAGACATTGTTATAGCTTTAAGAAACATGCTAATGATAGCATCATTGTATCACAGCATGTGACCAGAGGGTATAAATGTCTCAGACTTCATCTTGCCCAGGGATCACTTGTCGCATGTTGCTCTGATGTAATCTAATAACTAATGTTAGCCGAGACCATTAATGTGCTCTTGATGTATTCTTCTTATATAATAGCTAGCTGTAATAAACAGCTGTGAAAAATAAATAGAGCGCTCCCTCCGGGACACCCTGGTCCACTTATCCTTCACTCCCTTCATTCCCCACAGCCTCAAGGCACCTTCCCTGCATCGACAGAAGATGTAACACCTATCTGTTTACTTCCTCCCTCCTCAGTATCCAAGGGCTCAAACGCACCTTACAGGTGAAGCAGCACTTTTTCGGCACATCTCACAATCTAGTCTACTGCATTCGCTGCTCACAATGTGATCTCCTCTACATTGGGGAAACAAAGTATAGACTGGGTGATTGCTTCACGGAACACGTATGTTCTCTCTGTAAAAAAGACCCTGAGCTTCCAGTTACCTGCCACTTTAACACCCGACACTGTTCCCTGACCAACACCTGTCTCAGGCTTACTGCAGTACCAGCGAAGTTCAGTGTAAGCTGGAAGAACAGAACCTCATTTTCCGCTTGGGAATTCTGCAGCCTTCTGGACTCAAAGCCGAGTTCAATAAGCTCAGGGCCTGAGGCACTTTCTCCCACATCCTTATCCCAACCCCCACACACCAGGCTTTGTCATCACATGGGCTGCAATTACATACAAACGATTGTCAGCCACTAATTGTCCCCATTAGTAGCTATCCATTCTCCCAGGCATTTTATTATCCACTCCTTTGTCCAAATATCCTTCTCTCTTTGGGCTCTATCTCCATCTATCATTCACTCCTTACCCCCATCCTATCTACTGCATTTAAAACAACTTTCTCCGAGCTAACATCAATTCTGAGGAAGGGTCACTGGACCTGAATGTTTTCTCTCCACAGATGCTGCCAGACCTGTTGGGTTTTTCCAGCAGTTTCTGAGTTTTGTTGCAATAAATGGCTGTGGGCTATTTCAATACCATGAGAACCATGATTAGACTGGTACTGGAAAAGCGCAGCAGGTTGGGCAGCATCCAAGGAGCAGGAAAATCGATATTTTGGGCAAAAGCCTTTCATCAGGAAGGCTGATGTCCTGATGAAGGATTTTTGCCCGAAACGTCAATTTTCCTCAGATGCTGCCTGACCTGCTGCGCTTTTCTAGCACCGCTCTAATCTTGAGTCTAGTCTCCAGCATCTGCTGTACCCACCTCTGCCAGCCATGAGACCCATGTCCAGTTTCTATGTCAAAAGACTTTGTGCTTCCAGTAAACTACCCTCCTGGAGGTAAAATGCACATCAGCCCCAGGTGACAGGTTTTCTAGTTGGAAGCTGTAGATAACTCTCAGTTTGCCCTGATAACCTGAACACCCTCATACACTGCTGTTTGTACTGATTAAGGAAACACATCCTCTGCCATTACAACCATGTACCAATGTATATCAGCTGTTGGAGAAACTCAGCAGGTCTGGTAGCATCTGTGGAGAGAAAGCGGAGTTAATGTTTCGGGTCCAGTGACCCTTCTTCAGAACTGCAACCGCAACCTGCTGCTGCCCATACGCTCTCTATTCATCTTAGTTCAAAGGTCAACCTCAGGTTGCTAAAGACGCTGCCCTTCACATTGTAAAGTCTGGAGAGTGGGCACACAATATTGTGAATAAACCTTTCCCAAGGAGAGAGAAGGAAATAGCTGAGGGTGCTGAGCCTTTCCAGAAGGTTTCACTCCATTTCTCAATTGCTGCTGCACAGTGTCTTTGCTTTCAGCAAGTCCAGGAAGGATGTGGATGTGACGTTAAACTGGTGAAATATCAATTGAATTGATTCATTACTGTACAGTAATTAGGCCACCCATCTCTTCATCAGGCCAACCTATCACTGTTCAAAGTTTGTGAGAAGATTTGTAGCTCAGGTGCTCGTTGTTGTGGTTCTGTTCGCCGAGCTGGGAATTTGTGTTGCAGACATTTCGTCCCCTGTCTAGGTGACATCCTCAGTGATTGGGAGCCTCCTGTGAAGCGCTTCTGTGATCTTTCCTCTGCCCAAAACTGCACAAAACATTACAAAGGACAAACAGGAAGACAGCTAACGATCCGCATCCATGAACACCAATTAGCCACGAAACGACACGACCAGCTATCCTTAGTAGCCACACATGCAGATGACAAGCAAGATGAGTTCGACTGGGACAACACTACTATTATAGGACAAGCCAAACAGAGAACAGCCAGGGAATTCCTAAAGGCATGGCACTCATCCACAGATTCAATCAATAAGCACATCGACCTGGACCCAATATACCAGCCAATGCAGCGGACAGCTGGAACTGACAACCGGAAGTGGCAGATTCAAACCACTACAAATGGCGGAGGAAAGATCACAGAAGCGCTTCACAGGAGGCTCCCAAGCACTGAGGATGTCACCTAGACAGGGGATGAAACGTCTGCAACACGAATTCCCAGCTCGGCGAACAGAACCACAACAACAAGCACCCGAACTACAAATCTTCTCACAAACTTTGAACACCTACGGGCGAGAGACGCTAAGACAAGCTAGGAAATGGGAATCCTGTGCCAACTGCCTAAGCGCCACATACGAACAACTCCAGTCCTTGCATGAATGCCGAAAGAATCGAATCCTTCCACCATGTGTCAGATACAGACCACCAATCAACAACCCACAAACCAAGGACACAGCCAGACAGAACAGACTCAGGATGATCCAGGTAATGACTACAGACGCTCACAACAGACTTCACAAATACAGACAAGAAATTGTGCGCCAAAAATCGTTAACTTCAAAAACCGCCAATCAGGAATGGACCTGGACCATAGAACAGACCGTCACCACCGGACAGAACAGGACTACACACCACAAAAAAATGGCACTAAAAGAAAAAATGGTCAAATTAACACACAACATAGAGGACACCACAACACACACCTGGGTTAGAAACCTCTCCCACAGACAGCTCACAGACACGGAAAGAACAATACTGGCCAAGGGACTCAACTATAACCACAGGGACGCCAAGACAGCAGACTTCCTAGCAGCACTAGAATGCACACTCAGGAACAATGGACTGACAGAAGAGACACAACAAACAGTGAGACAAAGTTTCGTACCTCTGAGAACAAGGAAAAGACAAACACATAACCTCAACACCAAGGAGAGGGAAGCACTGAAATCACTAAGAAATGATAAGAACATAATCATACTACCAGCAGACAAAGGCAGAATGGCGGTCATCCTGGACAAAGCAGACTACATCCAAAAAGCGCAACAACTACTTGCAGATACCAACACCTACCAAAAGAGAGAGTTTGACCCCACCCCACAGCTCACCAATAGGATAAAAACACACTGAGGAACCTACAAAAAACGGACAGATAACCAGGTTTGACCTACAGAGAATGAAACCTGAAAGCAACAACATCCCCAGATTCTATGGACTACCTAAAGTGCACAAACCAGACATCCCACTCAGACCCACAGTATCACTATCAGGGACACCATCACACAAACTGGCTAAAGAACTACAGCAGAAACTGAAACACCCTGATCAGCGGATCCAGACACTCTATACAGTCAACACAGGAATTCTTGGACATCATCAGAAATATACACATAGACAAGGAAGAAACCATGGTCTCATTCGATGTAATGGCACTGTTCAACTCTACTGACAAAACCCTAGCCAGAGAAACAATAGCCAGTCTGCTGGACATACAGAACAGACAACAGGACTTTGAACCCATCAACAAAGTCACTTCACATTCAACAACCAAATATATGAACAAATCAACGGCACACCCATGGGCTCACCCATCTCTGGACTCATAGCAGAAGCGGTAATGCAAAGATTAGAACAAACAGTCTTACTGCAAATTCAACCCAAACTCTGGGTCAGATATGTAGATGACACCTTTGTAATCATTAAAAACACAGAAATAGGGAACACACACCGGATCATCAATGCCACACTCACAGGAATCTGATTCACTAGAGAGAACCAACTCCCATTCCTAGACGCGATTGTATAGAGAACACCGAATGGAGATTTCACCACAAAGGTATACAGGAAAGCCACACACACAGACCAAGTCCTAAATTACAAAAGCAACCACCCCAACACACACAAAAGAAGTTGCATCAGGACACTATTCAAAAGGGCCACAACACATTGCAGTACACCAGAACTACAAAAAGAGGAAGAAGAATACCTATACAATGTATTCGCCAAAAGCGGATACCCGCGCAATTTCATCAACAGATGCCTAAGAGAAAGACAACAGAATGAGGACATACCACAACCCAAAGGACTAGCCACACTACCACACATCAAGAGCATTTCCGAACTGACAGCCAGACTACTGCGACCACTAGGACTCAAAACAGCACACAAACCAACAGCCAGTCTCAGACAACAACTCACCAGGACAAAGGACCCGATAACCAGCATGAACAAAACCAACATAGTGTACAAAATCCCATGCAAGGACTGCACAAAACACTACACAGGACAAACAGGAAGACAGCTAATGATCCGCATCCATGAACACCAACTAGCCACGAAATGACACGACCAGCTATCCTTAGTAGCCACACACGCAGATGACAAGCAAGATGAATTCGACTGGGACAACACTACTATTATAGGACAAGCCAAACAGAGAACAGCCAGGGAATTCCTAAAGGCATGGCACTCATCCACAGATTCAATCAATAAGCACATCGACCTGGACCCAATATACCAACCACTGCAGCGGACAGCTGGAACTGACAATCTGAAGCGGCAGATTCAAACCACTACAAATGGCGGAGGAAAGATCACAGAAGCACTTCACAGGAGGCTCCCAAGCACTGAGGATGTCACCTAGACAGGGGACGAAACGTCTGCAACACAAATTCCCAGCTCGGCGAACAGAATCACAACTATCACTGTTCAGTTAAACATAGAGGGTGAGGGGTTGCAGTCCATACCCTAATATACATTTGGTCAGAGTCAATCCTCTGCCCATTGCAAACCCATATTCTTCTCTAAATAAAAATTATCTATGTCAAATTTGACCTGCAGACTTTCTAATTCCAAATTGATCCCTTTCCAAAATGGATAGCAGCCATGAAACTCTCCCACCTCCTTTGCCACCTCATATAGTCATTCTGTAATGTTCTTGAGGAAGATAATGCTCCAGTCATGGTTTTCCTGAAATTCTCCAACATTCCACCATCCAACAGGTTGACACAGATTGTACCAGTGAGGATTCTACCAATGTTAAAGCTCCACACAACTCTCCTCACATCTTTCCTTCTCTACATCCATCAGTATCACTTTCTTCCTTGTAGCCTCCCCTAAATACGTCAATCCTATTTTCCCAAACTGTTCCCTGCGATTGCACATTCCACATTCACATACGCCAGGGCAAGGAAGTTTCTGACCTGTGTCTTGAGTTGTACTTTCTGCTGTGGCTTTTCTTGAGTTGCTTTACTTTCTCGCATTCTTGAGCAGTTTTGTTTGGCTTGAGGGTGTGTTCAAAAATGGGTATATCTATTTTTAACCTTTTTCCAATTAATAAAAATCCATTAGTGAATGAGTACGCACGATATACTGATGTTGATCACAACTGAGCAGATTTAATTCCGAGTCTGGATTCTTCAGCATCAGTAACTTTCCAGGTCTCCATTCAACTGAGGATGGGATACGGAACCTATCAGCTGGTTGATGCTTGCTCCTAGATTGTTCCTCAATCTTTGTTCCTAGATTGAGATCCATTGTCCGAGTTTAATTTTTGCAGTGAACTGGGTATCACAAAGATCCACATGGCTGAATGAAGCCTTGCCACTTCAATCCATCTTAGAAAATTGCCGACCATTAATCTTTCCTCTAAAACTGAACAAATTCTAGGCTTTCCCACAGCATTCACGGAAATATTTTGGAAGACATTAGCTCTGTTGGCATTTGGCTGCAGATGGCACCCATTTGATATTACAATCCTGTTTGTCTTTGCAACTGCCTGATCACCACACTGATTGGTATGCTTTTACCCTGCACTTTGTTATTTTTACATGTCCCTGTGGATATTCTGCAGGATCTCTCTTCACATCGAATTTGGTACAATCATTCTCTGGCCATACACCAATAAACCCCCCCAGTGTTGCCTCATCTAGAGTTACCTTTTCACCATTCTGTCTGCTGGACCAGATCTCAAACTACCTTTTCAGACATTTGTTTGCACTTTGTGGGCAGCATGGTGGCACAGTGGTTAGCACTGCTGCCTCACAGCACCAGAGACCTGGGTTCAATTCCCGACTCAGGCGACTGACTGTGTGGAGTTTGCACGTTCTCCCTGTGTCTGCGTGGGTTTCCTCCGGGTGCTCTGGTTTCCTCCCACAGTCCAAAGATGTGCAGGTCAGGTGAATTGGCCATGCTAAATTGCCCGTAGTGTTAGGTAAAAGGGTAAATGGGTGGGTTGCGCTTCGGCGGGTCGGTGTGGACTTGTTGGGCTGAAGGGCCTGTTTCCACACTGTAAGTAATCTAATCTAAAAATTTGTAACCTCCTTGTCAGATTTTTGAGTTACATAAATTTCTCTGAGTTTGCCCTCAGTTGCCAATAAAGTGTAAATTAGAGCCGTAGAATAAGATTAGATTTCCACAACAATAAGATTCTCTTTTTCTGCTCCGATCCACTGCTTCCCTTGCAAGTGTATCTGATGACTTACCTGGACTTATCCATCGTTGAATCTCATCAGCCCAAGCCTGAATGCTTGTGTCCATTTAGGAAGTTTTGGGATTTCTAGCAACCAAATAATGTCACCGGAGGTCCATCTCGATGTAACATCCACATGGTACTGCTAACATTTCCCTCTCTGTGCCTGTATACCTCTGCTCAGTATTTATCAAGACGTGCAATGTAAAATAGACTGCGTATTACGCCCCATCAGTTTCCACTCAAACTGTGGATGCTGCATTCATGACAATGATACTGAATAACGCTGGATTGTAATGTGCTGAAACACATTAATCTTTTAATCTTTTCAAAAGCAACGGTCTATTCCTGACTCCAATACATCGCTGGGCCTTTGTCCAAAATCTCTCTTATGGGTTGAGTGAGACTTGCTCAGTGGAGATAAGCCTGAGACACACGTTGGTGCTAAACGTCACTGACAGTTCTTGTCTACCTTGGATTCACTGTAACTCTCAGTTCTTGGATCATGTGTCCTCAGAATGTAATTGTCTTTCTGGAGAATTTAATGTTTCTCATTTAGTACAAGTTTTGGGTTCTGTAATAGCGTTAGTATGTCCCAGATTCTCTGGTCATGTTCATTCTTTGTTTTACCTTTATTGGGAGATCATCAAGATGACAAATGCTTCTCCCTCTCCTTTCCAGAATTCTAGACATTGTTTTTTGGAAAATCTCTGGGAGGAGATCCCAAATGTTGAGCCCCATCTCTTAGTTGGTATAATATTTGCAGTCAAAGAAATCAGATGGGTTTCCTTCTACCCCCTTTGTTGAATGGAGGTAAGATCCACACACAATCTTTGTTCTTTGGGAACACTTTTAAGCTCGGAGCACCATTGTCGCAGTTCTGTCATTAGCGACATGACCCCAGCTTTCAATCAGACTGCCTGAGATTTTATTTCCCCATCAAAGGTCAGGAATTTTTCTGTGAGTGTATGAGCTCACGGTTGTAGTTTCTTCCTGCAGCGTAATGTGATATTCCTGCTTTAACTGGCCTCAACCTTTGAGTGGCTTTGGAAATTCTTGTCGAAATTCCCTCACATCCTCATTATGAAGTATTGTCTCTCCTCTCAGTGAAGAGACCGAATGAATACATGCATTTCTGTGCAACAATCTGGTATTCTGCCTCCTCTTTCGAGAATGTTTCACTGACATTTCATCCTGCTGTGGTTAAGCTTGTGATGATGTGCTCACCCACCTGCAGGTTTTAGATTTACTGTGCTGACTCTCACAGACTTCAACTACGACAGTCTGCCTGTCATGATTCAAACAGATCCTCTTGTGGCAAGTTTAAATTCTGTTTCAGAGCCTTGAATTATTGTGACTGACAGAGCGGAGTGAGCCCTTGTGTTTTCCTTCCTATCTTATTGAAATATCTGACTGTGGTGTTTTCCCTCTCTGGAATATTGCAGGTTTGTGGCTGGGCTTTACAGTCTTTTGGAATAGTTTCCCTGTCTTTGGAGTCTTCTCCTTTTCCAGCACTTTCTTTCTCAAAATCTTCTGAGGTCCTGTTCTGCCTTCTCTTCCCTTGCCAGCTGTGTCTCTTGGACTCTGTTTGAATGTCAGATCCTGGCTGTGGAGGTGTTCCTCCAGTCCGCTGTCAGTCAGCTTTATCCTGTGCCTTAAACCGAGACTGCTCTCTGCACATTGAGATACCAGGCTGCAGTATCACTGACTGTGGGTGTCTGTACATACCCTGTCCCTAAGGATGCTTGCTCCCCATCATTAACTGAAGCTGTTTAACTCCTTATGGGCTGCAACACTCCTTTATTTACGTACATATCGGTACATGTCAAATATACCTCGCTAGTGAAGTGTCTAAGACCTCTCTCCTCACATGCTCACTCTAGGCTAGCATCTTCTCTATTTCTAATGTCAGAGTCACATCCTCAGTTACATGAATCTTACAGCACCACAGGTCTAGTCTATCAGTGGAACAGGCTCCCAGCCTGCCAAGTTCCTAGGCTGAAGGTAGATCTTTCCCAGATTTTGCATTGATGCAGCTAGGATGGCCAAAGATAACCCACCTCGCTTCCTGACCCCACAGCGTCAATATGTCCTTGCAAGGTGGTGTGGCACATGGCTGCTCCCATTTGGTGATCCTGGATGCCCATTGAATTGAAAGCAAATGCAATCACAGACCTCCATTGTAGAATGAGAGATTTGCCCATTAGATCAATGAAACAAGCCCCTCTGTAGTGCAGCTCATGGAAGATTTCACAACAGTTTGGCTTTCCCTGGTGCCCATACATTCCTGCTGTCCCTGCCTCTTCCTCCTCCTCTGTCTCCTACAGGGACTATGCAGGTATTTCCATGGGACAATAGCATTTTAACAATATTCATTTGTTTCACTGTTGTGATCATAGTTCAAAATGACTTGTTATTTCACTTATAGGTGATCTTTACAATTCAGTGACTGGTCTTTTAAATATTAACTTTGCTAATTTTTCCCAGGTTCATTAATCCAATGTTGAAAGAGCAGAATTGACCAGATCAGACTAAACACAAGAAATGCGTTTGCTGGAAGCATCATTAGTATTTTACTTGTTATTTTCCTTAAATTTAACAAAGGCAGGAAAGTTGTCCTGATCATAGCTTATCTGAGAAAGGTCCGGGATGCATTTCTGAGTTGTTAATGAGTTTTCACGGTTCTCCTTGCCTCAGGTATAGTTTAACAATGTTAGAATCTGTACATGCTAACATCTAATGCAGGCAACGTGCAATCTCAGTGTCCTTACCAGTAATTAATTTCAAAGATGGCAACTTTAACTTATGATGCAAGAATAAACAACCTCTACATTGAGATATATTTTTTAAAAACCTGGAGATAATGGGATCTTGATCAGATGGGCCAATGGGCTGAGGAACGGCAGATGGAGTTTAATTCAGATAAATGTGAGGTGCTGCATTTTGGGAAAGCAAATCTTAGCAGGACTTATACACTTAATGGTAAGGTCCTAGGGAGTGTTGCTGAACAAAGAGACCTTGGAGTGCAGGTTCATAGCTCCTTGAAAGTGGAGTCACAGGTAGATAGAATAGTGAAGAAGGCGTTTGGTGTGCTTTCCTTTATTGGTCAGATTATTGAGTACAGGAGTTGGGAGGTCATGTTGCAGCTGTACAGGACATTGGTTAGGCCACTGTTGGAATATTGCGTGCAATTCTGGTCTCCTTCCTAACAGAAGGATGTTGTGAAACTTGAAAGGGTTCAGAAAAGGTTTACAAGGATGTTGTCAGAGTTGGAGGATTTGAGCTACAGGGAGAGACTGAATAGGCTAGGACTGTTTTTTCTAGAGCATCAGAGGCTGAGGGGTGACCTTCTAGAGATTTATAAAATCATGAGGGATAGGATAAATAGACAAAGTCTTTTCCCTGGGGTGGGGGAGTCCAGAACTAGAGGGGAAAGATATAAAAGAGACCTAAGGGGTAACTTTTTCACGCAGAGGTGGTGTGCATATGGAATGAGCTGCCAGAGGAAGTGGTGGAGACTAGTACAATTACAACATTTTAAAGGCACCTGGATGGGTATATGAATAGGAAGGGTTTAGAGGGATATGGTCCAAATGCTAGCAGGTGGGACTAGATTGGGTTGGGATATCTGATCTGCATGGACTGGTTGGACCAAAGGGTCTTTTCCGTGTGGTATATCTCTATCACTCTATGACTCTATAAAATAACCTTGGCTAAAATAAGCCAAATATCTACTGAAAAGGAATCTGTCGGGTTGGCATTAAATGAGTTATAAGTGTCCAATGTACCTTTACTGCACTAAAGCAGTCAGAGTTGCTGCTTTTATTTGCTAAAAATGCTGGTATTTTAATGAAGAAAAGTCACTGGACCCGAAACATTCTCTGTTTCTCTCTCCACAATGCTGCCAGACCTGCTGAGGTTCTCCAACTGTTTCGGTTTCAGTTTGCCAGCATCCACAGTTCTGAGTCTTCATGTTTAATGAGCAGTATTGTTCTCCTGATTTAGCTTTTTGGATAGGTCTTGCACACTCTGATCTCCAGCATCTACAGTCCTCACTTCTCTATCTGTCTTAATGTCTCCTTCTATATTTCAGTATCAGGTTTTGTTTGGCTTGTGCAAAGCACCATCTCTACTGCATTCAAATGGGTATATAAATGCAGGCTGTTGTTGCTGGCATGACTGAGGAGATTTAATCATCTTTCTTGCAAAACTGGAGACTGAGGGGAGACTTTATGGAGGAGTATATGACCATGAGAGGCATAGATGGGGTGAATGCACTCATTCTTTTTTCCCAGGGTTTTAGAATCGAGGACTTGAGGGCATCTGTTTAAGGTTAGAATGGAAAGAATACATAACACAGAGGGCGATGCGCATACAGAATAATCTGCCAACAGAAGTGGTTGAGGCGGGTACATTAACAATATTTAAAAGGTATTTTGGACAAATACATGGATTGGAAAGGATTAGAAGAATATGGGCCAAATGCAGGGAAATGGAGTTAACGTGGGTGGACATTTTGGTCAGCATGGGCCAGTTTGGGCCAAAGGGCCTGTATCTGTGCTGTAGGACTTTATCACTCTAAAGATGAGCAGTGGTGGATATCAATGCTTCAAGCTCACTTCACACATCTCAGTATAGGGCAAAACCAGCTTCCGCAAGCAAGTATGCACATTCTGAGATATTCCTGTCTATGTAATGGTCATTGAATCATACAATGTAAAGCAGGCCACTTGGGCCACCATGCCTGTATTACCTCTTTGAAACAGATATATAATTAGTCCCACTGCCCTGTTACTTTCCCACTGCTCTTCTCATTTCCCCTTTCCCTTTAGTTCCCTTTCTAAAGCGTTCACTTATTTAGCCTCCCTCACATTTTCAGACAAAGCTTTCAAGGTCACTTAAAGGAATCAAAACTGTCCCACTGCCCATCTGGTTCCCGACTTCAAAAATGTATCGTCTCTTTACTGATCAACCACCCACCAGAAACGATCTTTCCCTGCCTTGTCTATCAAAACACTTCTTGATTTTATATTAGAATTAACACCCCAACTTTCTTGGTTTTAAAGAGAACAAAATGATCCTTCAGCTCTCCCTCGCAGACAACTGAAGCCCCTTAACCTTGGCATATAGTAGATCACCTCTGCCCCACCACCAAGAATAAAGAGGGGCCGTTACAAAATTTTCAACCTTAGGCAAAGTTTTTCTGTGAGGTTATAGGTACCTTCAGGGGATGTGGACATTGATGGTTGGGATAACATTTAGCACACGGAGAAGGTGGTGATGAGCAGCCTTATTGAACTGTTGCAGTCCACATGTTGTAGGGATTCTCACATTGCTGTTCGGGAGGGAATTCCAGGGTTTTAACCCAGCACTGAGAAGGACCAGTGATATATTTCCAAGTCAGGTTTGGGCAGACGGTGAGCATCTTGAGGTGTTGCCATACTTTCACCCCTCACAAACTAGGCTGAAATAAGCACATAACTAATACAAAGGTGCAAGATCTAATTGAAACATATTATTTTGAATTCTTTTCAATAAAGCTTTAGGCTGTGCAGTGTACACATTAACTTTCAGTTTGTACAGTAGCCTGTGGCACATTACCTGCTGGAGGCAGAAACCATGCAAAATAGTCTCGCTGTGTTGCCATTTCTATTGTAACATGTCTGTCAATCTTACTCACCCCTCGTGGCCTTTAGTATAGCAAACATTGCTTCTGGCTTAGTTTCTCATTACTTAAGAGAAACTGTGTAAAATGCCCTGTCTGTAAACCTACTGTCACTTTAACACAAGTTGTTTATGGGTCTCTTGATGGAATAGGTATGGAGTTTTATTTCTGCTCAATCACATGACCCTCAGTGTAACAATTCTTTACAGCATCTTTACTCCTCCCTCAGTCTGTGTAACACTGTGAGCAATAGCTCTGGTTGAGTTGAATAGACCAGAGCTAACTCCGAAAAACATGGTTTTGTCTTTGATGTCAGACATTTCTTTGCCCTTGATGAACTCTTAATGAAGCCCAAACCCATCCAGGTTACTGTTCCCACATCTGGCTCTCGGATGCAAGTAGCAGCTTATAACAAGGTCATTGTGTTGGCTTTTATTTTCAGTCGGTTGATGTTGAAGCATTTGTTGCCCTCAATTGTTTTCTTATTAATCATAGAATTCCTACAGTGTGGAAGCAGGCCAAACTGACCCCAAAAGAACATCCCACCCAGAACCACCCCCACATTCATCCTTGTAACCCTGCATTTCTCATGGCTAATCCACCTAGCCTGCAGATCCCTGGACTGTGGGAAGAAACTGGAGCACTGAAAGGAAACCCATGCAAAGGCCCCACAGACAGTTGCCCCAGAGTGGAATTGAACCTGGGTCCCTGGAGCTGTGAGGCAGCAGTGCTAGCCACTCTGCCTGGACTGGTCATTGCTGCATTCATTGCTTCTCCAGCACTCCTAATATTCCACCCTCTTCTCTGTATTCATGCTGTGATTAAACCAAGATTCTTTGGGCAGAACCTTACATTTTCCACAGCTAAATCTGAGTTACATTCAGTGTTTCGGAGGGCTTTTCAAAGTTGGGTGCTAGTGAACTCTAAATCACCAAAATGTGCCACATTAGTTAAGTACGCCACCCAATGGCATTCCTCAGGTCTGACTCCATCCCCCCTTAGCACATTTCATTCCCAAAACAACTCACCACCCAGCGGATATCCACCAAATGACCAGCATCACTTGTGTCCAGATCGTCTTTAAATGTCCGTTGTGCACCTTGATGAGCTCTGGTATTCTGGATCGACCCTGTTCACTGGCTGTGAATCCTATCATAGGGCAATATAAGCAGCTAAGGAGCAAGTTAAAAATGAGAATGCCAGTGAGCCGTGAACTCAGACTTGTTTCTCCCACACTAATCTTTAAGACATGCATTTAATCTTTAATCTTGTTGACCCAGTACCAATTTACTCTCAGTTCAAGTTATAACCATGGAGATTACTGTCTTTGTCATTCTCCTTGTTAAGATGGTATCATTGTAGTGATTGTACAAGGCCAGCCTGGTGGATTTTATGGAAGATGAATTCCCTGATTGGGGCTGTTAATCTGGTCTAATCAGAGAACTCTGTCTGGCAGATATAAACAGGAGTGTCAGAAGTTCTGTTCACTCTGAGAACTGGCTCTGAGGAAGCCAAACCAATGTCAATAACTATACACTGGCGTAAATAAAAGGTGGCTTGGGGACAGGATACTGGCCTCTGTGGAGTTTGTGATGATGCTGCTCCTGTAACAAGGTTATCTATCCTTGATCTTTTGTTTGAACGGGGTCATAAAGTTAGAGGTGCTGAGATGTCTGAACTGGCTGCTTTAATAATGTCTAACAGATGCTGTCTAAGTCAACAATCAGGAAAGACTTTTGGGTTTTTATTTTAAAGCATTTGTACAACAGAAGGGGAGTGGCCAGTCCTCCAAGTTCAGAGTTTTTTTTCTAGTTTTGGGTTAGTTTTAGCAGGGGACCCAAAGAAACGGCTCCATGCTGATCCCCTCTCTCTCTGATATCTCTCATGTGTAAGAACCTGTGTTGGAATTTACCTTTTTTGCCAAGAGATATGTTTATGAGATGTCGCAGGAAATTGGAACACCTCTTTAATTGGCGTTTTCATGTTGATTGGGTTTGCAAATAGTTATGTTATTCTAAATTTGATTTTGTTTAATGCATATATAAATAAATTCTGTTTTGTTTAAAACCAAGTGGTTTGACCAGCTGCATTACTCCTGAAATATGCATCTTACATCTGCTTAAAAGAACAAGGAAAGTTAGGGTCTGTTTTGAAGGGGTCGGGGGGTGGGGGGGGTGGTTTGGGGGGTATCTGGCCTGATCCACAACAAGTTACTTCAATTATGTTTCTCTGAGAGGACATCCTGATGGAGGGAATGGTGCTGAGGAGAGGAGTCTTCCTCCTAGTAAACCCAGAGAGGGGGCTGTGGCCCCAGACACTGGCAGCCTGGCCTGAGGACCCCACCCAAGTCAGTGCCCTCTTGACTGCCCAGAGGAATTAAAAAGGAGAACGACAAAGGTAATAATCTCCAGATTACAACCTGAACCAAGAACAAATTGGCACTGGGTCAACAAGATTAACGAGGTAAATGCGTGACTCAAAGTTTGGTGTGGGGGAAACGGGTTTGAATTCAAGGCACACATTGGCATTCTGCCTTTTAATTTGGCTCTTAGCTGCTCATGTTGCCTCAGCAGAACCTCTTTCTATCTACATTGTTAGCATCTACGCGAAACACGTCGGGTACATGGAATGCCATCTACAAGCTCACAGATGACACACCATGGTAGGCCTGTTATCAAACAATGTCGAGTCAGAATGTGGGCGGCACGGTGGGTGGCACAGTGGTTAGCACTGCTGCCTCACAGCGCCAGAGACCCGGGTTCAATTCCCGACTCAGGCGACTGACTGTGTGCAGTTTGCACATTCTCCCCGTGTCTATGTGGGTTTCCTGCGGGTGCTTCGGTTTCATCACACAGATGTGCAGGTCAGGTGAATTGGCCATGCTAAATTGCCTGTAGTGTTAGGTGAAGGGGTAAATGTAGGGGTATGGGTAGGTTGTGCCTTGGTGGGTCAGTGTGAACTTGTTGGGCCGAAGGGCCTGTTTCCACACTGTAAGTAATCTAATTATGAGAATACAGGATGGAGACAGAATGCTTGGTGTTTTGGTGCAAACATAACAATTTCTCCCTCAACGTCGGCAAAAACTAAAGGACTGATCTCTGACTTCATGAAGCAAGGAGGAGGACATGCTCCTATCTCCATTAAAGGAGCTGCGGTAGAGAGGGTTGAGAGCGTCAAGTTCCTAGGAGTGACGATCACCAACAATCTGTCCTGGATTCCCACGTAGATGAGATGGTCAAGACAGCACAGCAGTGCCTCTTCTTCCTCAGGAGGCTAAGGATATTCAGCATGTCCAGAAAGACCTTCACCAACTTTTACTGATGCACCTTAAAAAGCACTCTACCCAGCTGCATAATGACCTGGTACAGCAACTGCTCTGTAAGAAGCTACAGAAAGTTGTGAACACAGCTCAGACCATCACAGAAACCAATCTCCCAGCCTTGGACTTCATCTACACTTCATGTTGCTGCGGGTATGTAGCCAACATCATCAAAGACCCCTTCAAACCTCCTCTGTCAGGCAGAATTTAGAGTCATACAGCCCTTGAGATGTACAGCACAGAAACAGACCCTTCAGTCCAACCCGTCCATGCTGACCAGATATCCCAACCCAATCTAGTCCCACCTGCCAGCACCGGCCCATATCTCTCCAAACCCTTCCTATTCATATACCTACAAAAGCTAAAACTTGCATACCAACATGTTCAAGAACAGCTTCTTCCCTGCTGTAACCCTAGACTGCTGAATGGACCTCTCTAATTTCAAATCTAATGTTGATCTTGCTTTTCTGTACCTCCTGTGCAGCCATATGCCTTGCTCTGTCTATACACTCCGTCTATATTCTGTGTGTCCTTGTATGTTTTGACCTACCTGTACTGCCCAGACAGATGGGCAGAGGGGTTGGGGTTGTGTTGTTCGTAAGAAAGGAAGTTAAGTCGATAGCAAAAGTGATATAGAGTCGAAAGGTATGGAATCGGTATGGGTAGAACTGAGGAACTGCAAAGAAAAAGGTCCTGTACAGCCTCCTAGCAGTAGTCAGGAAGTGGGGAAGAAAATAATTCAGGAGATAGAAAAGGTATGTAACAAAGTCACTATTACAGTAATTATGGGGACTTCAATATGCAGGTGGACTGGAAAATCAGGTTGGTAGCGGATCTCAAGAAAAGGAATTCGTGGAATGTCTGTAAGTTTGTTTTTTTGGAGCAACTTGTTGTAGAGCCCACAAGGGAACGTCGTATTTCCTGTTCCTTGGATGCTGCCTGACCTGCTGCGCTTTTCCAGCAACACATTTTCAGCTCTGATCTCCAGCATCTGCAGACCTCACTTTTTCCCACAAGAGAACAGGCAATTCTGGATTTGGTGATGTGTAATGAGGCAGATTTGATTTGGGAGTTTAATGTGAAGGAACCGCTAGGGGGCAGTGACCATAATATGATCGCACTGACTCTGCAGTTTGTGAGGGAGAAGCTGGAATCAGGTGGTGTCACAACTGAGTAAAGGGAACTACAAAGACATGAAGGAGGAGCAGACCAGAGTTGATTGGAAGGGGACCTAGCAGGGGAGACAGTGGAGCAGCGATGGCAGGAGCTTCTGGGGTTAAATTGGGAGGCACAGTAGAAATTCATCCCGAGGAAGAACAAGAGAAGTCAGGGACAGCATAAAAAGAGAAGAGAAACGATACATTGTGGTGAAGGTTAGTGGCAGCGGAGGATGACTAAAAAAAGCAGCAAAGTAGGAGAAGATGAAATATGAGAGTAAGATGACTATTAACATAAAAGGGCATTTTTGCAAAGTTTGCAGGAGACACCAAGATAGGTGGAGGGACAGGTAGTGCTGAGGAAGCAGATTGGTTGTAAAAGGATTTGGACAGGTTAGCAGAGTGGGCAAAAAAAGTGACAGATGGAATACAATGTGGGGAAGTGTGAGGTTTTTGAACTTTAGTGGGAAGATTAGAGGCACAGACGAATTTCTAAACAGGTGATGGCTTCACAAATCTGAAGGACAAAGGGACTTGGGAGACCTAGTTCAGGATTCTGTTAAGGTTAGCAGTGGTGGGTGACGTATTGGAGAGGATTTTGAGAGACAGGATTTATGATTACTTAAAAAAACAGAGTTTGGTTAGAGATAGTCAGTGTGGCTTTGTGTGGGGCAGGTCATACCTCACAAGCCTTACTGAATTATTTGAAGTTGTGACAAAACACATTGATGAAGATAGAGTAGTGGATGCAGTGTGCATGGCTTTTAGGAAAGTGTTTGACAAGGTTCCCCATGGTAGGCTCATTAAGAAAGTAAGGAGGCATGGGATACAGAATTGGCTGGTCCACAGAAGACAGAGGGTGGTGGTTGATGGAAAATATTCAGCTCGGAGCTCGGTGACCAGTGGTGTTCTGCAGTGGTTGGTTCTGGGACCTCTGCTCTTTGCAATTTTTATAAATAACTTGGATGAGTAAGTGGAAGGGTGGGTTAGTAAGTTTGCCGATGACACAAAGGTTGGTGGAGGGGTGGATAGTGTGGAGGGCTTGTAGGTGGAGTGTCGTAGGTGGAATGGGATATTGACAGTATACAGAATGGGGCTGATAATGACTTGGAGATGCCAGTGTTGGACTGGGGTGTACAAAGTTAAAAATCACACAATACAAGGTTATTGTCCAACAGATTTATTTGGAAGCATTGGCTTTCCGACTGCTGCTCCTTCATCAGGTGGTTGTGGAGAATAAGATTTTAAGACATAAATTTAGAACAAAATATTACAGTGTGATGTAACTGAAATTATATATTGAAAAAGATCTGGATTGTTTGTTAAGTCTCTCATATTTTAGAATGACCATATTTGTTTCAGTTCTTTCACATGTAAATTGCAAAACTTTTTTTTGAAGTTACGTTCTCAAGTGAACTCAAGTGGGCTGATAAGTGATAAGTGGAGTTCAACCTGGAAAAATGTCAAGTGATTCATTTTGGAAGATTAAATTTGAATGCAAATTACAGGGTTAAAGGCAGGATTCTTGACAGTGTGGAGTAACAGAGGGATCTTGGGGTCCATGGCCATAGATCCCTCAAAGTTGCCACCCAAGTTGATAGAGTTGTGACAAAGGTGTACGGTGTGTTGGCTTTCATTAGCAGGGGATTGAGTTTAAGAGCTGTGAGGTTATGCTTCAGCTCTAGAGAGCCCTGGTTAGAACACACTTGGAATATTGTGTTCAATTCTGGGTTGCCTCATTAGAGAGAGTGCAGAGGAGATTTGAGTCGAGATTGTGTCGCTGGAAAAACACAGCAGGTCAGGCAGCATCTGAGGAGCAGGAGAATCAATGTTTCAGGCATAACTCCTTCATCAGGAATGAGGAGATTTACCAGGATGCTGCCTGGACTGAAGGGCATGTCTTATGAAGAAAGGTTGAAAGGGCTAGGACTTCTCTCATAGGTGTGAACGAGGATAAGAGGTCACTTGATAGAGTTGTACAAGATGTTGAGAGGCATAGATAGAGTGGATAACCAGACTTTTTTTCTGAGAGCAGAAATTCTATCATGAGGGGCATAATTTTAAGGTGATTGGAGGAAGGTTTAGGGGAGATGTCAGAGGTAAGTTCATTACACAGAGTGTGGTGGGTGTGTGGAATGCGCTGCGAACAGGGATAGGAGATCAGATACATTAGAGACATTTAAGCAACTCTTGGATAGACTCATGGAAGATAATACAATGTAGGGTGTGTAGGTTAGTCTGATCTTGGAGTAGGATAAAAGGCCAGCACAACATCGAGGGTCAAAGGGCCTGCACTCTGCTGTACTGTTCAATGACCTATGTACTGCTGAGGCTCTGGTCAGACTATATTTGGAATACTGTGAGCATTCTTGGGCCCAGGATCTAAGGAAGGATGTGCAGCCATGGGAGGGGGTCGAGAGAAGATTTACAAGAATGATCCTGAGGATGAAGTGCTTGGTGAGTTTTGAGGAGATTTGTAGCTCAGGATGAGGTTCTGGATGTAGGTTTGCTCACTGAGCTGGAAGGTTCATTTCCAGACGTTTCGTCACCCTACGAGGTATCATCTTCAGTGGGCCTCTGGGCAAAGCACTGCTGATAATTCCTGCTTTCTATTTATATGTTTGGGTTTCTTGTGTTGGTGACATCATTTCTTGTGGTGACACAGTGGGTGGTAGATGGGATCTAACTCAATGTGTTTGTTGATAGAGTTCCAATTGGAATGCCATGCTTCTAGGAATTCTCATGCATGTCTCTGTTTGGCTTGTCCTAGGATGGATGTGTTGGCCCAGTCGAAGTGGTTCCTTCCTCATCTGCATGTAAGAATACTAGTGAGAGAGAGTCATGTTGTTTTGTGGCTAGTTCATGTATCCTAGTGGCTAATTTTCTGCCTGTTTGTCCAATATAGTGTTTGTTACAATCCTTGCAAGGTATTTTATAAGTAACATTAGTTTTGCTTGTGGTCTGTATAGGGTCTTTGAAGTTCATTAGCTGCTGTTTTAGTGTGTTGGTGGGTTTATGGGCTACCATGGTGCCAAGGGGTCTAAGTAGTCTGGCAGTCACTTCTGAGATATCTTTGTTGTAGGGGAGAGTGGCTAGAGTTTCTGGATGCGTTTTATCTGCTTGAAATGCTTGTCACAGAAGGAGTGGTTGAGGACTCTGGGTCTGTACTCGATGGAGTTAAGAAGAATGGGGGAGTGGGGGGTCTGATTGAAACTTACAGAATACTGACAGCCTGGATGCAGTGGATGTGGAGAAGATATTTCCACTAGTAAGAGAGACTAGGACCCACAGGCACAGCCTCAGAGTGAAAGGACAACCTTTTAGATCTAAAATGAGGAGGAATTTCTTTAGCCAGTGTGTGGTTAATCTGTGGAATTTATTTTTGCTGAGGACCATGGAGGCCAAGTCATTGAATGTATTTAAGACAGACATAGTTGGGTTCTTGATTAGTAAGGGGATCAAGTGTTAAGGGGAGAAGGCCAGAGAATGAAACTGAAAAATATATCAACCGTGATCGAATGGCAGAATGGGGTCAATGAGCCAAATGGTCTAATTCTGCTGCTACATCTTCTGGTGATTCCCTGTCCCCTTAGGGATCTCAAACATTACCTCTAGAACTTTCATTTGCTTCTTCCAGAGCCTCTTTTACTGAAGCTTCTGTTGTATTTTTTAAATATGGCTGACTCTTCTCTCTTTTCCTGGCCCACACTTTACCACAGGGCTTCTTACCAACTTCTGAATGAAGTCTTAGCTTTGGAGTGCTCAGTTTCTTCATCTTTCTGTCACCTCTGTTGTTGCTGCTCTTCATCGCTCTCTCTCTCTCTGTTAGTCATTACATTTCAGCTGCTGATCCTGTGTTAGCGTTATCTTAAAGCAGTTATCCTTCTAAAGCAGGAAGCTCCAGCGTATGCAAGTTCTGACTTTTACATTTCTTCTCCTCATTGTGGGGGTCAGACCTACACTGCTGCAACTACATGTTATTTTTCTAGATGATCCCTGCTGGTACTTTTGGTTTCTACCAGTTTGTGCTCCTGGTTAATGGTTATTTAAGAAGTTTACTGACATCAATCCTCTGTGGTCTTTGTTTTGTCTTGGGCCTATTGAATGGTAAAGGATAAATTACTGTAGAGTATCTACACAAGAGGCACTGTCTTAGGTGACAGGAAGGTTCGTTGCCTGATGGTAATATGTACATTTATATTTGTTCAGGTACAATTACAAGGAGCTCCCTGCCTCATTCCTGATGGACTTTTGCCTGAAACGTCGATTTTCTTGCTCCTCAGATGCTGCCTGACCTGCTGTGCTTTTCCAGCACCACTCTAATCTTGACTTTGATCTCCAGCACCTGCAGTCCTCATTTTCACCTTTCAGTGGAATATGTGGAGCTTATGAACCATTACGTTTTACAACACTGAAGAAGCTTGACACCATTCAGAATAAAGCAACCCATTTGATTGGACCACATCCATAAACATCCACTCCCTCCCTCCACCACTGACAGTCAGTATTTACAAGATGCACTGCAGAAATTCACCAAAACTCCTTCGACAGACCACTTTCATCCAGATGGACAAGGGCAATAGATACATGGGAACACCATCTCCTGCAAGTTCCCCTCTAATCCACTCCACCATCCTGACTTGGAAATATATCAGCGTTCCTTCAATATTGCTGGGTCAAAATCCTGGAATTCTCTCCCTAAAGGCATTGTGGGTCGACCTCCACCATATGGACTGCAGCGGTTCAAGAAGGCAGCTCACCATGACTTTATCAAGGGACAATAAAGGGTAGGCAATAAATACTGGCCAGTGGTGCCCATGTCCCAAGAGTGAATGTTAGAAAAACAATTCTCAGGCGAGACTGTGGAATTTCCTCCCTTACGGGTGTGGCATGTGGAGATGCATTTACTATGTATGGAAAAATAATGCAGTAAAAATGGTAGCAGTGAAGATACTAAGGCATGTTATCACGTCACTCGAGTATATCTGTATATATACAGTATCTAGATTTTTATCTTTGTACTGTTGGTCACATTTTATAAACCGTAAAATGAAAGACATAACATAGAAAGAAAAACTGTGAGTCGCAGGACAAAGGGAGTCCATTTCCATCATGATCTCCCACTACTGCCCATTGTGTTCAGGGATGTGTAGTTTAGGTGCGTTAGTCGGGGTAAATATAGGGTAGGGGGAATGGGTCTGAGTGGGTGACTCTTCGGAGGGCCATTGTGGACTTGTTGAGCCGAATGGCCTGTTTCCACACTGTGGGGATTCTATAAACACTGAAGACTCAACCCATGACTCACCTCATCAGAGCCTGATTATAATATAATAAATCCAAATCAACTGATCAAAATAATTCAAAGACTTTGTTTTAAAGAAAAACACAGAATAGGAAGCTGAGTATTTCATTCTGAATTGAATTGGATTGAATTGATTGTCACATGTACCGAGGCACAGTAAAAAGCTTTGTCTTGTGAGCAATACAGGCAGATCACAGAGTTAAGTAGCATAGATAGTAAATAACAGGTAAACAGCAGCAAAAACAAAAACACGGGTACAGGCGAATGTTCAGAGTTTGTGAGTCCATTCAATATTCTAACAGCATTCTAACGGGTAGAAACTGTTAAAACAGAAACAGCTTTTGTACCTTCTCCCTGATGGTAGAGGTTGTAGAAAAACATTGCCAGGGTGGGATGGAGCTTTGGGAATGCTGGCGGCCTTTCCCTGACAGCGGGCCTGGTAGATGGATTCTATAGATGGGAGGTTGGCCTTGTGATTGTCTGGGCCGAGTTCACCACTCTCTGTAACCATGTCTGATCTTGAATGGTACAGTAGTGCATCCACATGAAGAGTCCAAGAAAGTTTGTTGTGAATGACCACTCCCAGGAACTTGACACTCTCTACTCATTCTACATTTGTGCTGTTAATGTGTGTGTGTGTGTCTGTGATTGTGTGTGTGTGTGTGTGTGTGTGTTTGTTGGGGGGGGGAGGGGCATGAGTAAAATTCCACTGAAACTCAATAATGAATTTCTTGGTTTTGCTGGCATTGAGAGCTAGGTTGTTCTCGGTGCACCATTTTTCCAGGTCTTCCACCTCCCATCTGTGGTCTGTTTCATCGTCATTTGAGATTCAACTGACTATGGTGGTGTCATCAGCAAGCTTGTAAATGGCTGGTATTTGGTGACACAGTCATGGGTATACAGTGAGTACAGTAGGGGACTGAGTACGCACCCCTGGGGGTCTCCAGGGTTGAGTGTTAGTGAGGATGAAATATTGTCTCTAATCTTCACTGATTGTGGCCTGTGGGTCAGGAAACTGAGGATCTAGTTGCAGAGAGTGGGGCTTAGTCTGAGATCACTAAGCTTAATAATTGAGGGGATAATAATGTTGAAGGCTGAACTGTAGTCAATGAGTAGGATTCTTACATCGCTGTTCTTGTTGTCAAGGTGTTCGAGGGAGGAGTGAAGGGCAAGTGATATGGCATTTGACATGGAACTGTTGGTCCAATAGGCAAATTGGAGTGGGCCAAGAGTAGTGGGGAGGCTAGAGTTGATTAATGCCATGACCAGCCTTTCAAATCACTTCATCACCACTGAATTTGGGGCCACTGGGCGGGAGTCATTGAGACATGCTGCATGAGCCTTCTTAGGCACAGGGATGATGTTGGCCTCTTAAAACAGGCAGGGACAGGGCCTGCTGCAGGGAGGGGTTGAAGATGTCTGAGAAGACCTCTGCCAGTTTAGATTAGATTTTTTAGATTAGATTAGACTTACAGTGTGGAAACAGGCCCTTCGGCCCAACAAGTCCACACCGACCCGCCGAAGCGCAACCCACCCATACCCCTACATTTACCCCTTACCTAACACTATGGGCAATTTAGCTTGGCCAATTCACCTGACCCGCACATCTTTGGACTGTGGGAGGAAACCGGAGCACCCGGAGGAAACCCACGCAGACACGGGGAGAACGTGCAAACTCCACACAGTCAGTCGCCTGAGTCGGGAATTGAACCCGGGTCTACAGGCGCTGTGAGGAAGCAGTGCTAACCACTGTGCCACCGTGCCGCCCACTGTGCCACAGTTGATCTATGCTTACTCTGAATGCACGGCCTGTTCCATTGCTTTCCTTCGATTCACATGAAGGAAAACTGATCTGACCTCTGATGCATTGACTGTTGGGATAGGTTTGTCAGGACTTTTCGGAATAGGTGTTAGCTCTCCATCAAAATTCTGCTCAAAGCGAGCGTAGAAGGCGTTGAGATGATTCGGGAGGGATGTATCATCATCTGCTATCTTGCACTGTCTCTTTTTAGAACCTGTGATGTCATTCAGTCCTTGCCATAGTTGCTGGGTATCTGGATCTCTAGTTTGGATCGGTATTGATCCTTGGCTGTCTTAATGGCTCTGCGAAGATCATACCTGGATTCCTTATATTTGAGTGGGTCTCCTGATCTGAAGGCCTCACGCCTTGTTTTTAGCAGGTTCTGTATGTCCTGATTCATCCAGGGTTTCCTGTTGGGGAACACCCGGTTTGACGTCCTCGGTACACAGTCCACCACACACTTGCTGCTAAAGTCTGTGAAGGTGGTAGCATACTTGTCCAAGGTACCTGCGGCCTGTTTGAACACGGCCCAATTAGCTGATTCCAGACAGTATCAGAGTTAATCTTCTGCCTCCTCCGACCAGCACTGGACCTGTATCCGCGGGGGGGGGGGGGGGGGTCTCCTGCTTGAGCTTTTGCTTGTAAGCCAAGAGAAGAAACACGGCATTGCGGTCGGAGTTCCCGAAATAAGGGTGGGGGATGGAGCAGTAGGCATCTTTCGCAGTGGTGTAGCAGTGGTCTAAAATGTCCAGACCCCTGGTGGGGCAGGTAATGTTCTGGTGGTGCTTAGGCAGCAGCTTCCTTAGATTGGCTTGATCGAAGCCACCAGTAACAATAAACAGGACCTCGGGGTGTTCTGTCTGCAGGGTGTTAGTGGTGGTGCACAGGACATCCAAAGCTTCCTCAACCTTTGCTCGTGGCGGTATGTACACAGCAGTTAGTAAAGCAGAGGCACATTCCATTGGTGGATACAGCTGGCCCACAAGCAGTCCTGTAAAGAGTACACACCCTGTGGAGCTAAGAAGTCTCTTTTATTCCTGACATTCCCTCGCTGGGAAGTACATGTGATCTCTATCCTGTTTAAAATGAGACATATCAATGAAGTTTCCCATCTTCCCATGGTAGGTCACATGAAACCACCTGCCAAGGTGAGGTACAGGGAGATTAATATTGAGGTTAAAATCACTTTGCTCAGCCGTTGGCATCCTCTCTTTTTTTTATATCTGGAAGTGGTATCATACGTAACTGAATGACTTTTTCCATCACAAAAGCATCTGTGACCATTATCACTTATTAACCACCACCAATAAATCACTCGTGTTTCCAATAATTCAATTTACCTAAGGATGAGGCAACCATTGACATCATCCGATCTGAGGACAAACTCATTCACCTCTCCCTCTTTATCGACCTCTAAAATGGTGGCATTCTCCACTGTTGGGTAATCGGGAACACATTATCTCTTATCTCAACACAGAACACTTCAAATGAGCTAAGGAGCTCCAGAGCCCTGGGTTATTGTAAGAATGTCAGAGTTAGAGAGAGGTTCTTAGGTAATAAGATTTTTTTTGTTACCTGTTCTTTCATGGGATCTTCATGGATTCTAAATGCCCTTGAGCCGAGAGACACACAAGGCCTTGGAAGGAATTAAAAGTGTGCATGTGTATCTGAGTGAGACACACTGAGGGCACAGACAGTTATCCTTGGCACATTGTAACATTCTTATGAAATATGCAGAATCCTGAGAGACCCTGAGTTACTCTAATTTGGAATGCAATATCAGAAAGGACAATGGAGTCAGATTCAATAGGAAATTTCCAAAGTGGATTGGATTAACATTTGAAAGGTAGAAATTTGTAGTTCCATGGGCATCAATAGAGTGATGAAAATTATTGGACAGCCCTTTCAGAGTCAGAACAGATACAATGCCTGAAAGGCTTCTTTCTGTGCTGTATGATTTTATGGGGGCGTGATAGGTTGACCCAGTGGTTAGCAATGCTGCCTCACAGTACCAGGGATCCGGATTTAATTCCAGCTTCGGGTGACCGTGTGGAGTTTGCACGTTCTCTCCATCTTTGCATGAGTTTCTACCCGGTGCTCTGGTTTCCTTTCATAATCCAAAGATATGCATGTTAGATGGATTAGCCATGTTAACCACCTGTAGTGTGCAGGCTAGCTGGCTTAGAGATGCAGGATTATAAGGGTGGGGTTGATCTGGGTTGATGCTCTTCAGAGGGTTGGCGTGGAATCAATGGGCCAAATGGCTTGTTTCCACACTGTAGGGTTTCTATGGGACATTGGAGTAATATTCTCCAATATTTTTGCCCATGACACCAAGCAGTCAAAGTTGATAACTGCTCTTTTAGCTGTTTCCCCCACTGCCTGGGATAGCAACTAAAAGCAACATATTTTGTATCGGTTTTTTGATCATCAAGTTGAGGCCCATTGACAGCAGGGTGTAATAAATCACTTTCGGAGGTCTCATGACACAGGGCAGAGTGACCCTGACTCTGAGGCAGAAGCTGTGGGTGCGAGACTTGCTCCAGGAGCTGTGAGCCATGAAAGGTCTGTTCATAACATGGCCCAGCAAGATGAGTATTCACCTGAAAATCCTTCCAACCCCTGCCTCCAGCAGGCAGTAGGAGTTGCACAGTCACCTGGCCAGTCATGCTGGTTGGAGGCGTGATGCTCATCAATCTGCAGAGTGTACAATTTCAGGCTGGTGACCTGTTCCAGATGTAAATATGTAATTTTGCTCGTGCATCACTAGATGAAGCAAAATGTTGAAGAAGCATGAGATATTTGGTACCCAGCTAGTTGGAAAATGAGTAGCCCACCCACCTTTCATTTTTTTTCATATTCATTCACACAGTGAGGGTGTCACTGGCCAGGCCAGCATTTAATGCTCATCCCTAATCGCCCAGAGGGCATTTTAGAGTCAGCCACATTGCTGTGGGTCTGGAATCGATAAGCTTCAATTTGTTTCAGATACCTTTACTGAAAATGCCTTGGTCCCCATGCTTCTGAAAAATTATCCACCACTGATGTTCAAATTCACTTCTCAATGATGCCCCTCAGTGCCAAAAGACCAGCAGTTTGATCTTTCTCTGTATCTCTCATCACCCACCCTCCGACTGAGCTCGCTAATTAGTGTGAATTAAATACCAACTTTGTACAATCAACTTATGTGGCAAAAATGACAAGTGTCAAACTTTCAGCACAGTAGCCTGCATTCAAAAACTGCTGTAGTACTGAGTTACTGAGTCATAGAGATGTACAGCATGGAAACATACCCTTCAGTCCAACTTGTCCATGCCAAATAGATATCCTAAATTAATCTAGTCCCATTTGCCAGCTTTTGGCCCTTTCTATTCATATACCCATCCAGATGTCTATTAAATGCTGTAATTGTACCAGACTCCACCACTTCCTCTGGCAGCCCATTCCATGCACGCACCACCCTCTGCGTGAAAAAGTTGCCCCTTAGGTCCCTTATAAATCTTTCCCCTCTCATTCTAAACTTACAGATATCTTTGTGGCATCCTTAAACACAGGTGAGGTGCCGGAGGACCGGAAGGTTGCTCATGTTGTACCCCTGTACAAGAAAGGTAGTAAGGATATTCCGGGTAACTACAGACCAGTGAGCCTGATGTCAGTGGTGGGAAAGTTGCTGGAGAAGGTACTGAGGGATAGGATCTATTTATATTTAGAAACGAATAGGCAACACGGTTTTGTGCGGGGGAGATTGTGCCTTATCAACTTAATAGAGTTCTTCGAAGAAGTGACCAAGTTGATAGATGAAGCAAGGGCTGTTGATGTCATTTACATGGATTTTAGTAAGGTTCCCCATTGTAGACTAATGGAGAAAGTGAGGTCACATGGTGTGCAGGGTGTTCTATCTCGGTGGATAAAGAACTGGTTGAGCAACAGGAGACAGAGAGTAGTAGTTGAAGGGAGTTTCTCGAAATGGAGAAAGGTGACCAGTGGTGTTCCACAGGGCTCAGTATTGGGGTCACTGTTGTTTGTAATATACATAAATAATCTAGATGAGGGCACTGTTGGTATGATCAGCAAGTTTGCAGATGACACGAAGATTAGCAGAAAGTATAAGGGGCTGTCAGAGAATACAGGAGGATATAGATAGACTGGAGAGCTGGGTGGAGAAGTGGCAGATGGAGTTCAATCCGGACAAATGTGAGGTGATGCATTTAGGCAAGTCTAATTCTAGAGCGAATTATACAGTGAACGGAAGAGCCTTGGGAAAAGTTGATGAGCAGAGAGATCTGGGAGTGCAGGTCCATTGTACGCTAAAGGTTGCTGCATAGGTGGATTGAGTGGTCAAGAAGGCATATGGTATGCATGCCTTCATTGGGCGGGGTATTGAGTATCAGAGCTGGCAGGTCATGTTAAAATTGTACAAGACATTGGGTTGGGCCACATTTAGAATACTGTGTACAGTTCCGGTCGCCACATTACCAAAAGGATGTGGATGCTTTGGAGAGGGTACAAAGAATGTTTCAGGGAACACCTCTGGGACACCCGCAGCAACCAACCCAACCGCCCCGTGGCTGAACACTTTAGCTCCCCCTCCCACTCCGCCAATGGCATGCAGGTCCTTGGCCTCCTCCATCGCCAGACCCTGGCCACACGACGCCTGGAGAAAGAGCGCCTCATCTTCCGCCTAGGAACCCTCCAACCACACGGGATGAATGTAGATTTCTCCAGCTTCCTCATTTCCCCTCCCCCCACCTTATCTCAGTCCCAACCCTCGGATTCAGCACCGCCCTCTTGACCTGCAATCTTCTTCCTGACCTCTCCACCCCCACCCCCTCTCCGGCCTATCACCCTCACCCTCACCCTCACCCTCACCTCCTTCCACCTATCGTATTCCCAGCACCCCTCCCCCAAATTCCCTCCCCCCTACCTTTTATCTCAGCCCGCTTGGCACACCAGCCTCATTCCTGAAGAAGGGCTTATGCCCGAAACTTCAATTCTCCTGCTCTTCGGATGCTGCCTGGCCTGCTGTGTTTTTCCAGCACCACATTTTTCAACTCTGGTACTCCAGCATCTGCAGTCCTCACTTTCTCCTCCTTTATGAGGATGTTGTCAGGTATGGAAGGTGCTAGCTATGAAGAGAGATTGAATAGGTTAGGTTTGTTTTCATTAACAAAAAGGAGATGGGGGGGGGGGGGGTGGGGGGGGCCTGATTGAGGTTTACAAAATCATGAAGCATCTAGACAGGGTGGATAGAGACAAGCTTTTTCCCAGGATGAAGGATTCAATAACGAGAGGTCACACTTTCAAGGTGAGAGGTGAAAAGTTTAAGGGGGATACATGCGGCAAGTCCTTCACACAGAAGGTGGTGGGTGTCTGGAACGTGTTGTCAGCAAAGGTGGTAGAGGCAGCCACGGTAGATTCAGAGCAGATGGAGAGCAGAGGGATACAGATGCTTAAGAATTGGACGACAGGCTTAGACAGTAAATTTGGATCAGCTCAGGCCAGGAGGACCAAAGGGCCTGTTCTGGGGCTGTAAATTTTCTTTGCTTTTTGTTCTTATGTCCTCTGGTTCTGAACTCCCCCACCCCAGGGAAAATACTTGGTCTATTTACCCTATCCATGCCCCTCATAATCTTATAAACCTCTATAAGATCACCCCTCAGCCTCTGACACTGCAGGAAAAACAGCCCCAGCCTATTCAGCCCCTCCCTATAGCTCAAACCCTCCAACCCTGGCAACGTCCTTGGAAATCTTTCCTTTCAAATGGGGTTACAGATTTACAAAGAAACTTTATCACAGAAACGAGGATCAGGAGTAGGCCATTCAGCTCTCGAGCCTGGTCCACCATTCAAAATGATCATGGCTGATCATCCACCTCTATATCCCGTTCCCGCTTTCTCCTCACACTCCTTGATTCCATTATTCCTAAGAACTATATCTACCTCCTTCTTGACAACATTCAGTACTTTGGCCGAAACCAGTTTCTGTGGTAGAGAATATCACAGGCTCACCACTCTCTGGAAGAAGATGTTTCTCCTCATCTTGGTCCTAAATGGCCTACCCCATATCCTTAGTCTATGACCCTCTGGTCTGGACTCTCCATTCATCAAGAGCATCCTTCCTGAATTTACCCCGTCTAGTCCTGTTGGACCTTTATAGGTTTGATCTACAGTCAGTGTAGAGTTTGATCTAGATTTAGATTTGTTGTCACATGTATATAAAAATACAGTATAACGTGGGTTTTTTTTTCTGCGTTATAAGCAAAGTGACACCATGCTCTGGTGCCATCTCGAATTCATCTTTCTCTCTCCTTCTAGTTCCTCCTCTGCTGCTCCTCCAGTTGCTGCTTGACAGTTGCCAGGGTCCCTGTGATGGGCTCTGGGATACCTGAAACGGGCCCTGGAGTCTCTATAACAGGATCCGGGGTCCCTAAAACAGACCCTGGGGGCCCTGTAGCAGGACCTGGAGTCTCTGTAAGAGGATCTGGGGTCCCTGTAACAAGCCCTGGGGTCCCTGTAACAGGCTCTCGGGTCCCAGTAACAGACTCTGGGGTCCCTGTAACAGGCTCTGGGGTCCATGTAACAGGCTCTGGGGTCCCTGTAATGGGCTCTGGGGTCCCTGTAACAGGCTCTGGGATCCCTGTAACAGGCTCTGGGGTCCCTGTAATGGGCTCTGGGGTCCCTGTAACAGGCTCTGGGGTCCCTGTAACAGGCTCTGGGGTCCCTGTAATGGGCTCTGGGGTCCCTGTAACAGGCTCTGGGGTCCCTGTAACAGGCTCTGGGGTCCATGTAACAGGCTCTGGGGTCCCTGTAACAGGCTCTGGGGTCCCTGTAATGGGCTCTGGGGTCCCTGTAATGGTCTCCGGGGTCCCTGTAACAGACTCTAGGGTCCCTGTAACAGGCTCTGGGGTCCCTGTAACAGGCTCTGGGGTCCCTGTAATGGGCTCTGGGGTCCCTGTAACAGACTCTGTGGTCCCTGTAACAGGAGAAAGTGAGGACTGCAGATGCTGGAGATCAGAGCTGAAAATGTGTTGCTGGAAAAGCGCAGCAGGTCAGGCAGCATCCAAGGAGCAGGAGAATCGACATTTCGGGCATGAGCCTTTCTTTCCTGAAGAAGGGCTTATGCCCGAAACGTCGATTCTCCTGCTCCTTGGATGCTGCCTGACCTGCTGCGCTTTTCCAGCAACACATTTTCATCCCTGTAACAGGCTCTGGGGTCCCTGTAACAGGCTCTGGGGCTCCACTGCCCACACTTCGCAACTGCCACGCTGAGCTTGAACCATGGGCCTGGAGATGTGTGGGTTCTATGCCTCCTGTTCCCAATCCCTCATTCTTCCAGATGCCGCCGCCAGTCTATTGTCTGTCCCTTTTGCCAACACTTCCGGCCCCTTCAGGCACCTGGGCCTGACTGCCAATCTGGAGCCTCAGTCTAGCCTGTGAGTCAAGGCTAGGGTGTGATGGGTGGGAGCGTCAGTCCAGGACCTGCTGCCCGCTCACCGGGAGACCCCAAGCTGGAGTGGAGCCGTGTCCAGCTTGTCATGGCGTTGTTACTTTCAGAGGCCTCCTCAGTCACTCTCCAGGCTTTAAAGAAAAGAAAGTGAAGCAACAAGAGAAAAAGTGCAGAAGTAAAAAGAAGAAAAGTAAGGAAGCAAACTGAGGTGGACGATCTCTGGGCTCAGCCCTGCACCTCTGTCACCATCTTAGAGTTGTTTGCTCTTGGGGTGAGGTTGGGGAGGGGGGTCATAATGGTGTGTGTCACCATGGTTACACAAATATCCTTCATGTTTCTGGCCTAGTAAAGGCTCAGATATTCATTAAAACCCACCTCCCTGATTATCACTGGGCTACAACAGCATGCCTGAGGGGGAGGACAGGTTTGGACAAGGCTGTGAGCCACACATGGAGGATCTGAAAGAAATCTCTTATTTAAGGAATGGTGGTCCGTGTGTAGTGCTGAGATTGTGATGATCATCAAACTATCTCTCAGCGAGGAGTTAATACCTGCAGGGGGTGTAGAAAATTGGCTCTTGTTTACAGGCTGACTAGAGATTTTGGGGATTCCGGTTTTTATTGTATTTCAAGGTGTATTTGCTGCATTTCAGTTTAGATCCTGCCAACTTATTATCTGTGCATAAGCCACAAGAATCTTTCAGAGGAAGAACAGGAGCAGAGAGAAATAACGGTCCACTTAATCAATATCTGGAGGCCATTAAACACAGCTCACTGGCATCAATCATAAGCTACATTCATTCATCGTTGACATATGTTATCGTTTAGCTGCATTTTACGCAAACAGTGAAATCTGCCTATGAGTTTGCCAACATTTGCCCTGAAGTGATTCCACATTCCTGAGGTCTAGGAATTAACTGCTAATGACCACCGCTGTGTAAAGGGAGGTTTTCTGTGCTCTAATGACTCTCTCAATACCAACTGCACCATCAGAGAATCGGATCATGAAATGGGATCTGCCTCATCTTTCGCTCAGTGATGTTCTATCTCTGGCTCTGATCTGGACAGAACTGAAACTACAATCTCCAATTCTGGATTGTTCCATTGTACAGCCTCACTCCCAACAACAATCCAGAATCATTCCTGTTGTGATCATATTCCTCCATCTTTGAACCAGCCCCTTTCTTCCATCCTGAATTCTACCTGCTTGCTTTCTCACTCCTAAATATTGCTGTGTAGGGGTTTGGGGATTAGAACATAGAACTGTACAGCACAGGAACAGGCCCTTCGGCCCTCGATGTTGTGCCAAACATGACGCCAAATAAAACTAATCCCTTCTGCCTGCCTTCACCCATATCCATCCATTCCTTGCATATTCATATCCTTATCTAAAAGCCACTTAAACGCCCCTAGCATATTTGCCTACACCACTACCCCTGCTTGTGGGTACCAGGCACCTACCATTCTGTGTAAAAAACTTGTCCCTCACATCGCCTTTGAACTTTTCCCCTCGCACCTTAAATGCATGCCCCCTGGTATTTGACATTTCAACCCTGGGACTGTCAACCTTATGTATGCCTCTCATAATTCTACAAACTTTTATCAGGATTCTGGAGCAATCTTGTGATGATATCACTGGGTTATGCCTCACTGGGCAGAAATAACTCAGTGGGGCTGAAGTTATAAAGGAACAGAGAGCTACAAGGAGAGGTGGGCAGAAATCTAAACCCCAGGCATACAAATGTTCAAAACACAGAGGAATATGTGGAGCATACCGAGTAGATTAAAAACTAGCATTTGGAGTACTGCGTACAATTCTGGTCACCCTGCTACAGGAAAGGATGCAAAAAAAAATACAAGGATGTTGCCAAAACTGGAGGATCTGAGATATAAGGAGAGGCTATTTAGGCTCAGACTTTTTCCCTGGTGTATAGGAGGTGGAGGGATGGCCTTATGGAGATTTATAAAGTCATAAAGGGCATCGATAGTGTGAATAGCCAAGGCCTTTTCCCCACGGGAGTTCAAAACTAGAGGGCATAGGTTTAAGGTGAGAAGGGAAAGATTTCAAAGGGACCTGAGGGGTAACTTTTTCACACAGAGGGTGGTGAGTGTTTGGAATGAGCTGCCAGAGAAGTGGTGGAGACTGATACAATGACAGCATTTAAAAGGTATCTGGATGGATATATGGATAGGAAGGGTTTAGAGGGATACAGATCAAATGCTGGCAAATGAGACTAGTTCAGTTTAGGAAACCTGGCCTGCATGGACAAGTTGGGCCGAATTGTCCTTTTCATGCTATATACCTCTATGACTCGATGAGCATTAGTCAGTGAAGTTTATAGAATAGTCTTTCAGTAATGTGACAGTATGGTTAGACTAGTATATCTCTGAATACTGTGTGTTGCAGCATTTAGTTTTAAATGTACAATAAATTGTTAAAAAGAAAACAAGTCTGATGACATTTCTTGATCTTGCCTTCTCCTTGATGAGCCTGTCTTGAGTCCAAAACCATGATGTGGCACTAAATCCATACAACTAAATGGTTATCACTTCATTTCTACTTGTTACTGGATACGAGCACAAGTTTAAATTAACCAGATCTTCAAATAAACAACTGGCTTTCCAAATTGTTAAGTCATGCTGCCTGGTGTCTTTACTCATTTTCCCAATGGGTTGAAATGCTAGAATCATCAAAATTGTTTAATGAATTCCCCACACACCATCTGTTGAATCTCAAACACCTCTGGGTCAGGCTTCCCTACACCCTAATGTGCTTGATAATTGTCTGAAGTGGTTCAAAAAGGCACTTGAGGTAAACTAGGGATGGGGAAAAAACTGCTGATCACCCAGTAATGCCCACGTGATAGAATTTATGTGAAAAAGATATATCAGTGCAGGACTGAGGGGCAGCTGGCCTATGGAAGGTGTTGTCTTTCAGATGAAGCACGAGCTCTGCCAGCCTATTTGTCTGGTTGGAAAGATCTCATGACAACCAAGGGTGAGTCAGGAGTATTCCTGATGAAGGGCCTATGCCCGAAATGTCGATTCTCCTGCTCCTCCAATGCTGCCTGATCTGCTGTACTTTTCCAGCACTACTCTCTCGACTCTGATCTCCAGCACCTGCAGTCCTCACTTTCTTGAAAAGGTGTATTGGCCAACATTGGAATTTGATCACAATGTGGTGCTCTCTTTTTATCTTCCTTTTGTTGAGCAGGAGTAACCAGGGATATGGAAGTTGGGTAGATAAATGGAGTTGAGGTACACATTGGTGTGAGGATCATCTATTTTTTCATTTGGACTACAAGTTAGAAAACTGAATATGGACACTGCCATTTGGCTAAAAAGTAATTGGAGTGTTTTTTTTATTACAACTTGAAGGTCAAGCAGGATTTTATGAACAGTGAAGTGGATACTTCTGAGACAGATTGGCACCAAAAGTCCTTTGGTTAAGGAAAAACTGCCTTTTGCATTTGCATTTTTAAGTTGCAGTTTTACAGACCTGTAATAGAGACACCCAGAAACAAGAAACATCTCTATGTCTTCTCTCTGTGAGTGGAAAAAGACATAAAAAAAGACAGAATCTAGAGAAAGGATTCCAATACAAGTAAAGACCTAGGTCCATCTGATCAGCTATTGAATTGAAGTTCTGTCATTGTTCTGCAGACTACATTATGCCATCATTGATTTAAAAAAAGGTCCGTGAAGTTCATATAGTTTGGACGGGAACGTTGTATATATACCCGTATTAATTCAGGAGCTCCCCCTGTAAGGCCCAGGGCTCAGCAAACCTAACCATCCTGGTTGAACGAACACCCTAGGTGAGATAGCAGACAGATCTATGTCCAAATATCTCAAAGGGGACTGTCATATCTCATAAAAAAACGTCCACTGTGTGGTACACCATATTTGTGGAAAGATCCAATGGAATATGCTCCATAATTAATTTCCACCATCCCAGCAAGCCTGGTGGGTTCTCAGACACCCAACTGATCAGAATATTCTTCTGCACACAGGAAGTAGGAATATTGAATCGTTTCTTCCCATGCCTGTCTAAAGGTAGTGAATTCGATAGACCTAGGAGGAGAGGTAGCAGGTCTACATTAACTTCAGTCCTCAATACCCTCCCTATCTCTCCTGCTAGTAAAAAGTGAGGTCTGCAGATGCTGGAGATCAGAGCTGAAAATGTGTTGCTGGTTAAAGCACAGCAGGTTAGGCAGCATCCAAGGAACAGGAAATTCGACGTTTCGGGCCAGAGCCCTTCATCAGGAATGAAAGGCTCTGGCCCGAAACGTCGAATTTCCTGTTCCTTGGATGCTGCCTAACCTGCTGTGCTTTAACCAGCAACACATTTTCAGCTCTGTCTCTCCTGCCACAGTGCTCCAATAAACACGGAGCCTGTGGCATGTCCAGAAACAATGGGTAAGAGTACCTGCACTTATTTTACATTTGGGGCACACTGAAGATGTCCCTTTTTAAACTTCGCCAGACGGTCTGGTGCCAAATGAACCCTGTGCTGAACTTTTAACTGCATAGCACATGTCCTATTACAGATTGAGATCTTTCGCACATTCTCCCATATGTTCTCCCATGATTCAGAAGAGATCTCCACTGCTAGCTCTTGCTGCCAGACCTTACATAACCGGTTAATATCCTGCCCGGCCCTGCCATCCAGCAGGCGATAGAGGGCACTAACCGAGAGGGTGCTTGTGGAACATAGCAACAACTTCTCTGTATCAGGTTTATAGGGCTTAGTGAGAAGCGTAGTCTTCTTCTGGATGAAATCCCTACCCTGAAAGAAGTGGAAAAGATGTTTACCCGTGTTTACAGGTCAGTTGCTCAAAAGACATCATACCCAGCCCTCAAACAAGTCTCCCAAACTGAAAACTTCTCTCACTGCCCATAGTTTGAACCCTGAGTCCATCATCCCTGGTCGGAACCCTGGCATGCCAACTATAGGTGTAAGTGGTGAAGACTTGGATAAACAACCCTCACTCTGATGCATCGCCCTCCATGCCTTGACTGTACTAATGACAATGGGGTTCCGGCAATGGTCCATAACTGTCCTCATCTTATGAATGAACAACAGGTTAATAAGAGGCCTGTTTGCCTGAGAGGCCTCAATATCCAGCCATATTGAGCCTGAATTGTTACCTGCCGAATCGCACACAAAGGACAGCAGGGAACTCAATTGATATCTCCTGATGTCTGGGAACTCAACTCATCTCCATCCCTGAGGCACCTGGAACTTAATAAGCTTGATGATGGGATGCCAGATGAACAAACTAAACCAATCCATAAGTTTCTGCAATGTTACCCTGGGAAACATTATAGGGAACATACGCATGGGGATAAAGCAAAGAAGGAAGATCATTCATGTTAATGAGAGATATTCGGCCCAACTATATAATTAGAAGAGCCTCCATCTCTGGGGATCTCACCTAATATTGTCGAGCAGGTGAGCAATGTTAGTTCGAAATAACAGATCAAACACGGGGGTAATAAAGGTATCGGAAACCCGCCCGTGGGCCGCATTCAACCTCTGGCACTTCCTTGAGGTTCCCTAAAGGCATAGCCTCCGATTTTGCAAAATTGATCTATGTCCTGAAATAGCCCCAAATGAATTTATACATTGTATCAAATGGGGTACGGAGGTCATCAGGTTCGATAAAAACAGAAGGACATCATCTGCATACAGTGTAATCTCATGTACCCTCAATCCCACTTCCGGAGCGGTTATGTGGATGTTCTGAGGAGGGACCTCTGCCAGCGGCTCTTTCACCAACGTAAACAACAACGGTGAGAGGGGGCAGCCTTGCCGACTACCCCTGCCAATCCTAAAATTCCCAGCCTTCACCCCATTGGTGATGACTGTGGCCAGAGGGTGGCGATATAAAACCTCTACCCACCTAACAAAGACCTCACCAAACCAAACCTCTCTAAGACATAAAAGAGATACAGCCATTCCACCCAGTCAAATGGTTCTCTGCATCTAAGGAAATCGCCAACCCCGGGATCGATTGTTGCTGACATGCTTGGACCATACTCAGCAACCTTCTAATATTATTAGAAGACCTATGGCCCTTTACAAAACCTGTCTTGTCCTCTTTGACAATATAGGGCAACACCTTCTCAAATCTCAGCATCAAAACCTTAGACAGAATCTTAAGGTCTGAATTTAATAGAGAGATGGGCCTGTATATGGCACAGTCCTCAGGAACCTTCCTCTTCTTAAGAATGAGGGAAATATTAGCTTCTCTCAAAGACAGTGGTTGGCATTCATGCATATAGGAGTGATTGTACATATCCAAAATCAGCCCTGACAGAATTCCTATAAACTCCTTATAAAACTCACCCAGGAGGCCATCAGGGCCAGACGCTTTCCCACTTCAAAGTTGCCTAGCTGCTTCCTGTATTTCCTGAGCTGTCAAAGGGGCATTAAGGAGAGAGGTCTGTTCCAAGGTTACCCCTGGGTGGTCCAGGCTCTTAAAAAAAGCTTCCATCTTGACCCTTCTATCCTCATAACCTTCAGAGTAATACAATTCAGAGTAAAAACTCCAAAGAGCCTCATTAGTGCTTTTGGCATCATATGTAAGGACCCCGACACTGTCTCTGATTGCAGTATTGGATTGAGGAGCACGCTTTTTCCTAGTCAAGTATGCTAAATACTTCCCTGGCCTATCCCCATACTCAAACAGCCTTAGTCTAGCAAAAGCAAGTTCTTTCTTTGCAGTTTGTATAAGTTTTGAATTCCAGGCAACCCGGAGGGCTGTGATCTGCTGTAACTTGGTCACTGAAGGCCTTGCAAAATGTGTCACCTCAGCAGCTTTCAGCCATGTCTCAAGTAGATGCTGCTGTTCCTCCTTCTGTTGTTTCCTGCTCGCCGAATAGGAAATAGCTAATCCCCTAGCAAAGGCCTTAGCGGTTTCCCATAGCAAAGATGGACTACTATCCGTGTCTGATAGGGCCTGTTTTCACACTGTAAGTAATCTAATCTAATCTGAGTTGATAGTCAAGAACTCCTGAAACTCCCTCAAAATGTATTCCACATATTTGGAATCTTAAGGAGAAAAGGATCCAGACACCGATGCCACAAATCTAGCCCCTCGCTCTTGGCCTTAACTTCCAAATGTACCGCCACGTGATCAGAGATAGCTACGTTCCCAATTTTGCAACCCATAATCGAATCCAGAAGGGTCAAGGGAGCCAAAAAAAAACAATCCTCATGTGATCTTTATGTGGGTTTGAAAAAAGTGAAGTCCCTGCTGTTAGGGTGAAGACATCTCCAAATGTCCACCAGCCCCAACTCCTCGCATACGTCTGCTTGGCCTGCAAAGAAATAGTTGGGGCCTACTCAGTGTCCTGTCCATTGTTGGATCCAAAAGGCAATTAAAATCCCCCCCCCACCATAATAATGTGCCATGTTCCAAAGGCACTCAACTTAGAAAAGGAACTCATCAAAAATTTGAGGGGATGCGCCAGAGGACAGTAGACATTTAGAAATACCATATTCCTCCCCATGTGTTGGACCTTAAGAATCACAAACCGCCCTTGCCCATCTTTCACTTGCTCTAATAATGTGAACGAAAGATTTTTCTGGATAAGTATAGCCACTCCCCTACTTTTAGTAGTAAAGGATGGAAAGAATACCCAGTCATAACCCTCTGTTGTAACTTTAGGTGTTCCCCATCATCAAGATCGGTTTCCTGCAACAGGCTGTTATCAACCTTTTCCCTCTTCAGGCTAGAAAGCACTTTTGTTCCTTTTGACAGGCGAATGACTTGCCTTGATGCCCCAGGTGCACCATTTAACAAGGCACTTAGCCATATCCCCTTTCAGAGACCCTTGAACTCTCGGGAGGGAGAACCCTGCTTGCAATGCGCCGAGCACAAGTAAATAAAAACTCGTAGATTCGCAGAATTGTGTATACAAAAACTGTTCGATTATAACTACAAACAACTATTGCTATCAAAAAAAACTACAAAGTAAACCAACCATAAAACCTTGAATGGGAGACTCTACCCCCTGCCCATAGGGGACACTCATCGTACCCATCTCTTTCTTCATAACTCTTTCAGGCCTGGACTGTGCTTCAGCCTTAGGCAAAAAAATTTAAGCAAACAAGGAAAGTTCCCATGATCAAATCCAGTTATAAAAAATATAATAAGGTTTGTGCGAAGATTTGTAGCTCGGGTGCTCGTTGTTGTGGTTCTGTTCGCCGAGCTGGAAGTTTTTGTTGCAAACGTTTCATCCCCTGGCTAGGCGACATCATCAGTGCTTTGGAGCCTCCTGCGAAGCGCTTCTTTGATGTTTCTCCCGGTATTTATAGTGGTCTGTCCTTGCCGCTTCCGGGTGTCAGTTTCAGCTGTCCGCTGTAGTGGTTGGTATATTGGGTCCAGGTCGATGTGTTTGTTGATGGAGTTTGTGGATGAATGCCATGCCTCTAGGAATTCCCTGGCTGTTCTCTGTCTGGCTTGCCCTATGATAGTAGTGTTTTCCCAGTCGAATTCATGTTGCTTGTTGCCTGCGTGTGTGGCTACTAGGGATAGCTGGTCGTGTCGTTTCGTGTCTGTGAGCTGTCTGTGGGAGAGGTTTTTAACCCAGGTGTGTGTTGTAGTGTCCTCTTTTTTGTGTGTTAGTTTGGCCATTTTTTTCTTTTAGTGCCGTTTTTTTGCGGTGTGTTGTCCTGTTCTGTCCTATAGTGACAGCCTGTTCTATGGCCCGGGTCCATTCATGATTAGTGGTTTTTTGAAATTAACGACTTTTGGCGCGCAATTTCTAGTTTGTATTTGTGCAGTCGGTTGTGAGCGTCTGTGATCATTACCTGGATCATCCTGAATCCATTCTGCTTGGCTGTTTCCCTGGCTTGTGGATTGTTGACTGGTGGTCTGTACCTGACACATTGTGGAAGGATTTGATTCTTTCGACATTCGTGTAGGAACCGGAGTTGTTCGTATGTGGCGCTTAGGCGGTTAGCGCACGAAACGACATGACCAGCTATCCCTAGTAGCCACACACGCAGACAACAAGCAACATGAATTCGACTGGGAAAACACTACTATCATAGGGCAAGCCAGACAGAGAACAGCCAGGGAATTCCTAGAGGCATGGCATTCATCCACAAACTCCATCAACAAACACATCGACCTGGACCCAATATACCAACCACTACAGCGGACAGCTGAAACTGACACCCGGAAGCGGCAAGTACAGACCACTATAAATACCGGAAGAAACATCAAAGAAGCGCTTCGCAGGAGGCTCCAAAGCACTGATGATGTCGCCTAGCCAGGGGACGAAACCTTTGCAACAAAACTTCCAGCTCAGCGAACAGAACCACAACAAAATATAATAAGAACAGCATATTCCAATTTTTTAAATTATTAGGGAAAAGAGAAAAAAATGGTGGGGGTGGAAGGGAATACACAGGGGAGGTATGAAAAGAGGACGAACATTAACTGTATTCTTCAGATCAATCAGTCCATTTTAAAGTGTCTACAAAGTTCTTGGCTTTATCCACTGAGTCAAATGTATTAACTACATCCTTGTAGCTGAAACAGAGCATGCAGGTACCTCATGGAGTGCTGAATGCGCACGTTCCTCAGCCTCTTTTTAACTTCATCGAAGGACTTCCTCTTTTGAATTATAGCAGCCGAGAAATCCTGGAAAAACATGATTTGTTCATTCCTTTTCCTGTTAGCATCCTTCCCACTCAAAATTGTCAATGTATATGTGTTCCTCCAGCTTTAAATTAACAATTCCTCCATATAAGTGGGCCGGGGATGGTAAAAGATACCAATATGCCTTGGCTGTTAGGCAGAGCTGTCCATGGCAGTTTTACTTAATTGCCTCCATCTTGCCGCATCGCAATGTGATTTTATACATCACTTGGGCAGCACATTGATGCATCAAAGACACGAACCTCTGAAATATCTTGAACTGCAGTGGCCTCCACAATGTTGCAGATGAGAAATAGCTTAATGGCTTTTGTCTTTGGAACAGTTTGTGTGTCTGAGGGGCTGGACATGACCACAACTCTTCTTTGCATCTGATTCCTTCACTTGTTCTTTTCTTATATTTGGTTTAGATTAGATTAGATTACTTACAATGTGGAAACAGGCCCTTCGGCCCAACAAGTCCACACCGACCCGCCGAAGCGCAACCCACCCTTACCCCTACATTTACCCCTTACCTAACACTACGGGCAATTTAGAATGACCAATTCACCTGACCCGCACATCTTTGGACTGTGGGAGGAAACCGGAGCACCTGGAGGAAACCCACGCAGACACGGGGAGAACGTGCAAACTCCACACAGTCAGTCGCCTGAGTCGGGAATTGAACCCGGGTCTCAGGCGCTGTGAGGCAGCAGTGCTAACCACTGTGCCACCGTGCCGCCCATAAAGGGATATGTTTAGAGGGACATGTGCCAAATGCAAGCAACTGGGACTAAATTCAGTTTAGGAAACCTGATTAGCATGGACGAGTTGGAGCAAATTTCCGTGTTGTATGATTCTGTGACTCTATGCTCTGTTGGTTAGACAGGCTGACTTCAGTTAGGACTTCTATCCTTTGCATTGCTGCAATGTTGTAAATAAATCGACAGAAATAGAGAGATACAGCAAATTCTGTTTGAGAACAGCCCTTTTCAAAGCTCCGAGGCTTATGAACAGGACAAACCAGTGGAGCAGGACATGTAATTGTCTAACAGTGCAAATTTGTGTATTTGCAGCAGAATGTCCTTGAAAGTGAACAAAGCATATAACCACCCAGAGATAAACACAGTGACTGAGGACATGTGAGGATGGCTCACTGTGAGCTCAAAAAGCCAGATGACAGACGTCAAGCCCCAGACTGGAACTGGACTCATCACAGATCTAACTCTCCACGTTATTAGAGGTTCACATCTTGTAGAGCTAAGGCTAGTATGTTGATCACGTGAGGCTGGATTAGTGTAGCAGGCAGAGTTTTTTCGATAACTGACTAACTCCATAATAAGGGACTCTCACAGGCTGGGTTGGGTCATTAAGTGTACTCAAGACTGACTTTTCCAGTGACTCCTTCAAGAGGATTTCTTCAACGTTGAGAGTTTTTAATCAGTGAGGGAATCAAAGGTAATGGAAAAAGGCTGGAAAGTGTAGATTAGATTACTTACAGTGTGAAAACAGGCCCTTCGGCCCAGCAAGTTCACACCGGCCCGAAACCAACCCATACCCCTACATTTACCTCTTACCTAACACTACGGGCAATTTAGCATGGCCAATTCACCTGACCTGCACATCTTTGTGACTGTGGGAGGAAACCGGAGCACTCAGAGGAAACCCACGCAGACACGGGGAGAATGTGCAAACTCCACACAGTCAGTCGCCTGAGGTGGGAATTGAACCCGGGTCTCTAGCGCTGTGAGGCAGCAGTGCTAACCACTGTGCCACCGTGCCGCCCACAATGGTTGAGGGTTATCAAATCCGGAGTCCTGAAGAAGGGTTACACCCGAAATGTCAACTTCTCCACCTTCTGATGCTGCCTGGCTTGCTGTGTTCTTCCAGCCTCCTGCCTGTATGTTTTGGATTCCAGCATCTGCAGTTCTTTTGTCCCATTGAATGGTGAAGCAGACTCGATGGGCTGAATGGCCTACAGCTGCTCCTACGTCTATGGACACAGATATTCCTTCTGGGTTTACAAGATGCCTTTCACAGAATCACAAGTGGTCCCTGCCATTGATGTAATGGCCAATTTATACACAGCGAGATCCCAGAATCATCTGTTTTCCTGATGGTAATAGTGAAATAAACCTTAGCAGGACACTGAGTGCAATATTGTCCCTTGGAACATTGTTCTTATGATGGCAGGGGTGGGGCCAAGGGAATGGACATACTGGAAAGAAACCAGTTACCTCTCTCTAGTCAATATGCAGTTAGCCAATGCCTACTGGAGTCATAGTGGTGTGCAGTGCAGTTAAAAAGTGCTTCAGCCATTGTGTCTTCACCACTCAAAAATAAGCACCCAACTATCCCATTTGCCATCACTTGGCATTGTAAGTGCACATCCAAATACTTCTTCAATGCTGAGAGTTTCTGTAATCACCATCCATACAGGCAGTGAGTTCCAGATAGCCACCACCCTCTGGGTGGGAAAAGGTTTCCTCACATCTTCTCTGAACCTTATATTTATGCTCATGATCATTGATCCCTCCATCAAGGGGAACAGATTCTACCCATCCATGCCGCTCAATTTTGTACATTTCAATCATGTCCTTCCTCTACTCCAGGGAAAATAACCAAGTTCCACATTTAGTGTCATCTGCAAAGTGGCAGCCAACCACAAGATTTTCTTGAGAGAAAGAAAGATGAATTTTGTTACCTGCTAACCCAAGATGAAACATTAAGCATACACATGCGCAGGTCAACTGGCAGAGGTCTTCTCAGACATCTTCAACCTCTCTCTGCAGCAGGCCACTGTCCCTGCCTGTTTTAAGAGGCCAACATCATCCCTGTGCCTAAGAAGGTTCAGGCAGCATGTCTCAATGACTTCCGCCCAGTGGCCCTAACTTCAGTGGTCATGAAGTGCTTTGAAAGGCTGGTCATGGCATTAATCAACTCCAGCCTCCCCACTACTCTTGACCCACTCCAATTTGCCTATCGGACCAACAGATCCACGTCAGATGCCATATCACTTGCCCTTCACTCCTCCCCAGAACATCTTGACACCAAGAACAGTAAAAATCACAGTTCAGCCTTCAACACTATTATCCCCTCAAGACTGATTACTAAACTTAGTGATCTCGGACTAAGCCCCACTCTCTGCAACTGGATCCTCAGTTTCCTGACCCACAGGCCACAATCAGTGAAGATTGGGGACAATATTTCATCCTCACTAACACTCAACACTGGAGCCCCCAAGGGGTGTGTACTCAGCCACCTACTGTGCTCACTGTATACCCATGACTACGTCGCCAAATATCAGACTAATTACATTTACAAGTTTGCTGATGACACCACCATAGTCAGTCGAATCTCAGATGGTGATGAAACAGGCTACAGCTGGGAGGTGGAAGAGCTGGAAAAATGGTGCACTGAGAACAACCTAGCTCTCAATGCCAGCAAAACCAAGAAACTCATTATTGACTTTTGGGGGGATGTTACTCATGCTCCCCCTACACATTAACAGCACAGGTGGAATGAGTGGAGAGTACCAAGATCCTGGGAGTGATCATCCACAACAAGCTTTCTTGGACTCTTCATGTGGACGCACTGGTTACAAAGGCCCAACAACATCTCTTCTTCCTCAGGCAGCTGAGGAAATTCGGCATGATGCCAAATACCTTTGCCAACTTTTATAGCTGAAGAAAAACAGTTTCATTCAATGAGATGTTAGGGTATGGAGATGTGGTGGAGGCAGGTTTAATTGAAGCATCCAAGAGTACATTGGATGATTATTTGAATAAAAATGTGCAAGGGTATGGGGATAAAGCAGGAAATTGGCACAAGATAATAATGCTCATTTGAAGAGCCAGTGTGGGCCAATGAGCCTAATGGCCTCCTTAAACACTAACAATTCTGTAATTATCTTTAAACATTCCTGAGGTCTCCCTGAGAGTTAACCCAAGGAAAGTGATGGTCCTGATGGTGTGTCTGGCCGAACACTTAGATCATTTGCAGACCAGCTAGTGGAGGTATACACTGACATCTTCAACTTCTCCCTCCGACAAGCCAAAGTCCCTCCCTGCTTCAAGAAGACCACAATCATTTCTAGTGCCAAAGAAAACACATACAATGTGCGTGGGTAACTACAGCCAAGTGGCTCTGCCTTCCATAATCATGAAGTTCTTCCAGAGGTTGGTCATGGCACATAACAACTCCAGCCTCCCACAATCCCCTGCAATTTGCCTACCGATGAAACAGGTCCACAGTGGACACCATTTCCCTAGCCCTGCACTCATCCCGGGAATACCTGGATAACAAGGACACCTACATGAAAATGAGGATTGCAGATGCTGGAGTTTAGAGTTGAGAGTGTGATGCCAGAAAAGCACAGCAGGTCAGACAGCATCTGAGGAGAAGGAGAATCGATGTTTCAGGCAAAAGCCTTTGTCACCTAGGTCAGGCTCCTACTCACCGACTACAGTTCCACCGTCAATATCATAATACCTTCCGGACAAAATCTCAAAACTCAACCTAGTCTCAGCTCCACCCCCTGCAACTGGATCCTCAGCTTCCTGAACCACAGACCGCAATCAGTGAACACAGACAACAGGACCTCCTCCGCAGGAACACTCAACACTGGAACCCCCACAGGATGTGCTCTCAGCCCCCTACTGTATACTCATGACCAGATTCTAAACGTACGCCATCTACAAATTTGCTGATGATACCACTGTGGTGGGACGGATATCAAACAATGAGTCAGAATACATGGCTCATGGAGATAGAGGGCTTGGTGTTGTGGTGTAATGACAATAACCTCTCCCTCAGTGTTGGCAAAAATAAAGGACTGATCATTGACTTCAGAAAGAAAGGAGGAGAACCTTCTCGTCTACATCAACAGAACTGAGGCAGAGATGATTGGAAGTGTCAAGCTCCTCGGAGTAACAATTAGAATAACTTTTTTTTGGAAGGGGTGTGGTGGGGGCGGGGTGGGGGGGGGGCTTGGGGGTGGAAGGACCTTCTATATATATTCACATTCTTTTTGTCTCCTGTATAGACCGGTCTTACTGTTACCATCTCACTCTGTTCTGTTCATACTGTTCTGCCTTACTTGTGCCTTAGTGTAGTAACAATGGTGAACAGCAGAGGCCCTAAACTCAAGTCGTCACAGTCTTACCACACCATAGGGCTGCTCCCTCATGAGAGACAACTGGTGGTGATTCAAATATATATATATATCTGACATGTATACATGTAAATATAGTCTTGTTTCTTGTACAAAGAAATACCTTTGGGTTGTTTGCTGAATAGAGTCAAACTAAGAGAAAGTGAGGACTGCAGATACTGGAGATCAGAGTCGAGAGTGTGGCGCTGGAAAAGCACAGCAGGTCAGGCAGCAGCCGAGGAGCAGGAGAATCGACATTTCTCAAAATAAGCTCTTCATCGGGAATGAGGGGGTGGCCCAATGGGGCTGAGAGATGAATGGGAGGGGGCTGAGGCTGGGGGAAAGGTAGCTGGGAATGCGATAGGTAGATAAAGGTAGGGGGTGATGGTGATAGGTTGGAGAGGAGGGTGGAGCGGATAGGTGAGAAGGAAGATGGACAGGTAGGACAGTTCAAGAGGGCAGTGCCAAGTTGGAAGGTTGGATCTGGGATAAAGTGGGGAGAGAGGAAATGAGAAAACTGGTGAAATCCACATTGTTCCGATGTGGTTGGAGGGACCCAAGGTGGAAGATTAGGCGTTCTTCCTCCAGGTTTTGGGAGGCTAGAGATTTTCCCCAGCCCCACCCCCCCCTCCCATTTATCTCTCAGCCCCTTTGGGTCTCTTCATTCCTGATGAAGAGCTTATGCTCGAAACATCGACTCTCCTGCTCCTCAGATGCTGCCTGACTGGTTGTGCTTTTCCAGCACCACACTTTCAGACTCAGATAGAATCAAACTCCAATGTTGATTTGTTTCTTCATATGTTACCCTATGGAACCGAACTACTTCAATGACTATGTATATAAAGGTATAAAGTATATTTTGAAATACAAAAGTAGTTGGTGATTTAACCAAGGGCCACCATACCTCAGGTGAGGGGAGAGGTTGAAAAAGAAAGCCCAACATGGTAACCTTAGCTTGTGTAGAAATTGGATTCACACTAGTGCTATCATACTGCTTCACAGACCAAACATCCAGCCAACTGAGCTAAACCAACCACTAGCACTACCCTACACAGTGACAGAAAGACCCTTAGAGGAACAAGTGGTCAGTATCTCTATACAGAGAAACAATGGGACCACTGTAGTGAGAAATTAACTGGCCAACTTGGAAACTGCTGTGGTAACCTTGGGTGGAATACTTGCTTAATGCCTAACCCTGCAGTGATTGCTATACAGGATGATATTACACATAATCTAATGCTAACATCACTGTCAATCCCATCAGTTTTGCAATGGGCTGCTGAGATTAAAATTGGCCCAAGGTTTATTACCCTAGCATAAATCAGGCATTGACACTTGGCTGTCTGTTGTAGTGACTGCTGGATCCCCATTTCCAGTGAATTATGGATATGTTTAATCAAACAGTTCAGGGCACACTCCTGGAGCAGGTGTAACTTGAACCCAAACCGCTTGGCCTGGAGATAGGGACATTTCCACTGTGTGATAAAAAGCTACATCCAGTGAAATACATACTCTATAACAAACAGTGAGAAGCCAAGCAGCTTTTTTTTTAACAAAAAGAGGTGCTTTGATATTTTTACATCATAAACTTATTAAGACCAATCCTCAAAATATTGAGGATAAACCACTTTATCACAGGTGGAGGTGTGGTACTTTCCACCAGTTGCTGAGAGGTATCACAAGGCACTTTTGTGACAGTCCAAGAGGCAGATATTTGGAGAGACAGCTTCAAAATGGGTTGTATTTAAACAGGCTGTCATCATACATTGAAGTCTCTGAACTAAACATTGAGCAATGCAAGTGCCAGTAGGTGAAGCGACACCACCCGTTTGACACTCATACCTGAATTCACACTAAAGCCTCACAAGTTGACAGTGAAGGTACTTTCCCTGCCCCTGGGTGGCAGATATTTGGCCTCATACAGTGCCTTCACTTTTTAAAAAATAAAGAACGTGCCTCAGTAATAGCGGTTCACACCCTCACTGCGTCCACAACATTTTATTGCCAATGAAATGATTTAGAAGTGTAATCAAAGTTGGAATGTAAGCACATTTCCATACACAGCAATGGGAGAATTAATTGGATATTTTATTTTTGTGACAGTCATAGAGTCATAGAGGTGTACAGCATGGAAACAGACCCTTCAGTCAAACCTGTCCACGCCGACCAGTTATCCCAATCGAATCTAATCCCACCTGCCAGCACCCAGCCCATATGCCTCCATACCCATCCAAATACCTTTTAAATGTTGCAATTGTACCAGCCTCCACCACTTCCTCTGGCAGCTCATTCCATACACGTCTCACCCTCTGCATGAAAAGGTTGCCCCTTAGGTCCGTTTTGTGTCTTTCCCCTCTCACCCTAAACCTATGACCTCTAGTTCTGGATTCCCCCACCCCAGGGAAAAGACTTTGTCTATTTATCCTATCCATGCCCCTCATAATTTTTGGTCACAGAATCCCCTGCTTGTCCTTCAGTATTACTGAAACTTTTACAGTCACCTGGGAGGGCAGATGGAGCCCTCTGACTCAGTATCAACGTCTCAATTAGCTCCAGCTCAGACTCTAGCTCTTGGGCTTTCATGTACGAGCCTGTGATTGTAGTAGATGGTGATGTAGTGGTAATGTCATTAGACTAGGCTCAGAGACCAAGGTGAGTGCTCCTAGATTAGTGCTATAGTATCAACAAAACTTAAATCCAATGAATTCCCAAAGTTTAGAATCAAAAGTCAATATCTCAAGAATAAAGCTATCATGAACAGTTCTAGCAACTCATTAGGTTCACAAATATCCTTTGGAGGAGAGAGAAAACTTTCATCCTTGTCTTGCCCACATGTCCTAGTTGCTTCTGGAATTGGAGGTAGGTAAGACATGAATAGATAAAAGGACTGCCTTCCCAAATACTCCCTTTGTCTGTCGCTGGGCTTCACCCTGTGTATATTTCAACAGTGTTGTGCTGTAATGGCAAATTCCCACTCCCATATTACCTGCAGCTGGAAAACCTTTGGTTTCAAAATCCTTTCCATATCATTATCACTTCACTCTACCTTCTAACAATTTGTATTTATGTAGCGCCTCTTGCTGGGAAATAACCCAAAGGTGCTTCTTGCTCATGAGACACAAACCCTTGTGTTGTGACTGGGAGGAGAGTGAACACATTGAGAACAGTTACACTGGATTAAAGGAAAATACTGCGGATGCTGGAATCTGAAACCAAAAGAGAAAATGCTGGAAAATCTCAGCAGGTCTGGCTGCATCTGTAAGGAGAGAAAAGAGCTGACATTTCGAGTCTAACTGACCCTTTGTCAAAGCTGGATAAAGGGTCAGTTAGACTCGAAACGTCAGCTCTTTTCTCTCCTTACAGATGCTGCCAGACCTGCTGAGATTTTCCAGCATTTTCTCTTTTGAGAACAGTTACACGTTCAGCTGAGACTGGGCAGAACTATTTTGGAGGTTTGTGGATCAAAAGTCACATTATCCAGAACAGCGCGGACTGAGTGAAACCACTCCCCCCAACATGACTCCAGTGAGGTATGACTCCAGTCCAAGCAATCCTCAATTACATTCCTGATGCCTTGCAGCTGAGTGAACTTAGGCTGTCACGGAGGCTGCTCGCCGTTCCCTGTAGCTATCTGCAGGTTGCTAAATTTAAACTCTGGTTTCTTTGAAGTGCTTTCAATTGATAAGATTGAAATGATGGCAATTTGTCATATCTTGCTGGCTGAGTAATGAGGCCCGCGCTGGTACTGTCTGACAGCAGCCGGCTCCTGCTCGAGGAGCAGGTGTTAGAAGTGATTAAAAGACAAAACAACATCATTTTTACTGAGCACACAACCAATGCTGTCGGAGTTGTGGATGAGGATGTGAGCAAAGCTTATCCGAATGAATGGGAGGCCTGGAGGCAACAGGCTCTCAGTGACCAGGGAGCTGCTGAACTGTATGGTGGTACTTAGATGTATTGTTAATAATTCCAATATTCCATAAAAACTTTAAAAATAGAGGACAAAAAGTGATCATTTTTGAATGTGTCCATTTGCCTCTCAAATTTGTCTGACAGATCTTTCCAAATATCTGATACTTTTGAGTAAAGAAGTTTCCTTGTGGTTTCGATCTTAACCTTATCATTCTCATTTTCATTTCCTAATCTTTGAAGGGCTGCTTGATTTGTATTGATATTCCAAGTTTGCTTTGTTTAAACTGTGGAGACTGTGTGAGGGTAGCACTTCAGATCCAGGGGTTTGTCTTTGATAAATGAGAAGCCACTCAATGTCTGGGGCCTTCAGATTAAACACAGCAGCCCAGAGTTAGCTGCATCTCCCAACACACAAACACAGTCCATAGACCAGAGGATTCAGTACTATCTGTGGAGCTGTACACCTACTCAAGTCAACCTCTACAGAAAAGAAGAGGCTAAATTGGGAGGGAAAAGGATTCTTGTTGTTCAGGGATTTGGGATGGGGGTTAAGGACTAACTTTCACTATGCTCCCCCTCCCCCAACCACCTCGCCACTTTGGAGCTGTGCAAAGAGTGAATAACCCACCTTTACAGGAATCAGTAACTGTGCAGATTGAGCAACAGCAGAAAGGTGGCCTACTTTATCCGGCAACTTAAATGTCTATTTCACAGCAATTAATGACACCAAGGAAGTAAAGAGGAGATATTATCCATCAGTTTGTTTGACGTGAAAGATGGAGAATCAATGCTGCTCCGATTTTTCCAATGCTGGCAGAATGCATGGAGGGAATGAACATGACAATTGACTTTGATAAGTGTGTTTGGTTTTATAGTTGTGTACGGTAAGGGACTGATTGGGCATCAGCCTTGTCTCAGTGGGTGGTACTCTCATTTCTGAATCAAGCCTCTCTCCATACATTGAGTACATAATCCAGGCTGATACTTCAGCAGAGCATTGCAGTGGCAAAAAGGTACAGGTTTCAGGAAGAACTGTTGTTAAAGTAGAGACCTGACTGCCCTCTGTCCTGGCTAAACTTGAAGATCTGGGGAATTCTGCTGGTGTCCTGACTATCCCTTACCCCTCTAACCAACATTCACAAAATGGAATGTCTGGCCCCTAAGTCTATTGAAATTCCATTACAACTCTGACCTCAAAAGTATATTTTTGACTTTTAAATGCTATAGCCATACATCAGACAAGACCATAACAAATAGGAACAGGAGTAGATCTCTGGGAGAACAAATTCCTCATCTCAGTCTTATTTGGTGCCCCTTTCTTCTGAGACTCTGCAGTCTGCTCCTAGTCTCTCCCTTGAGAGGAAACATTCTCTTGGTATGTACCCTGTCAAGCCCCTTCAGAGTCCTATATGTTACAATGAGATCACCTCATTCTCTTAAACTCCAGTGAGTAGAGTCCCAACCTCTGTTAAACGTTTGCTCATAAGACAATCCCTCCATACCAGGGATAATCCTAATGAACCTTCTTTGAACTAATTCCAATGAAATTATATATTTCCTGAAATAAGGTGAACAAAACTGCTCACAATGCTCCAGAAGTAGTCTCACCAGCAGAAAGCCTATTGTTATACTCCAAACCCCTTAAAATAAGGAGTAAAAAATGAGGTCTGCAGATGCTGGAGATCACAGCTGCAAATGTGTTGCTGGTCAAAGCACAGCAGGTCAGGCAGCATCTCAGGAATAGAGAATTCGACGTTTCGAGCATAAGCCCTTCATCAGGAATAAGAGAGAGAGAGCCAAGCAGGCTAAGATAAAAGGTAGGGAGGAGGGACTGGGGGGAGGGGCGATGGAGGTGGGATAGGTGGAAGGAGGTCAAGGTGAGGGTGATAGGCCGGAGTGGGGTGGGGGCGGAGAGTTCAGGAAGAGGATTGCAGGTTAGGAGGGCGGTGCTGAGTTGAGGGAACCGACTGAGACAAGGTGGGGGGAGGGGAAATGAGGAAACTGGAGAAATCTGAGTTCATACCTTGTGGTTGGAGGGTTCCCAGGCGGAAGATGAGGCGCTCCTCCTCCAGCCGTCGTGTAGTTGTGTTCTGCCGGTGGAGGAGTCCAAGGACCTGCATGTCCTCGGTGGAGTGGGAGGGAGAGTTAAAGTGTTGAGCCACGGGGTGATTGGGTTGGTTGGTTCGGGCGGCCCGGAGGTGTTCTCTGAAGCGTTCCGCAAGTAAGCGGCCTGTCTCACCAATATAGAGGAGGCCACATCGGGTGCAGCGGATGCAATAGATGATGTGTGTGGAGGTACAGGTGAACTTGTGGCGGATATGGATGGATCCCTTGGGGCCTTGGAGGGAAGTGAGTGTGGAGGTGTGGGCGCAAGTTTTACATTTCCTGCGGTTGCAGGGGAAGGTGCCGGGGGTGGAGGTTGGGTTGGTGGGGGGTGTGGATCTGACGAGGGAGTCACGAAGGGAGTGGTCCTTGCGGAACGCTGATAGGCGAGGGGAGGGAAATATATCCTTGGTGGTGGGGTCCGTTTGGAGGTGGCGGAAATGGCGGCGGATGATACGTTGTATGCGGAGGTTGGTGGGGTGGTAGGTGAGAACCAGTGGGGTTCTGTCTTGGTGGCGGTTGGAGGAGCGGGGCTCAAGGGCGGAGGAGCGGGAAGTGGAGGAGATGCGGTGGAGGGCATCGTCGATCACGTCTGGGGGGAATCTGCGGTCCTTGAAGAAGGAGGCCATCTGGGCTGTGCGGTGTTGGAATTGGTCCTCCTGGGAGCAGATGCGGCGGAGACGAAGGAATTGGGAATATGGGATGGCGTTTTTACAGGGGGCAGGGTGGGAGGAGGTGTAGTCCAGGTAGCTGTGGGAGTCAGTCGGTTTATAATAGATGTCTGTGTTGAGTCGGTCGCCCGAGATAGAAATGGAAAGGTCTAGGAAGGGGAGGGAGGAGTCTGAGACAGTCCAGGTGAATTTCAGGTCGGGATGGAAGGTGTTAGTAAAGTTGATGAACTGTTCAACCTCCTCGTGGGAGCACGAGGCAGCGCCGATACAGTCATCGATGTAGCGGAGGAAAAGGTGGGGGGTGGTGCCAGTGTAGTTGCGGAAGATGGACTGTTCCACATATCCTACGAAGAGACAGGCATAGCTGGGGCCCATGCGGGTGCCCATGGCAACTCCTTTAGTTTGGAGGAAGTGGGAGGATTGAAAAGAGAAGTTATTCAGGGTGAGGACCAGTTCAGTCAGTCGAAGGAGGGTGTCAGTGGAAGGGTACTGGTTGGTGCGGCGGGAAAGGAAGAAGCGGAGGGCTTTGAGTCCTTCGTGATGGGGGATGGAGGTGTACAGGGACTGGATGTCCATAGTGAAAATAAGGCATTGGGGACCGGGGAAGCGAAAATCCTGGAGGAGGTGGAGGGCGTGGGTGGTGTCCCGAACGTAGGTGGGGAGTTCTTGGACTAAAGGGGACAGGACCGTGTCGAGGTATTGGGAGATGAGTTCGGTGGGGCAGGAGCAGGCTGAGACAATGGGTCGGCCGGGGCAGGCAGTTTTGTGGATTTTGGGCAGGAGGTAGAAACGGGCGGTGCGGGGTTGTGGGACTATGAGGTTGGAGGCGGTGGATGGGAGATCCCCTGAGGTGATGAGGTCCTGGATGGTCTGGGAGATGATGGTTTGGTGGTGGGAGGTGGGGTCGTGGTCAAGGGGGCGATAAGAGGAGGCGTCCGCGAGCTGGCGTTTGGCTTCAGCGGTATACAGGTCAGTGCGCCAAACTACCACCGCGCCTCCCTTGTCTGCGGGTTTGATGGTGAGGTTGGGATTGGAGCGGAGGGAGTGGAGGGCTGCACGTTCTGAGGGTGAGAGGTTGGAGTGGGTGAGAGGGGTGGACAGGTTGAGTCGGTTAATGTCACGGCGGCAGTTGGCTATAAAGAGGTCGAGGGCGGGTAGGAGGCCAGCACGGGGTGTCCAGGTGGATGGGGGTGCTTTGACCAGCAACACATTTGCAGCCCTTAAAATAAGGGCCAATGTTCCATTAGCCTTCCTGGTTATCTGCTGCACTTTTGTTGCACAATTAGCCCTAATTGAGTTGTGGCTTTTCTCCATTTAATTAATTTTCTGTTCTTCTGTTTTCCCTTCCAGGATGAAGAACTTCATGTTTTCTCACGCTGTACTGCATTTGCCAACGTTTTGTTCATTTATTTAACCTATCAATATCTTCTTGTAAATTGTATTGTTGTTTGTATGCCTCTCACTATTTGATGTGAAGAACAATCCTTCTCAGTCAAGAACAAAGCAGCTTTATCAAATGAAAGGAACCCTTCCAGTCAGGAAATGGAGCATGTAACAGATGATGATTGAAGCTACTGGGGAACACAGTTACTGTGAGCTTTCAAAAATGAATATGAAAGAAATCAAGACCCACATTAGCACATGGCCAAAGTTGAAATGGCAAGGGGAATGGCAAGTTTTTTCATTCCTTTTAAGACCTAGAATCTAGTAGAAAGAAGGACTGAGAAGTTAACATGTTAGGTCAGCTGACAGGTTCAGAATCTGGAAATGATTTATTTGAAGTGAGAGTTAGTAGGATCAGGACTAACCAGTGCCAAGCTATGTTGAGCTAGTGGTTTATACAGATCCATGATTTGGAGATGTCGGTGTTGGACTGGGGTGTACAAAGTTAAAAATCACACAACACCAGGTTATAGTCCAACAGGTTTAATTGGAAGCACACTAGCTTTCGGAGTGACGCTCCTTCATCAGGTGATTGTCAATCACCTAATGAAGGAGCGTCGCTCCGAAAGCTAGTGTGCTTCCAATTAAACTTGTTGGACTATAACCTGGTGTTGTGTGATTTTTAACTACAGATCCAGAAACAGAGTGAGACATAGAGTTCAGTCTAGAAGGCAATACAACTGTAATGAGAAGTTCAATAGCCTGTTAAACTTGGGAAGGGACCATTTGGAATAACTATTCACATTTGTGTCAGGTAATTGTCAGTGTGGAGCAACATGGCACGCCAGAAATGATGGTGAGGAGTTACAGGAGCAGGGGAAATGTTTTGTCAAGGTAACAAAGAGCAATGTTAATAGCAAAATAGGAGGTATGATTGCTATAGAGAAAGAGCAGAGCAATCACAGGAGATGGTGGTCAAAGCAGTTTGGGTCCAAAACGAATAATGATGTGAACAGTAAAGTAGCAATTGGCAAAATTCTGTTCACCAGCAGCTCACGTTAAATAGAGTGAGGGGGAGAAAGAGGAGAAAAGAGATTAAATTATTCAGCAAAGCATTAAAATATTTTGAGGTAATCTGGATACATTGGGGCTTCAGGTGAATGGATCAGAGACAATTGCAAGAGGAAATGGAGAGCACTAACAAAACCCTTTGTAAAGGTAACAAAATGTCTTTGATACTTTTGAAAGAGGATGCTAGGGCAGGTTGAGTGCAAATTAGTTCTTCAGAGCCAGTTCTTTTAGAAGAATTAAGCTAATATTAATCAAGAAAAAAAATGACTGGTGGAAACAGATCTTCAGCTGACAAGTTTGATTAATTTTATTTCTATTACAAAAGAACAAACATTAAGTGAGCTTAATGCTATTTTCAGGGGTGATGACCCACTGATATTAATTTCAGGGGCAATGTTATTCTTCATAACTGGGAATGCTTGTTGGGGAACTGTATATCCACACTATGGATTGGGGTAGGTTACTTCCTAGTGTGTGATTAAAGCAGAAAGTTCATCACTTTAATCGCATAAGAGAGATCGTTGGCCACAGCTGGAGAGGAGACAAATAATTTGCTATTTGAGATTTACAAATAGTTTGGATATTTAACCTTTCTGGTTAGTATTGCTCAGTATGACATTGTAATATCTCCCCATTAGCAATCCAAGAATCCTGCACAGGTTTACTGAACATTGTAGTAGATATATATTTAAAAGAAATATTTATAAGGGTGATCCTAAATAACATGAGTTTCAGCAGAATAATGGGGTGATCATGGAAATGCTAATTGGATTGGGTATCCAGTAAACCTCTACAGTGTCCTGGACCCAACTATTTATAACTGCTTCATTAATGACCTTCCCTTGGAACATCAGAAGTGTAGACATTCACTCAATTGCACAACTCTTCAAACAATTAGACAAACCACTACATTCAGGAGAGGAGATGGCCCAGTGATATTACTGCTGGAATGTTAATCCAGAGACACATGTAATGTTCTGGAGAGACAGGATTGAATCCTGCCACAGTTTGGAGTGGAATTTAAATTCAATATAAACATCTGAAATTAAGAGTCTAATGATGACAATGAAACCATTGTTGATTGTCAGAAAAACCCACTGGTTCACTAATGTACTTTAGGGAAGGAAACTGCCATCCTTACTTGGTCTGACCGAGGTGTGGCCCAAGACCCGTCACAATAGATTAGCTTACTTACAGTCTGGAAACAGGCCCTTCGGCCCAACAAGTCCACACCGACCTGCCGAAGCGCAACCCACCCATACCCCTACATTTACCCCTTTACCTAACACTACGGCCAATTCACCTGACCCACACATCTTTGGATTGTGGGAGGAAACCGGAGCACCTGGAGGAAACCCACACAGACACGGGGAGAACGTGCAAACTCCACACAGACAGTCGCCTGCTAACCACTGTGCCACCATGCCGCCCGAAATGTTGACCCTTAACTGCCCTCTGGGCAATAAATGCTGACCCAGCTAACAACACCTTCTTCCTATGAATGAATTTTTAAAAAGGCTTGGACTCGTGTGTGAAAAATAACATTTACGTCAAACCTAATTGCTGGACAATCACCATGATGACAGAATCTAGCTAGCTCTCCTTGACATTCAACAGCAGTACCAAGAGAATGACTCCATTCCTGCCTTCCCAAGGCCTGTTCACCAGCTAAATGGGCACATGTCAAAGGGCTGATGTTTGGATGACTGAAGAAGCTTGACACCATCCATGTGTCTGTAAGTTTTCAGCCTTTATCTTATGGATTGTCAATCTCGGTTTTAAATGATATTGCAACTGCATTGGACACTTGGTTAACAAGGAAAAAGCAGTGAGGCTTTGGCAGTGAGGGATACAGGCATTTAGCACAAATCTTTTGTCAAGAGTGTGGTGCTGGAAAAGCACAACTGGTCAGGCAGCATCTGAGGAACAAGAGAATCAATGTTTTGGGCATAAACCCTTCATCGGGAATGATAAAGGGCTTTTTCCTGATCAAGGGCTAATGCCCGAAACATTGATTCTCCTGCTCCTCGGATGCTGCCTGACCTGCTGTGCTTTTCCAGCACCACAATCTCGACTCTGATCTCCAACATCTGTAGTCCTCATTTTCTCCTAGCATAAATCTTTTGTCATCATCATACACCAAGTGTTCAGAAGGCCTTGATTGTATGGTTCATCAGTCAGGAAGGTTTATTCTAGGAATTAACATGAACAATTTCTTTATGATAAACAAATAGAACTTGAGGGACAGTTTAGGCATGTCACTGTGGAACAAGTAAAATCACAAAAAGCTTGCTTTACATCCAACTGAAGTATTGCAGCAGAAGGACTTACAAATATATGAAATTGTGCAGGAATAGACCATAGCCCCTCGAATCTACTCTGCAATTCAATAATATCATGGCTAATCTGTTTATGCTTCACCGTCTACATTCCCACCCTAGAACACAGAACATAACAGCGCAGAACAGGCCCTTCGGCCCTTAACATTGTGCCAACCTGTGGAACCAATCTGAAGCCTATCTAACCTACACTATTCCATTCCTGTCCATATGCCTATCCAATGACTATTTAAATGCCCTTAAAGTTGGTGAGTCTACTACGATTGCAAGCAGTGTGTTCCACACCCCCTACTACTCTGAGTAAAGGAACTACCTCTGACATCTGTCCTATGTCTATCAGCCCTCAATTCAAAGCTATGTCCTCTTGTCCTAGACATCACCATCTGAGGAAAAAGGGTCTCACAGTCCAACCTATCTAACCCTCTGATTATCTTATATGTCTCAATTAAGTCTGGTGTGCCAAGCGGGCTGAGATAAAAGGTAAAGGGGAGGGAATTTGGGGGAGGGGCGCTGGGAATACAATAGGTGGAAGGAGGTGAGGGTGACGGTGAGGGTGATAGGCCGGAGAGGGGATGGGGGTGGAGAGGTCGGGAAGAAGATTGAAGGTCAAGAGGGCGGTGCTAAATCCAGAGGTTGGGACTGAGATATGGTGGGGGGAGGGGAAATGAGGAAGCTGGAGAAATCTACATTCATCCCATGTGGTTGGAGGGCTCCTAGGTGGAAGATGAGGTGCTCTTCCTCCAAGTGTCGTGTGGTCAGGGTCTGGCGATGGAGGAGGCCAAGGACCTGCATGTCCTTGGCGGAGTGGGAGGGGCAGTTAAAGTGTTCAGCCATGGGGCGGTTGGGTTGGTTGGTACGGGTGTCCCAGAGGTGTTCCCTGAAATGTTCTGCAAAGTAGGCAGCCTGTCTCCCCAATATAGATGAGGCCACATCGGGTGCAGCAAAAAAAGGTTACCTCAGAGTACAACAGGATCTTGATCAGATGGGCCAATAGGCTACGGAGTAGCAGATGGAGTTTAATTTAGATAAATGTGAGGCACTGCATTTTGGAAAGACAAATCAGGGCAGGATTTATACACTTAATGGTAAGGTCCTGGAGAGTGTTGCTGAACAAAGAGACCTTGGAGTGCAGGTTCATATTTCCTTGAAAATAGAGTTGCAGGAAGATAGGATAGTGAAGAAGGCGTTTGGTATGCTTTCCTTTATTGGTCAGAGCATTGAGTATAAGAGTTGGGAGGTCATGTTGCAACTATATAGGACATTGGTTAGGCCACTGCTGGAATATTGTGTGCAATTCTGGTCTCCTTCCTATCAGAAAGACATTTTGAAACTTGAAAGGGTTCAGAAAAGATATACAAGGATGTTGCCAGGGTTGGAGGATTTGAGTTATAGGAAGAGGTTGAACAGGTTGGGGCTGTTTTCCCTGGAGCATCAGAGGCTGAGGGGTGACCTTATAGAGGTTTATAAAATCATGAGGGGCATGGATAGGATAAATAAACAAAGTATTTTTACAGGAGTTGGAGAGTCCAGAACTCGAGGGCAAAGGTTTAGGGTGAGAGGGGAAAGCCTTATAAGGGACCTAAGGATCAATATTTTCATGCAGAGGGTCAATGAACTGTCAGAGGAAGTGGTGGAGAGTGGTACAATTACAAAATTTAAAAGGCATCTGGATGGGTGTACAAATAGGAAGGATTTTGAAGGATGTTCATTAAATGTTGGCAAGTGGAACCAGGTTAATTTGGGATATCTGGTCCGCACACATATGTTGGACCAAATGGTCTACTTGCATGCTGTACATCTCTATGACTCAGTCACCCTTCCCTCTAAACTCCAGTGGGAACAAGTTCAATCTTATAAAGACACTCATTCAGTGTCTGGTAAACCTGCTCCCCACCCCAGTCCTGAAGAAGGGTCACACCCAAAATGTTGATTTTTCCACCTCCTGATGCTACCTGGCTTGCTGTGTACTTTCAGTCTCATGCCTGTCTACTTTGGATTCCAGCATCTGCAGTTTTTGTCTCTAACAAAGCCTGTACCATTGCAAAGTCTCTTCTAAGAATGCCCACTTTGAAGACATTCTCTGCCTCCCTCAGATGTGCACTCAGTGAGTCTCTATCTCACTGGCATTACGTTGTGACCTCCTCTTTGATCACATGATGAAACTAACTCGCTACTCAAGCCAACAAATTGGCATCTTCCTTAAATAAGGAGGCCAAAACTGCTCAAAGTCAGTGGTAGGTCATGAATAGAAAGTTTTCCTCTGCCAAACAGAAAAAGTGTGTGGACGTTCAGGCACAGTCAGTGCTGGGTGAAGAAATAACTTTATCAAGGGGCTGGTGCTGATTTGAACAGAGTATTCCACATTAATCGAGATAAAGTTGAAAATCACACAACACCAGGCTATGGTCCAACAGGTTTAATTGGAAGCACACTAGCTTTCGGAGCGGTGCTCCTTCATCAGGTGATTGTGGAGGGCTCGATCGTAACACAGAATTTATAGCAAAAATTTTCAGTGTGATGTAACTGAAATTATACATTGAAAAATTGATTGTCTGTTAAGCCTTTCATCTGTTAGAATACAGTGATACATGTTGTTGTCTAGCTATCAAAAGTGGTTCACTAGTGGTTCATTTTTTAGATTAGGATTAATCTAAACATCAGGTCATAGACACAGAACACAGGGGGCTAACACCTTCAACATGTTGTCTAGCTATCACCATTGTTAACAGCTAACCCGAGAATGCAACTTTTAAAAAAAGGTTTTGCGATTTACACATGAAAGAAGTGAAACTATCACTGTATTCTAACAGATGAAAGGCTAAACAGACATTCAATTTTTCAATGTATAATTTCAGTTACATCACACTGCAAATTTTTGCTATAAATTCTGTGTTACGATCGAGCCCTCCACTAATCACCTGATGAAGGAATGTCGCTCTGAAAGCTAGTGCTTCCAATTAAACCTGTTGGACTATAACCTGGTGTTGTGTGATTTTTAACTTTATACACCCCAGTCCAACACCGACATCTCCAAATCATGAGATAAAGTTGGACTGTGATGATTGAGTGCTCTGTAGAACATTACAGTTGCAGCCCTGCTGGGATTGTGGTAATGTCGTGTGCAGAAAGCAATCTGTTAAAGTTGACTCAGTATTTTCTCATTTCCATGTCTCTTATGTTTCTGTGAATTGTGGGCTATCTTGCCATGCAGAACTAGCAGGTAGTAACATCCTGGGGACAACTTTGCTTTTTGAAGTGATCTTTAGAAGAGAAATGCAGTTGCATTGATTTAGGCATTAATTCATTCAATATTGAACCGAGGGAAAACATTTTCCTTGATTTGCATTTTTTGACTGGCTTGATCTTAGAATGCTGTTCACATGTCAGAATACAGTTATAGACCTCTGGGATGACTCCTTAGTGATGTGAGCCCTCAGCAAGCATTCCTGTGAATAGGGAATATAAGAGAATATTTATTGATACTTCAGGTTATTGTTTCAGTGCTGACTCTCTAGCCTCGGTCAGAAAATTGAGGGTTCCCAGTCTGAAAACAGAAGGACAAAAGTCCAGGCTGACACTCCCATCCCTTGTTGATAGAGTGCTGCACCGTTGGAGGTGCTGTCTTTTACATGAGCCCTATCTGCCTTCTCTGATGGGTACAAGTGATATCATGATACTTTTGGAAAGCAATACAATACCCTGACTAATACTGATCCCTTAACTAGTGCCACTAAAATATTGTCTAGGTGTTTACCTTGTTGCTGTTTGTGGGACAATAAATAATTGCATGCATTTCCCTATATTTCAGTGGAAACTAGTCATCAGAAAGTGCCTCACTGTCTGCAAAGCCCTTGGGAATCAATCTGTGGCATAAGAGCTTTCTGACTGAGCAGTGAGAATGATAATGGTTTAGGCTGATCAAACTTGGAGGATACCATATCATTTTTCAATCAGATTGTCATAATGCTATCAATTAAAGCAGAGTTTCACTATTAATAAACCCCAAGTGTTATAAAAAGGATATTTTTTAAACATTTAATGTCAGAAATATATCAAATCTGACAAAGCCATTGGGATCCATTTAGACCATTTCTCGACGTACAATGCATAATTTAACATATTATATATCAGCATCTTCCCAATTACTTGAAGCTCCCAAGGGAGTTTAAAGAACACAGTAAATATAATAATGAATGAACAATAAACAAATGCAGCACAAGAATGAAATAATAATTTATTGCTTTACTTAAAGCTGAACAGTTAATACAGGTCCATCACAATTCAGACATTACAAGTTAAAAACATACAAAGAACACCAGTCACATCCTAATTTTTCTGCTGACCTCATTATACTGCATCCAAGCATTTACAAGTAGCATCAACAGAAAATTTCCTCAGTAATTAACTGCCAATTGAGAAAATTATCTTCCAGTATAGGCCTTTCCTGCAGCAAGAAGCTGAGCAATGGGTTTAAAGAAACAGACCAGGTTAAACCCATTTCTAACTTAGAAAATAAACTTTACAAAATTGAGTTGCACCCCACCCAAAGTATTACTGTGAGAGATTATCAAGGGATCCATTAGATCTTTGATGGAAATCAAAGGCAACCTCTCCCTGCTATAGTAGGGATATTATTAAATTGTAGAAAAGGGTACAAAAAATTTAGTGGGAATGGAGATGGGGAGGCGCAGTTTAAGTTATAAGGAGAGGTTGGATAGGTTGAGCTTTGTTTTCAGTGGAGCATAGAAGATTAAGGGGATAACCTCATGGCGGTTTATAAAAACCTGAGGGACATAGTTAAGGTGAATAGCAAAAGGTCTTTTTCCTTTAGTGGGGGAGTTCAAAACTAGAAGGCATATTTTTAATGGGACTGGGTAAAGACTTAAAAAGGGACCTGAGGAACAACTTCTTCAACACAAGAGGTAGCATGTATATGGAATGAACTGCCAGAGGAAGTGGTAGACTCAGGTGCAGTTACAATACTTGAGACATTTGGGCAGGTACAGGAATAGGAAAGGTTTAGAGGGGCATGGACCAAACAAATAGGATCAGATTAGTTGGGGAAATCTGGTCAGCATAACATATTGGACTAAAGGGTCTGTTTCTGTGCTTTATGACCCTGCACTAAGTTAGCATTCTAATATAGACTGTACAGTAATGAAGTGCAGGTCACCATAGTCCCAGGGAACCACAAGCTGCTTTCTTTTCAGAGAGAGATAGCTGGTGGACAGAGGAACTGGAGAGCTGCAAATATGTTGCTGGAAAAGTGCAGCAGGTCAGGCAGCATCCAAGGAGCAGGAGAATCGACGTTTCTGGCATGAGCCCTTCTTCAGGAATGAAGAAAGTGTGCCAAGCAGGCCAAGATAAAAGGTAGGGAGGAGGGACTTGGGGGAGGGACGTTGGAAATGAGATAAGTGGAAGGAGGTTAAGGTGAGGGTGATAGGCCGGAGTGGGGGTGGGGGCGGAGAGGTCAGGAAGAAGATTGCAGGTTAGGAAGGCGGTGCTGAGTTCGAGGGTTGGGGCTGAGACAAGGTGTGGGGGGGAAGGGAAATGAGGAAACTGGAGAAATCTGAGTTCATCCCCTGTGGTTGGTGAAGGAACTGGAGAGGCAAGATTGAGACAGCAAGGCCTGGATGCTAACTTCAGACAACACAGGAAGTGAACCCAGACTAGGGGGTGTTAGTCTGCTTCACTAACCAGCTGTCCGGTCAACCATGCTAACCAACCCACAGAAAAGCTTCTTAACTGTAGGCATGAGTGCATCTTCATTGCATCATTCACTTTCGCAAGGGCAAGTAGGAAGGGACAAAAACTGCTAACTTTTCCCAATAGCACCCACATCCTAAGAAAAAACAAATGCAAAGCTGTTTTGTTCTCCCTGAATAAGGTAACATTAGCATAATGAAGAAAAAAAATCATGCAATTTTTGTCACTGAATTATTAAAACATTTTCAACCCTGTTTGTCTGAGGAAGTCTCCAAAAACTAGTCATGTGTAGCACCACTGTCTGCAATTCATTCAGTAAACAAAAGATAATGATAATCCACTACAGAGTGTTCGACACCAGGCCAAGGGAAACTGAATAACAAGAAGTTGCATTTGAACAAATTGTGTTTTCGGAAGGAGCAGGTCATTCTGCCCTTAAGCCTGTGCTGCCTTCAATTACATTGTTAACCAAGCTACAGGTAAACATGTACAAAGCAACTGCCTTTAACTCAAAATAACTCCCTCCAGGAGCTCAAACATCAAGGCTGCTGCTCTGGTGACACTGTTTCAAAATAAGAGGTTTGTCCTTTCTGGACAGAAATGAGCTCCCTGCCCGAGGGAGGTGACATTTTGGAACTCAGCCTCCGATGGTAATGGGGGTGGTGTCAATTGAATATGTTTAATGGTGGAGGTAGATTGATTCCTCTGTCTAACAAGAATCTAAGGTCAGAGAGATATGGGAATGTGGAATCCTAAACAAAGGTCAGCCATGATCTTATTGAATAGTAGAACAGATTTGAGGGACTGAATGGCCTACTTCCACTATTAATGTGTATGTTTGTATTATGCAGTACTGTGTTCAGTCGCCACCTTTCGGGTCCGATGTTAAATGGAGATTCCTGCTGCACTGCCTCTGGCAGAGGAAGAAAGATTCCCCTGCAAAGATGATCAGGGGAGTTACCCCAGGGGTCCTGCCCCACAACTACCCCTCGTGTAACAATCTTACACACTGGTTCAAGTCTCATCTCAGGACTTGATGGCCTTGGGAGATATCCTGTTGTGTGGCCAACTCAGTTGATTTTCAATCTACGGGCCCTCTTGATATGCCTGTGGTAGGTGGTAAGAGAGATTCCTGGTCAACCAGAACCTTCAGGTCGCTGCAGATTAACAAATGTTAAAAGACTTCATCTGCAGGTTCTTGCCATGAGCAATGGTTGTCCTTGCTCAAAGGGACTACTGCAGTCATTTTTTCTTTTGTTGAACACCACAGATTATCTCGCCCTCATTAAATTCTTGTTTGTCGGAGCTGCTGAGGAAAGTGGCTGCCTCATTTCCGACATTGCTTAAAAACTACATTTTGAAAGTGGTCCATTTGCTGTAAAGCATATTGGGATGTCCAGTCATTGTGAAAAGGTCCTGTCTAAATGCAAAGCCTTTATGGTAATATCTCAGTTCATTTTGCCTTGATATGATTCTCCAATCACGACAGCTTTAAGGTTTCCAGATTTCTGCTTCTTGCTGCATGGAAATGTTCTATTTCCCCCTGATTTTCTCCTCAAACACTTCCCTGTCACACCAAGCCATTGCAGGCTGCTTATTTATTTCGTCAAAACCCTTCATATCTACACCTCTAAAACCCTTTACGCCTTTGTAAAAACTTCCCTTTCTCCATTGGAGGAAGTGAAATCCCAGGGTCACCAGTATATCCAAGTAACTAAAGTCAGGCATCTCAGATATTAGAGTAAAACTCTTCAGTTTCTGAGCTGTTTTCCCAGGGTAGTGGAGTCCAAACTTAGAGGAGAAAGTGAGGACTGCAGATGCTGGAGATCGGAGCTGAAAATGCATTGCTGGCAAAGCGCAGCAGGTCAGGCAGCATCCAAAGAGCAGGAGAATCGACGTTTCGGGCGGCTCATGCCCGAAACGTCGATTCTCCTGCTCTTTGGATGCTTCCTGACCTGCTGCGCTTTTCCAGTAACACATTTTCAGCTCCAAACTTAGAGGGCAAAGGTTTGACATGAGAGGGGAAATATTTAAAAGGGTCCGAAGGGGCAACTTTTTCATGTAGAGGGTGGTGCATGTTTGGAATGAGCTGTGATAATAGGTTGCAGAGGCTGGTACAATTACAACATTTGGATGGGAAATGAATAAGAACATTTCAAGGGATATGGGCAAAATGCTGGCAGATGGGACTAGATTAATTTCGGATATCTGGCATGGACACGTTGGACTGAAGGGTCTGTTTCTGGGCTGTACATCTCTATGACTCTAACAGCCTGGTGCAAACTGTATAATAAAAGCAAGATACTGCTGATACTGGAAATCTGAAATTTTAAACAGCATCTTCAGAACTGTTTCTGAATGCTCTTCAGTTCTAACTGAAGTTCAAACAAGGTTATATCATATTGTTAACTGTTTTTCTCCACAGATGCTGCCAGACCCACTGATTTTCTCCACCACTTGCTGGTTTTATTATGGCTTGAGCTGGCCCCAGAGTTTCTTTGGAATTCTCACTTTAGTGTCAATACATTACATGGATTTGCATTCCAGCTATTTTGATGGTTCTATTACCAGGATGTTGCTGCTATGGAAGGTTTGAGTTATAAATAAAGATTGGATTGGCTGGGACCTTTTTCCACTGGGGTTTGGGAGGTTAGAGGTGACCTTATAGCTGTTTATAAAATCATGAGGGGTATAGACAGGTAAATGGTAGGTGTCTTTTCCCTAGGATGGGGGATTTCAAGGCAAAGGGATACATTTTTAAAAGAGAGAGGAGTGAGATTTGAGAGGGGTAATTTATCTTTCTGGAAACAGAGGGTGGTTTTGCGTGTGGAATGAACTTCCTGAGGAAGTGGTGGATATGGGCACAACTACAGCGTTTAAAAAGATACTTGGATAAGTACATGAATAGGAAATGTTGGGAGGAATATGAGCCACAAGCAGGCAAGTGGGACTAGTTTAGTTTGGGATTATGTTTGGCATTGACTGAAAAGGAGAAAGTGAGGACTGTAGATGCTAGAGATCAGAGCATTGACTGAAAAGGTCTGTTTCCATGCAGTATGGCTCTATTAGTAGCCTGATAGAATGCTCATTAATGTGATGCCCCCCCCCCCACCCCACCCCACTTTGACATTATGGGTACAGGAATTAAAAGAAAAGGGACTTGCATTTATATTGCACTTTTCGCAATACAACTTCACTGGCTTGTGAAATACTTTGAAAAATAGTTACATTGTATCGTTGCAGGTTCAAAAACAGAAGCCAATTTGTATACAGCAAACTTCAACAAACATTGATGTGATAATTATCAGATAATTTTGAGTCTTTGTGATTTGTTTGAGGGTTATAATGGGCTTGGAAACCATGAGAAGTCCTCTACTCTTTGAAATAGTACTGTGGGACCCTTGCGATTTACCTGCCTGAGTAGAAAGAGATTTGGTTTGAGACTCCTGCAAAAGACAGCACCTCCAACTGTCAACGGCAGTCTTGATTTTTGCATTTACGCTCTTGTTAGATTTCATGCCAGAATCTCAAGAGGTGTGAGTCAACTGACCCACAGCTGACCCACAAACTAGAGGGAGTGGCACAAAATGTCTACGTTGAAAGTACCTGCAGTAAAACAGCAAAATTTCAGTCTTTAAAGCTTTCTTTTCTCTAAAAACAAACTTACTCAGTTGTAGAAGTACATTACAAAACATTTTGAATTACATAAAGTGGAATAAAATTCTACTTTTCTCTGTACGGCCTGTTCCACTCTGAGGTGCCTCAACATAATTGCAACATTTTTGGTGTTTACAATGCATGTCTCACGTAGGGCATGCGGCCTGAGGGCAAATCATTTCCATTCAATATTGCAGAAAACGTTCAGTAAAATTCAGCTTTTCTCCATACATGTTCCACGCTGGGGTCCCTCAGTACAGTTTGAAAAAAGCTGAGGTATTTGCAAAGCACATTCAATATCAGGCACACATTGTCTCCAGCCCCTCAGTGTTTTAAGGTTAAAAGACCTGTGACGGCAATTTTTCCTCATTGTGTCTCTACTGAAGCTCCTTCTCAAGTTTCCTGGACTACAATAATCCAATCCAAGGGTGTCATAATTACAGGTTCTATAATTCCACTCCTCTAATTTATCACCCTCCCAAACCCACCTCATCTGAAGAAGATGAACAAGTTCTTCGAATTTAGTGTAGCTTCTGCACCTATAATATACAAAACAGTGATTTGGGGGTGGGGAGGGGAGGTCAGCCACTCAGTTAGATCATGGCTGGTGTATTGGTGTGCCTAATTCCACATTCCCCTCTGGTTACATCGGGTTGGTGAGGAAGAAGAGTTGAAGCCGAGTCAAATCAGCTCTGACCTTGTTGAACGCTGGAGCATGCATGAGGGACTATACTGACTGGAATTTAAAAGAATGGGGTGGGTGGAATCTTATACAAACACAAAAATTATGAAGGGAATGGATAAGATAGAAGCAAGGAGGTGGTTTCCACTGGTGGGTGATACGAGAACTAGGGAATATAACCTCAAAATAAGGGGGAAGCACATTCAGCACTGAGTTGAGGAGGAACTTTTTCACCCGAAGGGTTGCAAATCTGTGAAATTCCCTGGCCAGTGAAGCAGTTGAGGCTACCTCATCAAATGTTTTTCAAAGGCAAATATAGATAGATATTTGAATAGTAAAGGAATTAAGGGTTAGGGTGAGCCAGCAGGCAGTTAGAGCTGATGCAACAAAAAGGTCAGAGGTAACAATGCCAGGTGATGAAGGAGCAGGGCTTCAAAAAGTTGTGATTTCAAATAAACTTATTGGACAATAACCTGGTGTCATGTGACTTCTAACCTTGACCACCCCATCCAACACCAGTGCCTCCACATCACAAAAAAGATCAGCCATGATGTTATTGAATGATAGGTCAGGCTTAATGGGCCAGATGACCTATTCCTGCTCCTTTTTCTTATGTTCCTACAGACCCCCCCAAAACCTTTGACTCCTCTGCCTAACACAAATCTATCAACTTTGGCCTTAAATGTATTCAATGCTCCCATCTCCACTGCCTTCTCAAGCAGAGTTCCAAAGTTACCCATCTCAGAGAAAAAGAATTATTCTGATCTCTATCCTAAAAGGGTGACCCCTGGTTTTTAATACAGACTCCCCCCCCACCTTTCCCTTGCTTCTGGACTGACCCACACGAGGAAACACTCTTTCCAGATCCACCTTCTGAAGGCCATTGTAGACTTTCAACACTTCTGCCAGGTCACCCCTCATTCTTCTACAGTCAATAAAGCGTGGTGCTGGAAAAGCACAGCCGGTCAGGCAGCACCTGAGGAGCAGGAGAGTGACGATTCGAGCATAATCTCTTCATCAGGAAGGATTCACCCTCGGATGCTGCCCGACCGGCTGTGCTCTTCCAGCACCACACTCTTTGACTCCGATCTGCAGTCCGCAATTTTTCCTCAAACTTCTGAGCACCAGGGGTGACAAGCCAGTCTGAACGGCCTTTCCTCATAAGGACAATAACTCACACCATCACAGTCAACACATTCAGAAATTTTTTAAAAATTTCAAAATATACTTTATTCATAGAAATAAATCTTTGGTACCTGTACAATTTGTCATGTTGTTCATAGATATATACATTGCATGTCTTAACATTACAAAGAACAGATTGAATTACTCGAATTTACAGTTTTCCTATTTACAGTTCCCTTTATTAACCATCCAGTCTCTTATTATTTAGCTGTGGCTTCAGCGGAACCCCCCTACTGAGTGGGTGCCCTGTTATACAATAGCAAAGGAACCTTCTTTAACCCCCAGTTTATGGGGTTACCACTGTCCATTTGACTGTCCTGTCTCTGGGGTAGCTGTCTGCATCCCCATGGTGAGCACGAACTGCTGGACCTTTGCTGGGCTGAGGTAGCTATCCAGCTCCTCACTGGGGTCATTTACCCGCTCTGGTGTCATTGAGCCAAGGCAAGGGTCCGCACCGTCCAGTTCTGTGTCTGACAATGGGACTGTCAGAGGATCACAGCTTTCAGTTACCTGTAATTGTGGGGCAGTGGGTACCCCCTGGTTCTCACTGGGTGGAGGGTGGACTTTGGGGGGTCCGTTGTTTCCTGGTTGGGAGGAAATGCCCTCCTCTTTATCTATGGCGCTCTGTCGCTTCTTCTGGTGGTGGTGACCTTCTTTGCGCCCATCTTCCCCATCCAAAGCGCTGGCTGTCTCTCCCTCGTGCAGCTGTCTTTTCCCCCTTTGCAGGGAGGCTTTGGGGGGCAAATGCACTCAAATTGCTGAAGTTAGAAAAATGCAGCTTGCTGGGCGAGAACGCTTGGCTCTTTAAATGGAGTGGCTGTGTGAGTGACAGGAGCTATACCCAATGCAATGGGAGGGAGTGGGGATTGCTCTCCAATGGTGCCCGGGGGTGGAGGTGGGAATTCCGCCTATCCAGGTGACAGTGTGGGAGAGAGTTTGGAGTGAAACTGGGATTGATCCCTGGGATTGGGGGAAGAGGGAGCTCTCTGGAGGTGAAAGGGTGATAGGGAAACCCTCCCCCCCAGAAGGATGTGACCCTCCTGGGAGAGAGATTTTGCTGGTAGCCGGACGGTGAAAGTTGGCTGGCTCGGGTTTGTTCCGCCCGCCTGGAGATTTTGTTCCTATTCTCTGTCTCTGTCTGTGGATATGTGGCTGTGAACCCGGGCTCCGGATCCCACCGCTGCCGGCTCTCGGGTGAGTTTGTTCGGGACTCTACCGTGCGCCTGACTTCCCCCGACCCCCTCTGCATTCCGCAGGCACCTTCCCCATCCACCACCCACACACACACACACACCCTTTGTTGCTGTTTTAACTCCCACCCAGTGAATTCCTGAACACCTCCACCCCCCCCCCCTTGCTCCACAGTCCCGACCCCCCCTCCTCCCCCTGGCAGGGGCTGACTCACCTTTCTCCCCCCCCCGGCGGCACTCCTCCTGGTCCCTTCCCTCAGGTGGGAGGAGGGAAAAAGGGGCGGGGGCAGGTTCGGAATTGGGATGTTCCTCTGGAACTCAGGGAAGTTGTTATTTGCTCAGGAACACAACAGCAAGGGGGCAGCACCTGGGTCAGGTGGGTGAGGGGGAAATACAATGAAGATGCCTGGGGGGTGGGGGATACAGTGAAGGTTCCTCGGGAGGGGGGGGGAGAAGGGAAGGGGAATACAGTGAAGGTGCCCCTGGGGGGTGAGGAATACAGTGAAGGTGCCCCTGGGGGGGTGAGGAATACAGTGGGGGGGGGAGGGAGTTGAATGCAGTGAAGGTACGGGGGGGGGGGGGAGTGTGAATGCAGTGAAGGTACCTGGGAGGGGGTGTGTGAATACAGTGAAGGTGTCCCTGGGGGGGTGAGGGTGGGGAATAGAGTGAAGGTGCTCCTGGGGAATGGGGAGTTCAGTGAAGGGGTGCAGGAAAGGTGCCCCTGGGGGTAGCTGTCCAGTCGAGGAGGGGAGTGTGTGTGTGTGTGTGTGATGGGAGCTGTCTGTGTCTGTGTCTGTGTATATACACTGAAGCTGCCCCTTGCTGTTGGAGTTGATGTTGAGGCGCTGACACTGTGATCTCCAACAGCAGCTCCTTGATTTCCTTCTTTAACCAAGTTCTGTGATAAACAGCAGCTAGGTCACCGGGCTGTTTATACTGGCGACAGTAATTGCTGCCGGGACAGCCCCTGATTTGACATTTGTCTCGATCAGGTCTAAGAGGGACAAGGAGTTTTGTCCTCAGCCCACCAGCCTGGTTCTCAACTTCCCGGTGTCTTGATTCCCCAGATGGTGCTGTGGCCTGAGGTCTGCTAGACCAGGAGAGGATGGGTTAAACACTTGCTCGGGAAGCGAACTCCGAGAGAGGAGCAGCGAGTCAGACACTGGCACAGGGAGCAATATTTGATCAACACAGAGCCAGCGTTCAAACATCTGCGATTGACCTGGGACTGACCGGGAAGCGGGGAAACTGACTGGAAATAAAATTAATCCGTTTCACTTTGAAGGAACTTTGCGAATGTACCCAGTTGCCTGGGAATCTCTTATCCTCCCAGCTCCCTGCCCAGGAAAAGACAGTACTGATACTGTAATAATTCTGGCTGGGTGAAACAATATAACGAGAATGAAGGAGTGATACAGGTCCTGAGCGGTTTCCCATGGCTGAATTGTAACATCGACGTAGGATTTAAATATGGGCAGAGAACAGGAGCTGGTCCAAGCTGTAAAAAACGGCGATGTGTCCTCGACACAGAAGTTACTGGCCAAGATCAAGGCTACAAAAAGCAGTGAGTAACCTGATACCTTCTCTCAGCGTTTGCAAGCGCCACTCTTTGAAGCTTTCTGAAGTATTTTTATTTTTTTAATGTTGATTGCGGGCGATTTTGGAGAATGTGCTTTTGTACTCGGTACCTTTAGTGAATTGGGGAGAGCCGGAGGCTGCTTTTTAATATAAAGTTGTGACTGTGTGTGTGTGGTTTGCTAGGGTGTGCACTCGGCTTAATTGCAGGGCTGCACGGCGGTAGAGTGGGGAAACTTGCCAGGCAATCCCGGAGAGGGTCAGTGGATAGGATGGGTAGGCAGGTGGATATGGACCGAATCGCCTGGACTGATTGTGGTAGCCGCCTGTTGCATTCTAATGCATTGTATCTGAAACTGAATGTCGGGCATACAACAGGCGGTAGATCCAGTTAATGTGCAAACTTCAAATAATGTCCCGCCCCCAGTCTTGATGAGTCTTCCCTTTCAAAAAGGGGTATCGCGAAGTTCCCAAACCTGTCTAACAGTGGCTCCTTTGTTGTCAGATTTCCACCCCCCCACAAAAAAGGGGTGAAAGTGACCTGGCCATATGCCAGTTTGAGGAAGATGTGAGTCCCGAACTAGGGGTGAGTTACTACTCGGGGAGCCGAGTGGTTTACCCCCAGGAGGAACAGGATTAGTCTGTCGGGCTTAAACAGTGAAGAGAACGGAGGAATCAGTGAGCTCTCACTGGGAGATTCACCTCAAAGTTGGCACTAGCTGATGGGAGCGGCCTAAGATCCAGGAGACACAACAAACCGGAAATTACAACAACAACCTGCATTCATGCCGCGCCTGTACACGAGCAGACATTTCTCCAAGTTGCTCCGTGAGAGCAATTATCAGACAAGGAACCATGACAAGCTGCAAATCTATTAGGACAGGTGACCAAAGGTTTGGTAAATGGGGCTTTTAAAAAATAAATCAGGTACAATCTTAATGAGTGAGACAGGTAGTGGAGTTTATGGAAAGAATCTGAAAGTTTTTCAGGGGTGAAAACTAAAACAAGGCCAGCCATGGTTGTGCAATGAAAAATTGGGGCAATTTGTTCATTAGTCAGAGATTTCAGGGCATTTTTGGATTGGAAAAGACTCCAGGAATTGGGAGAGTGGAGACCACTGAGGGATTTTGAAACGAGAATGAGAAATTGAAGATTGAACTGATGCCTATTCTGAAGAATGGAAAGGTCCACTGTCAGCTCAGTATTGAACTGATCTGCAGTAGATTCAACACTCTCACTGAGCACCCACCTCCCTATGATTTAACTTTTGATCAAAATCAGAAGTCACGTGATACCAAGTTTTATAGTCCACCAGGTTTATTGGAAATCTCAAGTTTTCGGAGCACTGCTTTTAACCTGACCAGGCAGCAAGTGCTCCAAAAGTTTGTGATTCTGAATAAACTTGTTGGACTGTAACCTGGTGTCATGTGACTTCCAACATTGTCCATCCCAGTCCAACACTGGCACCTCCACATCCCATCTTTGGATCACTGCTCCTCTTTAGGCAGGATATGGGTTTGCTTGTTCCTTATTAATTCTGTGAAGCACCTCCATTTTATTTATTGTTGATGGAGTTGCTCCATCATTGTGAGTTGTTCATAAATTTCTTGAGCTGTTGCTTGTGGTCAATCAGTTTCAGTCGAGGATTGCTGGACAGAAGGTGAACACATAAAACCCAGCTGTGATATCACTGATAGAAAAGTGGCATTTATTTCCAAGTGTGAATTTCCTGTTGGCGCCAGTTTATTTTTATTTAAAAAAAACCTTTAGGTGAGGGTGAATGACTTCCAAATAGCACTTTTTCAGCTAATCCCCTAAATGCAACTCCAAAAAACCTTACCTTTTATCTAACATCTTGCCCAATCCAAATTGCATTATTGCCAAATTTGTAAATGTGGTTTCTGATGTAATGTGGGGAGGCCATGTCACATTCAGTGCAGCTGTGGTGGAACAGTTTACATTTACATACTCCAAGCCCTATGTGTCTGGACAGTTTTCAACAGACAAACAGCTGGAGTAATAACTCACAGTGGATATCCCCCTGGAGACACTCCCTGAATTAAAGACTGAAGAGCTTATAAACCTGTAACAATCCCAGATGTCAAGATTCTGGTGTTAAATTATTAAAGACTCCCTGGAATACAAACCTGTCACTTCTCCTGTGTAAACCATGGTAACTTGGTCTGTCAGTGCTCTCATCTGTGAATCAGTAGGAGCTCTAGAATACAGTGTATAATCCAGAATGACACTCTGGATGCAGCAATGAAGGAGTGCTGCATTGGGATGAGATGGTAAATTGAAATTTCCTCAGTTCATTGTAGAAGCAGGCCATTTGGCCCATTGACTCTGAAGAGCATCCCACCCAGACCCACACCCCTACCCTACATGTCTGCAATTCCCATGGCTAACCCACCTGGCCTGCACATCCCTAGACACTATGGGCAATTAAGCCTGGCCAATCCACTAACCTGAACATCATTGGACTGAGAGGTAAATGGGGCACCCAGAGGAAACCCATGCAGACACAGGCAGAACTTACAAACTCCACACAATCACCTGAAGGTGGAATCAAACCCAGACAGGAGTGCTAACTACTGAGCCACCCAATGTCAAATTGTTATCTAGATTTTGTGTGTGCGTGTTAGTTTGTTCGTTCCAGACTGCAAGTCAAAACCACAACAGTGCTACCAACTCAGCATTGTGATGTAGAATATCAGTGTTGCTCTGTTAAGAGAGTGAAAGCTTGATAGATTGTCAGAGATGTTTTATTTTTTAGGCCAGATTCCATCTTTGGCCACATTGATCAATACAAGATTGAAATGGGACCAGTTCCCTTCCCAATCTCACTCTCTCTCTCACTCTCTCTCTCTCTGTCTCTGTCTCTGTCTCTGTCTCTGTCTCTGTCTCTGTCTCTGTCTCTGTCTCTCTCTCTGTCTCTGTCTCTGTCTCTATCTCTCTCTCTCTCTCTCTCGGTAGCATGCACTGCCTGATTTTCCTTAATTCCTTATTCCCAGGCCATCCAATTTGAACAGGAAAATCAGCCTGCTCCTCCCCATTCCCCAAGTAGTGCGCACAGGACCCAATTCAGGCATCAATGATGGGGTGTAAATCCCTACCAAAACCTTGCCTGTTCATTTTGGAAGATATTTGGCTAGCCAAACACTTATAGTATTTCCTGTTTTCAAATGTCCTTGTCTGTTTCCTTTGTGAGTTTTGTTCAGGTATCTCCACTCTTCAAACCTGGCCAGCTCCAAGTATGAAAAGCCATACAGACATCAGACAATTTGGGATAGCCAGCATCCTGCTCTTTCCTTGTCCTGTCCAATCCCCTCTGCCCTTCTGCTTTCAATGCAGAAACCAGCTTGAGTGACTGTGGATATCCAGCAGGAGGCGCTTCCTGTGCTTGAGAGAGGGGCCTTTACCTTGTGGTGATTTCGGATGTCAAGTTGTCAGTTTTTTGGCATCTGGCTTGCAGTGTGTCAGTTATGTAACTCGGTCAGCACTCTCTCTTCAGGGTTACTGCATTCTAGAGACCTTGGCATCAGCCTGGGTTATGTGAGTTCAAATCTCACACTGGAGATTTCTGTCCATACACTGGACAGATGTTCCAATGCATCAGTGAGGGAGTGTCACAAGGCTGGAGTTGGCATCGTTGAGACTGTGGTGTTAAGCATCAGCCTTCGATGCTGTCACCCAACTCCCTCTTCCTGATCTCTCACCTTTGATTTGGATAGAGAAATGCTACCAGGTGGGCCCACTGGATGCAGGTACACCTTCCTGTTGAGTGATATTAGCCTGCCCAGGTGACTGCAGCTTGCTGTTTTCTCTCTGACTGTTAGCTTTAAATAACAGTAACTGCAGCTGCTGCTTCTGTGTCCCTCCTACTCTGGCTAGGGAACATGATCTCACCGTCAGCTCCGTCTTGGTTGATGCTAACCTGAATGCCAAGAGTGCTTGTTAGAAAGGACATGATGCAACAGAAAAACTATCCATGAATGTGGTGAGCAGAAAGTCATTGAGTAATGAAGTCACAATGGGAGACGTGTCTTGTATCAGATTACCTTCCGCTCTCCATATCCACAGATTTTGAACTGAAAGTAATTTTGATTCATATTTTCCATAGCTAAGTATTTTGGATGCCAGAGGTAGAAATGAAGATCCTTTTAAGGGTCAAACAGAATAGTCCCAGAGTTTGAGAGATGGTTATACTCATCAGATGGTTTATTTAAGAGTATGGCTCTCCTTTAAAGAGAGTTGGGCACCAACAGGGATACAGTGCTTTGCTTCCCCCTTCTGACTCCATTTTAAATTAACCCCTTCCTCCTCTCCCTACCACTCTCTCACTTTTGAGGGTAGGCATTACCAAGAATAGGATTTGCAGGTAAATGTTTGATTGGCCGCATGGGTGATTACTAGCGGTAGTTAACGTGAAAAAGTAAAATAAAAAGTGTCACGGTGATTTTGGTGATGGGGAAAGTCACTCAGTTATGTGTGATAATCCTGTGGTGTGGTTCTCTATAGGGAGGCAATGGCATTGACCCTGAATTAGTATTACAGAAATCCATGTGATAGATTTGAACTCGGGTTCCAAGACTGACCATGGCAGATGTGGGAATTTGAATTTGACAAAATCTGGAATCCAAAATCAAGTCATCACTAGATTCGATTGATGGAAAACGCCAAGAGTGCACTTCTACAGGGGTTGAAGTGTTTTATGTTTCCCTCTCCAATTTCCCTTTGATTTAATCTGCTCCCTCTCCCACATATTTGGTGCTTTTGCACTGCCCCCTGGCAGGCTTTATAGGACAATTAGTTATTGATTGGGACCATGGTTGAATAGTGATGGTGGGTAAAGATGGAAAGTTACACTGATGATTTAGTGGAGGGGGAAAACCATTCAATTATGTGTGATATCGAAAAACAAACAAACAAGGAGCAAAGGTTCTGATCACTTTGTGTCCTCCAACACCCTCAAAGTCGTTAGAAAGAAGTGGGCACTGCAAGGGCTGGTGTGTTTTATATACCCCTCCGACTCCATTTTTATTTAGTCCCCTCTCTTTCTTCTGACCATCCCCTTTAAAACAAAAGCACAGTTCTTTTGGATGATTGGATAATTTGGTGGTAGGCTATTAAAATACAAAATAGGAAAAGCTGTGTTGTTCCCCAGTGGGAAGTTGGTTCCTGGACAAGGAAAAGATTCAGTAGGGAAATGTAGAAACTGATGTTTGTGCTAAATTATAGGTTCGCAACATTTCCCTATGAAAATCCTCTTTTGTTGTATAATTCAAAATGTGGATCTTGGTGTCAGAAACCCTGCTTAGTGAGCTGCAGTAACCATAATGTTCATTGATCTGATCTTACGGACATGGCTTTTCGGGGTCATCAACTGGACTTATCCATCCTGTGTTAGTCTCAAATCCGTCTGAGTTCAATCCATCCTATCTCTAACATCCTTTTCTCTCACTAGTACGTTAAACTGACAGCAACCTGATAACTAACTCCAGAATTAGTTTGGTAATACAGACTATAAGTATTGATGAGAAAAGGTACATTTTGTTGAAGCTTTTCATCTTGCTGTCATCAGGACTTGGAGCACCAAAATAAAACCACATTCGTACCCTGAGAAGTGAGTGCTGATTGGTTGGAAGGTGGACTCAGACTGGTAGAGGCATTGCAAAAGAGAATACGCCAGATAATGAAGACTGACAGTTAACTGTCAAGATTTATTTAAATTTCAAAATGGGTAGATTGACTCTGGTCAGTGAATTATACAGAGAAATTAACCAGAAAATGGCTGTTGCCTGTTTTGTTGAGTTGAAAGAAGCACATAAGTTCTTTCTGTCTGCAAATAACAGGGCTCTTGTAATGAGTAACTACCTGGACAAACAAGTACCTGCACTGCCAGCCCAACTGACAATCCTGAGTTGGCTGAGAGCATGATTCTTCATGGACACATGATTGTTGAGAAGATGTTCAGTCACAGAATCACATCCGATGTTGGGCACTATTTTGTGTATTGGAAGCATACGATGGTTGAATATGGTTAGTACTTTGTTGCAAAGAGCCAATGGGGTTTGGTGTGACTTATTAGTTTTTTGAGTTTTGGGTGTGCATGCGCTCCTTTTGGCCATGGTTTGCAATCCCTGCAGCATTCTTTAATTGCGGGGGAAAAAATGTATGTTCTTATCCACTAGCTGCTTCAAAATAAATTATTCCGTGTGGAATGTGAATTAAGAAATTCACATTCATAAACATAGCCGTAACACCTGTTTCACAAAATGCCCCAGTATTTGGATGGTTAGAATAAGGCACTTTCTGCTTCAAATTCTTTCCAACTGGCCAAGAATGAAATGTCTCTTGAGTTTCCATTCCAGCCCCTGCTGTGCCTGACTAATTAATACTGAGAGCACAAGCTGCTAATATGCAGACCACAGCAATCACAAGCCTTCCAGACACTTCTCATCTGACGAGGCTCATTAGGATTGGCAGTTTCGAGCCTGGGGCTGGTCTCGGTCTGTACCTTGCCACTTGTGTTCTCTTCCAGTTGCTATTCGTGTTTCCTACTTGGCTCACTGTGTTGTGCCTGGCAACTTTCTATCTCCTGCTGTTGGTGCTGCCATTCCCTGGTGTGACCCTCCACAGGCACTGACTGCCTTTCTGCTGTGACGCCCAGGCTGTGAGGGGGGGGGCACTCCAGTTAAATCTTATCATGTCTGCTCCTGGTGGACAGTAACACACACCCTCACACACACACAGACACACACACGCGCGCGCACACAGTCTCACACTCATGTGCCATACACTCAGTCATGCGCACGTGTAAAGATAATAAAATATAAGAGGAGAAGTAGTCCATTCAGCCCATCGAGGTGGCTGCACCATTCACTGCTCTATTAATTCTTTACTCCACTTCCTTTCCTTTTCCACATATCCTCGATTCCCTTACTGATTTAATTATACTTGATGACCCAGCCTTAAAGGCCCTCTGTGGTAAATAATTCCATAGATTTACAGTCCTCTGAGAGAAAAAAGTCTTTTTTAATTTCTGATTTAAATATGCAGCCTCTTATTCTGAGATAATGGTCCTGGACTCTCCCACATGGGCAACAACCTTTCCAAATCTACCCTGTCAACTCCTCTAAGAATCTTATACATTTCAATAAGGTCACCTCTCGTTCTTCTAAAGTCCAATGAGTACAGGCCCTAGATACTCAACCTGTCCTGATGAGGCAGTCCCTCCATGCCTTATATCAGGCTATTGGAACTTCTGTGGACTGCCTCCTGTGTTAGTGTATCTTTCCTTAGGTAAGAGGAATGAAACTGTTCACAGTATTCCAGTGATGGTCTGACTAGTGCCTTGGACAAATTCAGGAAAACCTCCCTAGTTTTATATTCCATTTCCTGTGAAATAAAGGTCAATATTCCATTTCTTCATATAAACGCACAACATGGACACATTTTTAAAGGGTGAGAAACTGGAAAAAGTAGGTATTCGGTTACATCGGAGTGTTCTCAGGCACTTATCACTGCAAGTTAACATGCAGTTGCACCAACCAATTAGTAAAGTAAATAGTATTTTAACTCTTATTACAAAGGGTTTGAAATATAAGTAAGTCTGTGTAGTTTGTGTAGAGTCTTGGTGCGACCACAACTGGAGTATTGTGCACAGTTTTTGGTCTCCGTACTCAGGGAAGGGTTTATTTGTGAAACGAAGGTTCACTGGACTGATTCCTGGGATGATGGGGTCTGTCTCATGAGGAGATATTGAGAAGACCAATATTCCCTGGAGTTGAGATGAATGTGAAGTGATCTAACTGAAACACACATCAAATTCCTGGAGGGCTTGATGAGGTAGATGCTAACAGGTTGTTCCCCTCTATCTGCAAGCCAATAACTATGGAGTTGTGGTCTCTGAATAAGTGACTGTCCTTAGAACTACCTGTTAGAACATAGGATAGTGAAACAAGAAAGGAATAGAATAGAAATTTATTGTCACTTGTAATTTTACATGAAAAGTACAGTGAAGTCTTTTGTAAGCCACCCTACTGTGGCACCTGCATCAATGACAGAAGTCATACATAGTAATAAGACAGTAAAATTAAGGCAAAATTCATCACAGTTCCGGTAATGGCTCCTGGGCCTCGTGAAAGCCAGTTTAGGAATGATAGAATACCCTGAAGGTGCAGCCTAGACAAGACCGCCATTCCGGGAGGAGACCGTCTTGCTGGGCCACTAGACTGCGAGGGCAGAAAGCTCTGCTGAAGAACGCCACACTGAGCCAAGACAGCCTAGCAGGCTGCTGGAACACCTGGAAGCCAAAGATGAAGAAGACCTCCACGCTGGAAAGAGACCTCCATGCCAGAGCAAGAGACCGGCGTCCTGGAGAGAGTGTGAATTCCTGGGCCGAGCTATTATGCCACATGACAGCTGGAGAAGGAAAACTGGGCGCTTCACCCTAATCCCTTCTCCTCACATCTCACTAACTTTGGCACAGCCTGACCACTTCCCTCAGACCCTGGTGTGTGGTGATCTGTAAGGCAGGGAGATGCTTAAGCTCCAGTCACACAAGAGGAGGTAACCCTTGTGAAATAACTGATCCAGCCACAAGCTCTGAGCTCACCTGACCTCGAACTCTGCCGACGATCACCGACCATCTCAAACAAATAAATATTCCGTGGAGCTCTGTTCTGATAAACACATGCATTGGTTGCCAGTGAGATGGGTTCTAGGATCACCAGTATGTGGACGGGGTGGGGTGACTGTTGCAAGACTGTGGTTGGCGATTTGAGGCCTGGAACGATTGGAGCACTCCTTCCATCAGTGTGCCTCCTGGAATGAGCTGGCTGTGTGGTTAGGGCTTGAAGGAGCACATTACCCCAGGCACAGTTTGAATAGATTGGAAGGACCTTAGTTATCTTTACTAAGTATCTCAAGCTGACTTGCTGGAGAGGAGAGGTTAATACGTTGCCTGCAAAGCAACTCCTAATGCGGTATGCCAATGTCCATACCGACAGTGTTAGCATTCTGCCTGTTGCCTGTCATCTCCTCAACAGACTATTTTTGCTTACAGAGTCATAGAATCCCTATAGTGTGTAATCAGGCCATTCAGCCCGCTGAGTCCACACTGATTCTCTGAACAGCATCCCACACACACCCATCCCTCTAACCCTACATTTCCCATGGCTAACCCATCCAGCCTGCATATCCCTGGACACTGTGGGCAATTTAGCATGGCTAACCCACCTAGCCTTCACATCCTTTGGACTTCTTAGTGTATAAGTTGCCATCTTGTGAAAATGCTCACTCCTAACTATCAAAGGGAAGTAGAAACTTGGAGGGTGAAAAGAAAGGAATAGACTGAGCTGTGGTGAAAGACAAGCCATTGGAGGGAATGGGGAGCTTGATGTGAGTCTTATTTTTATGAAGAATCGTGGTCCCTGTGTTTTGGAATCATTCGATTTAAACGGGCAAATTAATTGTTATGTCACTTTCCTGCTTGAATCAGGTATGTGTTTCTTCTCCCCTGGCCAGACAGAGGGATATCTGTGTGCCAGGAAAGAGAGCTCTTGTCACCACTGAAGGCATTCAATGTGATCTCTGTTCAGCTGTTGGGCCCTGGCAGCCTCTGCTTTGGCTGGCCTTTTACTTGTGAGCACGAGAAGAAAGCACAGATGGATTTGCTCATCTGTCCCATTATGTCATGGGGTGTTCCTTTGGAAGAATGTTTGAGTGAGGCCCAGGTTTCAGAGGTCCCTGCCACACCGCTCTTCCTTCCAGTTCTGTCAGATTTAATTGGCCTCTTTGTTGAAAGGAAACCATTGCAATGTTGGAGCTGCAATGGAAAAGATCACTTGCTGCACTGTCGGATGAATACAGCTTTACATAAGGCATGGGAGCACGGGTAAGAACATTTTTAGGTTCCTCAAGCCAGCTCCGTCAGGGAATAAGACCATGGCTGTTGGCTAATGACCTTTTGAGAGGAATTTCTTCCTCATCTGTCTTCAGTCAGAGACTCCTCCTTATTTTGTAATTGTTCCACCAGTTTTAGATTCAACCAAGACAGTTCCCAGCCTGCCCAGCCCCACCCTGGACCTTGTGCCTTTTGAGAATGCCAACTCTCACTTTCCTAAACTTTGAGTGTGGCCCAAGCTAAAAGAATAGCCACTTGCTCCAGTGAGGCTTCTCTAAACTGCTCCCAATACCGGATTCTAAATCCATATTGACAGTGTAGGACTTCCTTCCCTACTCATTCACTGTCATCTCCACAATGTATTAGTTCCTGATGCATAAGTTGTTAGCATAGAATCATATTATAGAATGTCCACAGTATGGAAGCAGGCCATTTGGCCCATCAAGTCCACACTGACCCTCCAAAGAGCATCCCACCAAACCCATCCCCCTACCCTATCCCAGGAACTCTGTATTTCCCATGGCTAACCCACCTAACTTACACATCCCTGGGTGCTAGGGGTAATTTAGCACGGCCAATCCACCTAACCCCACCATATCTTTAGGCTGTAGGAGAAAGCCCACGCAGACGCTGGGAGAATGTGCAGACACCACACAGACAATTGGCTGAGGGTGGAGTTGAACCCAGGTTAGCAGTGCTAACCACTGAGCCACCGTGCCGCCCCTAATATTTTCTATTTTACGTGACTTGTTAAAAGCTCCTTGTTACATCTTGACATTTTGTAAAACTATTCACAGGCCCATTCTGTGGAGCACCTTCAAGTCTCAGTGAGGTGATGTAAGAGGCTCTTTAAGAATGGGGTCTAAGCTGACTGCTTTCTCATACCTTTCCAAACCAAGAATTTCACCAACTCTTTTAAGGAGCACAGTGATATAACCACTCCATCACTGGGTACCGTGGCATTCAAGTAACAGCAGGGGAAAGAAAACCTGAAAAAAATCTATTTGTAGATTCTGTCTTTCTGAGCTTGGTGTCTGTCAGACAGAAGCGAATTGTGAGGGTGAAGTGCCGTTGGGGACTGATCTGCTCCAGAGAGTGGGAATAACTTGAGGGGTGAACACAGGGGTGCATTGGCAAAATGTTGAAGTGTTTCAGTTGAAGTGAAAGTTCACACCACAGTAATACATGAGCTACTTATTGCATCACAAAGCAGGTTCACCGTACAGCCTATTCCTCATATTTTTATTTGATTCTGATAACAACAGTACCTTGTCCTGAAGGAATAAGGAGGATCTGTGCAGTTTGGTGCTCTTTTCAAAGTTGGGAGGCATTTCTTCAAGAAGAACATGATTCTCCAAACATGAGAGAGCAGAGTATATTTAACAAAAAAAGACGAAAATCTATATTTCCCTCAGTGCCTTCCCAATCTGGGCTGTGCCTAGGCTTCAGTTTTATAAGAAGTAATGGTCAGTGGGGATCTCTCTTGTCTAGTTGGCATTGACCATCTCAAAGGCATATGACAGCAGGATATTTGACCTTCAGGGCCATTGCAGTTGAGGCCAGCCCAGCCTCCAGTTCACAGAGATACCCTTTGTGGCTCGCGTTACTGAGGTCAGGGGTGATTCCTTCGTGAAATGATAGCCCAAATGTCACCTGACTGAGACCGGCTGAGTCAACCTGCATCAAGGGTTTGGACCGGAGTGTCTCCTGGTTAGTGTTACATTGTACATGGCTAGGCTGTGCCACAGACCGGGCTTCTCAGGTTGGCAGTTGGGAAGGAAAATGCCGAGTGAGAAGGTTATGGCTTCAAGCCCACGTGCAGAGAATCGAGCACTAGGTGTCGACTCACGCTTCAGTCCCGCCCCACCAGAGATGTTATGTCCTGATGTGACATTAAGTGGACATCACTTCCTGTATCTCAGGTGGATCTGAAAGATCCTATGGCCTCCTTTGATAAGCGTAGAACAGCCCATTCTGACACCTTAGCCACCACTCATCCCTAAACCTGCATGACTCTGTTTGGAAGGGAACAACATTTGATCTGGTCCTCCTCGCGAGGAGAGCTGGCTATGTCCAACTGGCTGCTAGGTTTCGTGTTGTCGTGGCTACGTTTCATTGTCTGTAAGGAGTTCTGAAATGTCTCAAGATTGTGAAAGATGCTGTGGAGCTTCGAGTCTTTCTTTCCTTTCTGCTGAAGTGAATGTCTGAGGATTATGTTCTGCTTTAGTTGCTCTGCAGGCGTCTAGGGGAGTAGGACGCAGTGCAGAGCTGTCTCCAGCTTATTTGATCATTCAGTTAGACCATGCTTGATCTGCACCTCAATTGCTAACCTGCATTTGATCTACTTCCCAAAGCTTTACTTTTCCCATGTTTGTGTTACCAGCTTTCTGAAGCCGACTGATGTTTCGGCAGGTGCTGCTGGAGCTGTTGAGTGTGATGTTTGCCGACAGAATCTCGAGTGTCAGTTCACTAAAGACAACTCGATGTAGTTTGAAGTTGATGAATGTTTCTCATGATTTATTAATGAGCAAATTGCCTTGTGGATGTTATCCTGCTAATGAGACAGAGTGGCATTGAGATGGCACGGGTTAAGGAATGTGACCTAAGCCACCCCTCTCACCACAATACCCCCCCCCCACCCTGTCCACCTTTGCTCCACCCATAACATTGGCCTTGGGCAGCAAGCTGTAGCCAGAAGGTTACTCCAACTCTGCCCTAAGTAGCAAGTAAGAGAAAGTGAGGACTGCAGATGCTGGAGATCAGAGTAGAGAGTGTGGTGCTGGAAAAGAACAGCAGGCCAGGCAGCATCTAAGGAGAGGAAGAATAGACATTTCACGCATAATTCCTGATAAAGGGATAATGCCCAAAACATCGATTGTACTACGCCTCGGATGCTGCCTGACCTGCTGTGCTTTTCCAGCACCACACTGTCCACCCTCAGTAGCAACTGCAGAGGGGCAATTCAGTGAAAATAAATGCTACTAACCTGATTAACCAAGTACTATGCGCAGTCGTGGTCACCCTGTTAGAGGAAGGATGTTATTAAACTGGAGAAGATTCAGATTAGATTTACCAGGATGTTGCCAGGAGTGGAGGGTTATGAGGAGAGACTGGATAGGCTGGGATTTTCTTTCACTGGATTGTAGGAGGTTGAGGGATGACCTTGTAAAATCATGAGGGACACAGATAAGATGAATAGCAAAGGTCTTTTCGGTTGTGAGAGTTCAAGACTAAGAGGTATTTTTTTTTAAGGTGAAAGGAGAAAATGACACCCTAATCACAATGTATTTTACACAGAGAGTGAAACTGTAAGTGGAATGAATATCCTGAGGAAATGGTGAATGCAGGTACAGTTACAATGTTTAAAAGACATTTGGATAAGTTCATGACTAGGGAAGGTTTACAGGGATATGGGCCAAGCACAGGCAGGTGGGACTAGTTTAGTTTGGGAATATGGTCGGCATAGACTGGTTGGGCCGAAGGGTCTGTTTCCATGTTGTTTGACTCTATGACACAAGGACAAAGTTCAGCTCCTGGCTTTTCTGTCAGACAGCCGACTCTCTCACCAAGGGGGCATGCTGTCATAAGGTATCTGAGGGCAATTAGAGAACCTTCGTAACAATGCCCATAAAAGAGAAGAGAATCGATTTGAAGAGATATGCAAACAATGTTTTTAAAACAAAACTTTTCAAACAGCGAGTGGTTAGGGTCTGGAACGCACTGTGGTGGAGGCAGGTTCAATTGAGGCATTCAATAGAATGTCGATAATGGTTTGGATGGAAAAGATGTGCGGTTATACTGTGGGGGGGGTGGGGGGGGGAGGCAGGACATTGGCACTAGGGAATAGAACTGATGCAGGCAAGATGGGCTAAATGGCCTTCTTCTGCCATGTAAATGTTCTGTGCATGCTTTCAGGATGGGGGAGAAACCTCCCTGGATCCGTACCCAATACTTGGCACATCAGTAACCAGAGGACACAGGTATAAGATAGCTGGTTACAGTGTGGAAGGTGGTAAATTGTTTTTAATACAGAGTGAGTTGTGACTAGCTGGGAGAGTGTAGTAGGAGCAAGTTCAATCGCTACTTTCCCAAAAGTAGTTAAATAAATGTTTGTCCAAAAGAAGGTATAAAAGATGAGTGCTCATAGCTGGGGTTATGAGGTGAATTGGAATTCTCTTTATAAGAGCTAGCAGTAATGTGATGGGCCAAATCGCCACCTTCCAAGCTGCAAAGTACTTTGATTCTGTGAGGTAATCGGAAATAAAACCTGATTGAAATGACCTTTTTTCTCAAGGCTAAATAAAGGCCAGTGCTGTAAACCATCAGATGGAGTGTGTGGCCAGAGATTCTGGACACAAGTTGATCTGAACTGTACGAGGTGGGAAGGAATGGCAGCTTGCCGAAGACCACATCCCTTGCTGTATGAACGCACACCTGCATTTCATTTTGGTTTGTGTCTCGTGAAGCATTAGCATAGCCCCAAATGACTGGCTCGAATATGCCGAGCCCATACCTACCCTTTCTCAGTCAGTACATTCTGTTGCAGGAGATAGCTGAGGTAGCTGAACACTTCAGTATCAGCATAGCAATACCAGCCTAGGTGAACGATCCAGGTTGGGGGTGACAGGGACACTTTGTGTTAGAGCGAAAGGCAAGGAGCGCACAGCAAGGTGTTGCTGATCCTATCCACCCAAGCTTTTTTTCAATAAAAGTCAGCACTCTAGCCAGTTTGGCCCTGAGAAAATTGGCCATTTCAATTGGGTTTTTATCTTCTTTTACCCACCAAAATCAAAGTACGTTACAGACTAGAAGGTGGTTATTTGGCCCATCATGCTGCTGTTTGAAAGAGAATTCCAATTCATCTCAGCCCCAGCTCTTAACCCTTCACAGAGTCATAGAGATGTACAGCACGGAAACAGACTCCTTGGTCCAACCCGTCCATGCCGACCAGATATCTCAACCCAATCTAGTCCCACCTGCCAGCACCTGGCCCATATCCCTCCAAACCCTTCCTATTCATATACCCATCCAAACGCCTTTTAAATGTTACAATTGTACCAGCCTCCACCGCTTCCTCTGGCAGCTCATTCCATACACGTACCACTCTCTGCCTGAAAAAAATTGTCCCTTAGATCTCTTTTATACTTTGCCTCTTTCGCCCTAAACCTATGTACTCTAGTTTTGGACTCCCCCATCCCAGGGAAAAGACTTTGTCTGTTCACCCTGTCCATGTCCCTTGTGATTTTATAAACTTCTATAAGGTCACCCCTCCACCTCTGACGCTCCAGGGAAAACAGCCCCAGCCTATTCAGCCTCTCCCTGTAACTTGAACCCTCCAAACCCAGCAACATCCCAAATTTTTGACTGATGTATTCGGTTCCCTTTGGGAAAGTTAATATTCTCTGACCACGCATTCTCAACTGTTTGCAACTCGTGCTGTTTTTAAAAACAAACTTCCCATCTTCCCCTCTTTAACCAATGATCTTGAACCTGCATCCTCTGGTTACTGACTTGCCAAATACTGGATACAGGTTCAGTCAGGTTTCTCTTCCTGAAGCACAGTGTTGTTAATAATTGCTGACCAGCAAAACAGGCTGAAGAATGGCTTCTCGATCTTGATGTTTACTTGCAGATCATTAAATGTAAGACACTTAGTCCAGAACTTGCATTAAGGTTATCAGCAACTTGTAACTGCTTGGTGAATTTTGACACAAAACTGGAAAGTTCTCTCCTATGAACTGAGTTAGTATTTATTCCTTAGCCAACATGCCTCATTGAGATTTATGGAATTATTCAGGGAGTTGGCAAGGTAGCTGTGGAGACATAGACTCTCCTACAAAAGGAGAAACAAGGACCAGAGAGGATCATCTCAGAGTAAGGGGTTGCCCATTTAAGACCAGAATGAGAAATTCCTTACCCTCCAAGGTTTGGGAATCAATGGAGTTCTCTGCCACAGAGGACTGAGGATGGTTCCTAAAGTATGTAAAATCATAGAATCCCTGCAGTATGGAAACAGACCATTTAGTCCATAAAGTCCATAGCAACCCTCCAAAGAGCATCCCACCCAGACCCACACCCCCACACCTTACCCTGTCCCTACATCCCTGCATTCCCACTGCTAATCCATAAGGACACAAGACATTGAAACAGAAATTAGGTCATTTGGCTCATTCAATTATAGCTGATAAGTTTCTCAACCCAATTCTCCGGCCTTCTCCCTGCAACCCTTAAACCCCTAACAATCCAAAGCATATCTATCTCTGTCCTAAATACAGTAATACCTCGATTATCCAACGAGATGGGTGGGGAGTATTTTGTTAGGCTAACCCATCTGATCGTAAACAAGCGGTAATTTGAGAGCCGGTTATGGAACATGACTCTGTTATCCTGCAATGCAGGCCATAATGCCGTGTAACTGACAACTGAATGCTGAGTTGCCTAATGCTGTTTTTACGGGACCTTGAGATCTTGGCTGGACATTCCAAAATTCGGATAATTGATGTTTGGATAATTGATGTTTGGGTAATCGAAACTGTACTGTACACTCAGTGACCAGGCCTCCCCACCTTTCTGTGGCAGTAAATTCCACAGATTCACTGGAAGAAGTTTCTCCTTACTTCCGTTCCGAAGGGTCTTCCCTTTACCCTAAGGCTGTGCCCTCTGGTCCTGGTCTCTCCTTCTATTGGAAACATCTTCCCAACGTTCGCTCTGTCCAGGCCTTTCAGTATTCTGTGACCCATCTAGCCTGCACGTCTTTGCACACTGTGAACAGTTTAGCATGGCCAGTCCACCTCACCTGCACGCCTTTGGATTGTGGGAGGAAACCGGAGCACCCAGAGAAAATCTCCCAGATACGGGGAGACTGTGCAAACTCCACACAGACAGTCGCAAGAAGATGGTTTGAACCCAGGTCTCTAGCTGTGAAGCAGCAATGCTAACCACTGAGCCACCATGCTGCACTGAGGCTGAGGCAAATAGATTTTCAATCAGTAAGGAAATCAAAGGTACTGGGGGGAAAACAGGAAAGTGGAGCTAAGGATTACTAGATCGGCTATGGTCTTATCAATGATTGAGCAGGCTCAGTGGGCTACCTAGCTATCTCCTGCTTCTGTATCTTATTGTCTTATTAAGAAATGTGATGTCTGGTTATTTATCTCATTGCCACTTGTGGGATCTTACTCTGCACAATTTTGGTCTCTAAGTTTCATGCATGACAAGAGTGTCAAAGTTACCTCATTAGCTAGAAGGATAAAATGCAGCAGATACATAGAAACCATACTCTGCAAGTTCCCCTCCAAGTCATTCACCAGCTCAACTTGGAAACATATCGCCGTTCCTTCACTGTCACTGGATCAAAATCCTGGAATCACTCTCTAAGAGCATTGTGGATCTACCTACAGCATGTGGATCTACCTACAGCATGTGGACTGCAGCAGTTCAAGAAAACAGCTCACCCCACCATCTCAGAGGGCAATTAGGGATGGTCAATGAAGGCTGGCCCAGCCAGGATTACCTGCATCCCACCAGTGAATTAAAAATAAAACACTTTTTAATGCCCTGCAATCATGAAAAGTACTATTTAAATGCAAATCTTTCTTCATTTAGATGGTTGTTAGGAGAGGAACCTCAAAGCAGAAACCACGAAGGGTGCAGAATTCACAATCCCTTTTGATGTAAAAATGGATTAATATTGGAAAAAAACGTTCAAAAAGTGATAGGTGAGTGAGACCAGTACAGACACAGACTGAATATTAAATCCCATATTCTCTGGAATTGCTACATTTCAGGGGCAATTTTATTCAAGGCTTTCCACAAGTTAGGGTGAAATTGTGGTCAATCGAAGGAACTGAATGTTGGACAGTGTAAGAGTAAAGACAGAATTGTAATAATTATAACCGCATCCTTCTGGAGTGACTCTAAGGAAAAACTTACACATACTCTCTCTCTCACACACACACACACACACACACACACACACACACACACACACACACACACACACAATTGTTAATTTTAAAACTATTGATTATTTTGTTTTCCTCGTGGTATTGAGGGACATTGGTCAAAGGCAAGTAAACAAAGTTTGGCCACAGATCATCCGTAATCTCATTGCTTGCCAAACAATGTAGAGTCTAAATTCCCCCTTGTAGCAGTTGGAACCAGGTAGGCCTTATTGACTGTGAGATCCTTGATTTGGGTTGTTAACCTGAGTCAGCCAGGGAACCCTGGCTGACATATACACACAGGGGATTTAGAATGTCCTCTGTTCAGGGACTGACTCTGAGCTGGCTGGCCACAGCCAGTGTGCTGAGCACAAGTAAATAAAGCTGCAAATGTGTTGCTGGTCAAACCACAGCAGGCCAGGCAGCATCTCAGGAATAGAGAATTCGACGTTTCGAGCATAAGCCCTTCATCAGGAATAAGAGAGAGTAGCCAAGCAGGCTAAGATAAAAGGTAGGGAGGAGGGACTAGGGGGAGGGGCGATGGAGGTGGGATAGGTGGAAGGAGGTCAAGGTGAGGGTGATAGGCCGGATTGGGGTGGGGGCGGAGAGGTCAGGAAGAGGATTGCAGGTTAGGAAGGCGGTGCTGAGTTGAGGGAACCGACTGAGACAAGGTGGGGGGAGGGGAAATGAGGAAACTGGAGAAATCTGAATTCATACCCTGTGGTTGGAGGGTTCCCAGGCAGAAGATGAGGCGCTCCTCCTCCAGCCGTCGTGTTGTTATGTTCTGCCGGTGGAGGAGTCCAAGGACCTGCATGTCCTCGGTGGAGTGTGAGGGAGAGTTAAAGTGTTGAGCCACGGGGTGGTTGGGTTGGTTGGTTCGGGCGGCCCGGAGGTGTTCTCTGAAGCGTTCCGCAAGTAAGCGGCCTGCCTCACCAATATAGAGGAGGCCGCTTACTTGCGGAACGCTTCAGAGAACACCTCCGGGCCGCCCGAACCAACCAACCCAACCACCCCGTGGCTCAACACTTTAACTCTCCCTCACACTCCACCAAGGACATGCAGGTCCTTGGACTCCTCCACCGGCAGAACATAACAACACGACGGCTGGAGGAGGAGCGCCTCATCTTCCGCCTGGGAACCCTCCAACCACAAGGTATGAATTCCGATTTCTCCAGTTTCCTCATTTCCCCTCCCTCCACCTTGTCTCAGTCGGTTCCCTCAACTCAGCACCGCCCTCCTAACCTGCAATCCTCTTCCTGACCTCTCCGCCCCCACCCCACTCCGGCCTATCACCCTCACCTTGACCTCCTTCCACCTATCCCACCTCCATCGCCCCTCCCCCTAGTCCCTCCTCCCTACCTTTTATCTTAGCCTGCTTGGCTCTCTCTCTCTTATTCCTGATGAAGGGCTTATGCTCAAAACGTCGAATTCTCTATTCCTGAGATGCTGCCTGGCCTGCTGTGCTTTGACCAGCAACACATTTGCAGCTGTGATCTCCAGCATCTGCAGACCTCATTTTTTACACAAGTAAATAAAGAGTGACTTAGTGAAGGGATAGAACATAGAACATAGAAGGATACAGCGCAGTACAGGCCCTTCGGCCCTCGATGTTGCGCCGACCGAATCCTACCTAACCTATACTAGCCCAATAACTTCCAAATGCCTATCCAATGCCCGCTTAAATGACCATAAAGAAGGAGAGTTCACCACTGATACGGGCAGGGCATTCCATGAACTCACAACCCGCTGTGTGAAGAATCTACCCCTAACATCTGTCCTATACCTACCACCCCTTAATTTAAAGCTATGTCCCCTAGTAACCCCTGACTCCATTAGCGGTAAAAGGTTCTTAGTATCTACCCTATCTAAACCCCTAATCATCTTATACACTTCTATCAGATCTCCCCTAAACCTTCTCTTCTCCAATGAGAACAGCCCCAAGTGCCTCAGCCTTTCCTCATAAGATTTTCCTACCATTCCAGGCAACATCCTGGTAAACCTCCTCTGCACTCGTTCTAAAGCTTCCACATCCTTCCTATAGTATGGCGACCAAAACTGCACACAATACTCCAGATGAGGCCGCACCAGAGTCTTATACAACTGCAACATGACCTCAGGACTCCGGAACTCAATTCCTCTGCCAATAAAGCCCAGTACACCATATGCCTTCCTCACAGCACTATTTACCTGGGTGGCAACTTTCAGAGATCTGTGTACATGGACACCAAGATCCCTCTGCTCATCCACACTACCAAGTAGCCTACCATTAGCCCAGTAATCCATCATCTTGTTATTCCTACCAAAGTGAACGACTTCGCACTTAGCTACATTGAATTCCATTTGCCACATTTCCGCCCAGCTCTGCAACTTATCTATATCCCGCTGTAACCTACCACTTCCTTCCTCACTATCCACAACTCCACCGACTTTTGTGTCATCCGCAAACTTGCTTACCCAGCTTTCAAGTCCTTCCTCTAGATCATTTATAAAGATAACAAAAAGCAATGGTCCCAAAACAGATCCTTGTGGTACACCGCTAGTAACTGCGCTCCAAGATGAACATAATCCATCAACTACTACCCTCTGTCTCCTTCCAGCCAGCCAATTCCTAATCCAAACCTCTAATGTATCCTCAATGCCATACCTCCGAAGTTTTAGCATTAGCCTACCATGGGGAACCTTATCGAACGCCTTACTAAAATCCATATACACAACATCTACTGCTTTACCCTCATCCACTTCCTTGGTCACCTTCTCAAAGAACTCAATAAGGTTTGTGAGGCACGACCTGCCCTTCACAAAACCATGCTGGCTATCCCTGATCACGTTATTCCTACCCAGATGTTCATAAATCTTATGATACCAACCTCTGTGCAATTATTTCACCTCTGTATTGTGAGACTATCTGTGCATGCTACTTGTTGGTTAAGGCTACATTTGGGGTACTTCATACAGTTTTGGACACTCCATTATCAAAAGATTATTGCCGGCCCTGAGAGGATTAGAAAGGATTCACTGGAACGATACCAGGATGGGAGCCTGTCGTTTGGAGAAGCTTGACAAACTGAAGCTTCCATTTGCTGCAGGAGGAAGATTAAGAGGGAGTGTTTTAAAAAAAAAGCCAGGATGTGACGGATAAGCAGCAGAAAAATTATTTATGTCAACTGATGACTGACAAGAGGATATACGTTTGTGATTAGTACTTGTAACACAAAGGGAGAGGTTAGAAATAATATTTATTGCTGAAAGACCATGCATTTTGTTGAAGTTTGCACCTTGTATTTATCAATTTAATTTGCAAGAATATCAACTTAAAAGAGAAATTTTTTTTATTATATGCATACAGTATAAACACCTTGTTCTCCGTAAATGCAAGATGCAAAGCTTTGATCTCTATTTTTCAGCAATGCTTTTCTGTACCACTAAACAACTATAAATAATATTGACATGGTTATTGGAACAAGGAGTATTGTACAAGTTGCTCTCAAAGGTTAACCGGCTCAAGCGTTAATGAGATAAATGGGTACAAACAAAAATGATTGAAAGATGCACGGAAGAGAGCAGGGGAATATGTTGACAGCAGAGAGCTCCAGTGGGGGAGTCAGCACTGGGGTGGATTCAATGGGCTAAACAGCTGTCTGTAACACAGGTACTCTTGAAGAATCATTGGAATGTTGTGGTTCTGTTCGCCGAGCTGGGAATTGGTGTTGCAGACGTTTCGTCCCCTGTCTAGGTGACATCCTCAGTGCTTGGGAGCCTCCTGTGAAGCGCTTCTGTGATCTTTCCTCCGGCTTCACAGGAGGCTCCCAAGCACTGAGGATGTCACCTAGACAGGGGACGAAACGTCTGCAACACCAATTCCCAGCTCGGCGAACAGAACCACAATAACGAGCACCCGAGCTACAAATCTTCTCACAAACTTTGAATCATTGGAATTCTAACAGGAATGTTCTTTTGTTTTGAGCACTTGGACATATTAAGCAGTTAATACTGTTGGCATCAAGGGATACAATTTGCTCCTTGGGGAAGGTTCAAGAAAAATTCTTCATGTAAGACTGCCATCCTAAAAGGAATTTTTCTCAACTGTGAGTGGAGGAAAGCAGCCATGTTCCTCTAGAATGTGATGAAAAGGAAAGGTACTTACAGAATGACTGGGAGCGTAAATACTTCCAAATCACCAAGTGGATATGGACATGGTAAGTCCAGATCCAAATGTGCAAAGCTGCTTGGCAGAACAGGTCATGACTGGTCAGTGTGAGGGGGAAGGGGCGGTTTCGAGCAGATAACAGGTCCCTGTGTGCTTCCACAGGGAGCAACAACACGACAGTGAGTCGGGTTGGTTATAACTCTTTCGTGGTCGTATGTTAGGGTGACTCAGTTGGTAAGCTCACCATTATCTCCATAGGGTTGATGGTCTGCTATTGATGTCCTTTTGCTTAGGAAGTAAGGGAGTAAATAAATACCTCAAAGGGTCGAGGCAGGAAAGTAAAGGAATTTCATTTGTTTAAAAAAAAACAAGCAACTGTAGATTCTAGAAATCAGAAACAAAAAACAGAAATTCAAACTGCACAGAAGTTCAGAAACCATTCTGAGAAAGGATAATTGGACCTGAAACATTAAATCTGCTCTCTGTCCACATATGCTGCTAGACCTTCTGAGTTAACCCAGCAATTTCTGTTTGAACTTTTATTTGGAGTTGAGCTGTCAGCTTCCCATTTAAAACGAGACCTGCTTAGTGAACTGCTCCCATTCAGTGTGTTGGGTGTGAGTAGGTTGATGTGATCATATGGTGGTTTTGGACGCAGTTATCAGATTTGCTGATCTGAGTGAATTGAGCATTTTGGTCTGCTGGCTGCAAAAGTAGCCCAACTAAGTAACTAAATATGTGGTGTGACTTCACTGTCCCCAGTTGTGGAGCCCCCCTGAGATCAGAGTTTAGACCAGCAAGGAGAGATGACCCTGAACTCTCAACCGCACTACTACTGCCTCCAAGCGAGGTGAACAGAACCTGGAGGTGGACAGGGTGTGTGTGTGTGAGAGTGTACGTGTCTGTGTGTATGTGCGCACAAATGTACATTTCTGATTGTGTGTGTGTGTGTGTGTGTGTGGTCACTGTAATTGTGCGGCACGGTGGCTCTGTGGTTAGCACTGCTACTTCACAGCGCCAGGGGCCTGGGTTCGATTCCAGCCTCCGGCAACTGTCTGTGTGGAGTTTGCACATTCTCCCCGTGTCTGCGTGGGTTTCCTCCGCGTGCCCCGGTTTCCTCCCACAATTCAAAGGTGTGCAGGTTAGGTGAATTGGCCATGCTAAATTGCCCGTAGTGTTCAGGGATGTGTAGGTTAGGTGCATTAGTCAGGGGTAAATATAGGGTAGGGCGAATGGGTCTGGGTTGGTTGCTCTTTGGAGGATTGGTGTGGACCTGTTGGGCAGAATGGCTTTTCACACTGAAGGGTGTGTGTGTGTGTGTCCTCATTCAGTAAGGGAAGAGAAGAGGGCATCTCCTTCCAAGATTGTGCAGTCTTTTTCTGGGATAGATGCCTGTCGCACTGACTTACTGACTGACGGTCAGAGAAGAAACAGCCTGAAACCATTTTGTCTGATCACATCTTCCAGCAAGGGGGACGAGACATTGCCGTCTGCCCTTCCCCAACCTCCCACGTGACCAAGTGGATTTTCAGTTCACTATGGGCTTGCAGCTCCAATGTCACATGGAACATTTCCATCAGAATCAGGCACTTTGCTCTCTTCAGAGAATCGAACTTTAAGTGTTGCAAGTTGAAATTACATGTCAGCAGCAATAAAGCAGAAACTGACAGTTGACAAAGGGATTTTGGATCCCTCTCCATCAGAGTAGATGAGACTTTTCTGAGGGGAACAGCCAGTTAATAATGGCTGGTACTGAATCCTCAGCGTATACTTTACGTGGAGGGGGCAATGAGGCAGGTGGTCAATTCTTGCCGAGTGCAAACACTGAGAAAGGTAGGATAGTATCTCTGACAGCTCCTCAATGGACTATAACCATTGCTTGGCCTCCAAAATTAGAGACTTTAACACCTGTCTGACCCTCTTTGTGGGGCTAAAAGGCCTCTTTCTGGGGATTCTATGTTTTGACACGTCTTGAGCAAGTGGGACTTGAACTCAGACCTTCTGGCCCAGAGGTCGGGACAACAATGCTAATTGGTTAGCACTTCAAAAACCCAGCATCGGCCCCGTGGGTTGAATGGCCTCCTGAGTCTGTAATGGTACAAAGCTGGGTGGGAAGGTGGGCTGTGAAGGGAGCATAAAGAAGCTGCAGATTTCATATGGAATGATTGTTAAATGATTGGGCAAGATGAAAGCCGATGAAATAAAATATCATTTCATGTGTCTTTCTTTGGTAGGAAGGATGTAAAAGTGGCAACTTTATTTTAAGTGATGAGAGATTAGTAAGTGTTAATGGGATTTGAGTAATTAAGTCGCAAAGTCAACATGCAGATATAGCAAGCAAACAGGGAAGTAAATATCATATTGGACAATAAAAGTAAGGAAACCTTTTGCAAATATTCAGTAAAAGTTATAAATACAGTACTGTGTACAGTTTTGGTGTCTTCCTATTCAGATGCTGTTTTCTCTGGCTGAAGTCTCTAGCCTGGGGATATGGGGGCCAATTATTTTGAACTCATTTAAAAAAAACGATTCACTGAAAAGATTACAAGTCCTTGGAATTCCCAACCCTTGAGACTATGGATGCTTAGTTGACAATTAAATTCAAAACTGAAGTTTATAGAATCCTTATAGTGTGGAAGCAGGTCATTCGGCCCATTTGAGTCCACACCGACCCTCTGAAGAACAAGCCACCCAGGCACACATCCATGCCCTACTTCCCATGGCTAACCCACCTAGCCTATATGTCCCTGGACATAGTTGGCAATTTAGCATGGCCAATCTGTCTAACTTGCATATCTTTGGACTTGGGAGGAAACCCACGCAGACACTGAGAGAATGTACAAACTCCACACAGACAGTCGTCTGAGGCTGGAATCAAACCTGGGTCCCTGGTGCTGTGGGGCAGCAGTGCTAACCACTGAGCCACGGATTTGTAGATATTTGGAAATTGGGGAAAGTGGAGTCGATGTCCATTTTCAGTAAAAGGTGCAGGAGGCTTTTGGGCCCTGTGGACTGCACTTGTTCCTATAAGATTATGCTGAATTTGTACAGGAGGTGTATATTAAAAAGCACCTTCACGAGTTTGTCAACATGAAGACACGGGGGAAAGGGTTTGGAGAATAGCATCTGTATACTGCTCTGCCTGATCTTGCACAACCTATTCCCTTCCGGATCTGTTGGTTTGAGGGCAATCGGCCAGTCCTGATTTGATTGTATGTTAGATGTGACGCCATATGGCAAAGCCTTTTTCTGGGCCTATCTCATTTAAATTGCAGATTATGTCAAGGATTAAACCCAGGGATCATCAGCTAGGTCTGTTGTGGGGAAGATGCTGGCTCAGGGGGTTTAAGCATTTTAATTTTTCTTTTGGTTTCTGTGTTGGATTAGTTCTGCGAGAAAGAAAGTTGTCCTTTTGAGCTGGTCGTCATTCTGTTGCAATTTTAAATCTTTTGACACCGGGTTGCTCATCTGCATTGATCCTGGACAGAAGGTCAGATTCAATTAATTTTTTGCTTTTCGAAGCTGAAGATGCATCAGCCAAAAGCCAAGCTGGACCTTGGGGGTCAATTGGATGTTGCAAAGCTGATGTTGATAACTTTTTGTTTGGGAAGATATTTATGATTCTGGAACCATCTGTTTCACTAATGTACTTTTGGGAAGGAGAATTTGCCGTCCTTACCTGGTGTGGGTCTACATGTGACTCCAGAATCACAGCGATGTGGTTGACATTTAACTGCCTCTTGGGAATTAGGAATGGTTAGTAGATAGTAGCGTAGCCAGCAATGCTGACATCCCATGAATGGATTCAGATAAAGACTGTTAGATAGCTCATTTAAGAAAATGATAGCAGTGAATCTGTGGGTGTCTTTACTGCTGTGCAGCTGTGTTGTCAAGTATATTCAAGGCTGAGATGGACAGAGTTTTTAGACAGTAAGAGAATATCGGGGAATGTCAAGAAAGTGATCATGAGGATTGGCCGCCATTTCTGTTCGGCACGCTACCAGAAGGACATGAATGCTTTGGAGAGGGTACAAAGAATATTTACCAGGCCTGGAGGCTTTTAGTTGTGAGGAGAGGCTGGGTAAACTCAAATTGTTTTCATTGGAAAAATGGATCTTGATGGAGGTCTGCAAAGTTAGGAGAGGCATAGATAAAGGCATTTTCCCAGGGTGGAGAGGTCACCTCCAAGAGGGCACAGGTTCAGGGTGAGAAGGGGAAAGTTGAGTGGAGAAGTGTGGGGAAAGTCTGTCACTGAGAGAGGATGGTGTGTGCCTGGAACACACTGCCAGTGGAGATGGTAAAAGCAACCATGTTAACAACATTTAAGGCATACCTTGATAAACACATGAATGGGAGGCAAACAGAAACCGTACACGCGCAAATAGTAACGGGTCTAAATAAAGATTAGGAATTGGCACAGGCTTAGTGGGCCGAAGGGCTTGTTCTTGTGCTGTATTGAGTTGTACTGATGATCAGATCATCATTGAATAGCAGGTTTGATGGGCTGAATGGTCTACTCCTGTTACTTTGTCTTATTATGGCCTGATGAAGTTAACACAGAGATCAGTCATGATTTAACTGAATGACAGAATGGATTGAGTGGCCTTGGTCTGTTCCCATCTTTGCATGCGTTCTATTAACAGGCTGAAGAAAGGTATTTTGGGATGTCACATCATAAAGCAGCAAGTTGTAGAAGGGTCAGAAGACTCAACAGACATTCCCTTTCCCTAAAAAAGATCAAGAGGCAACTCACAAAGGTCTTTAAAGTGAAGTAGGGTTTTAATGGGGTTGGGATGGGGAAGATGTTTCCAAGCGTGTGACAAATTGAAACTAAGGCCCATAACTGTAAAAGTGGAATGTTGCAGACACTGGAGATCTGAAATAAAAGCAAAAAAATGCTGAAAATCTCAGCAGGTCTGGTGGCATTGATGGAGAGAGAGAAAAGGGAGGTAATGTTTTGGTATGACTTTTCTTCTGAACTAAAGCCAGCTTTTTAAAATCCAGCTTGATGTCTGCTTTGCCTCATGGTGGGGAGGCTGGGATGGTCTCATCCTGGGAAGGAAGTTGTGGGTTTAACCACGGCTCCACTATCCTTAAGTGATGCATGTGTTGAAAGAGTAACTGAGTGCAGTCACTGGCAATGACTGAGGTGAGATGAGGGTGCTTTGAAATTTCCTAACTGTTTGCAAGGCTCTGAGCCATGATGATCAACCATCAGTGCTGCTCTTCAATGGAGAGGGATGAGGGGTAAAGGAGGGGAGCATCAATTTCCCCTCCATCCCTGGGCTGAACAGAGATGAAAGAATTGGTCAAGGATAGTGCTCCTGATCTCTGGAATGTACAGGCAGTGGGTGAGGACAAGACATTGTGATGCTCCCCAATCTTCATCAGAATCCCTCCAGTGTGGAAGCAGGCCATTTAGCCCTTCGAATCCACACTAACCTTCCGAAGAACATCCCACCCAGACTCATTCCCCTACTCTATTCCTGCAACCCTGCAATTCCCATAGCTAACCCACCTAACCTACACATCATGAACACTTTCCCATTGCCAGTCCATCTAACCTGCACATCTTTGGAGTGTAAGATGAAACCCAGAGGAAATCCATGCAGACACTGGGAGAAACTCCACCCAGACTGTTGCTGGAGGCTGGAATCGAACCCAGGCCCCTGAAATTGTGAGACAGTAGTGCTAACCATTGAGCTACCGTGCTGCTGCCCCAATTGATCTCTTGTTGTTTATATTAAAATGAGCATTGGATGAATCAGATCCTGATGCAGAGGGTCCAAGTCAATAATAATAATGAACAAAGAGCTTAATCTGACTTGGTTTAAGACCGATCCATTTCTTGAAGGGTAATGAGGACTTTTCCAGGGTGGGGAAGAGTTTCGCACTGACCCAACCTTCTCTTGTTTGTGCTGAATTAGAACGGAGGGAGGACAGCTCATTTCTGTCAGGGACTTCCCAGAATGCCACTTCAGAGCAACATTGATTAAATCCACGAGCAAATGTGTAAGGCCAGAACCTTTCGGTCTCCATGCGTCATTGCGTGACCTGCTGATCCCTCAAGTATCTTTGTTTTTAATCAATGTTGCTCTAAAGTGGCATTCTGGGAAGTCCCTGACAGAAATGAGCTGTCCTCCCTCTGTTCTAATTCAGCACAAACAAGAAGAGGTTGGGTCAATGCGAAAGGTCCTCACTACCCTTCAAGAAATGGATCTGTCTTAAACCAAGATCTGTTAAGAATTTTGATTAACGATCTCACCAGCCAAGAACTAAAGGGCTCATGGGTGAAATTGTTTTTGGCAAAAGCTCAAATGTTTATATGGAGCTTTTCACCAACTTGAGATGTTCCAAATGCTTTCCAGCCTCCTGGGTAGTTCAAAATCTAGAGCCTGCTGCAGCATAGAAAATGCAACAACTCACTTTTACACAAACTCCCACAAACAGCAATATGAAAATGTGTAGAAGACAGGGGCTGTTGACATTGACTGAGATAAGAATGTTGCAGAGGACACTGTTCTTCTTTGTATTTATTGTTTGTTTCCACCTGAGAGACCAGACAAGGCCGCTGCCTTAAAAACCCATCCCCAAAGGATAGCTCTTCAACAGTGCATATTCTCTCAGTCCCACACAGGTCAGTCTGTCTGGATTCACTGCTCGCATCTCGGGGGGCGAGATTCACAATCCGAATACAAAAGAAAATTGTATTGGTTGTCACAGCAATAATGAGCAACAGCATGAGAGATTCAGTAACATTTTTAAACATTTGAAATGCCCTGATAAATGCTGGCTTTGCTGAGCGTAGACCCAGAGATGAACTTTAACTGAGATCTATCTTATTACTCCTCTTTGTAGCCTCTCTTGTGCAGTAACCTGTCGCTCAGACCAGAGCACAATGCTCCCAATGTATTCTAACCGTGGCATTGTGTTCCAAAAAAAAATCTGACAAATCTTGAACAATTTGTACTGCTGTCCTAGCAGCACATCTCAGCTTCCTATTAGCATTTTAAATTGGTCAGCCACACTGATTTTGAAATTAAGGCATCTACGATTGCTCTCTCTCTCTAAATTGCTCTTTGCCAATTCAGTTCTTTTCTTTGCACACCTCTGATGCAAAGTTTTCCAAATGACATTCACAGAGCTTTCCATTTCTCAGTGTTGAATTAAATACATCACTCTCTTTGCTAATCACATAATTGATTTAAATCCTCCTGCAGGTCATTTGCTCCATTTTTATCTCCATTGCTGTCTCTCTTCGAGTAGCTTATGTTTACTTAATGCTTGCCCTGTTAACATAGATTAGAAACAGCAGGGACTTAAGCTTGAACTCCCATGGGCTTTTGCTCCATATGCCTCCCTCTTCCCATTCCCTAGTACACTTCCTTCCTCAATTTCATCTCACTACTCCACTTGGGCCCTGAGCCTTAAAGGACTCAGTCAAACAGACAGCGAAACGCAGGTGAAGGGGGCACAGGATTAAAATTGGGACCTTTTAAAGGATGGTGTTCATCAGCACCTGGCGGCACGGTGGCACAGTGGTTAGCACTGCTGCCTCACAGCGCCTGAGACCCAGGTTCAATTCCCGACTCAGGCGACTGACTGTGTGGAGTTTGCACGTTCTCCCTGTGTCTGCGTGGGTTTCCTCCGGGTGCTCCGGTTTCCTCCCACAGTCCAAAGATGTGCGGGTCAGGTGAATTGGCCATGCTAATTTGCCCATAGTGTTAGGTAAGGGGTAAATGTAGGGGTATGGGTGGGTTGCGCTTCGGCGGGTCGGTGTGGACTTGTTGGGCCGAAGGGCCTGTTTCCACACTGTAATCTAATCTAATTGTAAGCACCTGTTCATGGAGAGGATAATGGAAATCTCATCCATATAACTGTTGGTTGGGGGGGTGGGGGGCGTAAAAATGCCAAGGCTGAGTTTGTCAGATTTGTACTAACCAGTGTTGTTAGGGGCATGGAACCAAGGTGGATTGTTGGAGCGAAGATCAGCCACTAACTGCTTGGGGAAAAGACAAGCCAACCCCAGTTGTGAAGCCCCTCTGCCCAATCTACTGTGATTCTCTAATCCCAACCTCCAGGAGCGGAGGTGGGAGACAACCCCAGTTTTTGATCCTAATCCTGATTGAGTCATCTTGGATTAGCTTCCAGAATTTTCTGAACAGGGGATGAGGCTGAGATCTAGTTTTTGATGGAGCAATGGGTTAGGGTGTCATGGCTAATGGTGGGCACCTTTTAATAGTGTATTCTGTATTGCTTAAACCAGCTCATTAAATGAACATCATCAAAGGCTATCCCTACGTCACCACCTTTGCTTCTTTTGCAGATTGCTTTAAATTTCCTGAATGGGAAAAATCTATTTATTTAAACTACTGGAGTGCAGGAGGCGGAGGGGTGACATTATAGAGATTTATAAAATCATGAGGCACGCAGATAAGGTGAATAGCTAAGGTCTTTTCCCCAGGATGGGGGAGTTCAAAACTAAAGGGCATGGCTTTAAGGTGAGAGGTGAAAGATTCAAAAGGGACCTGAGGACAACCTGAGGGTGGTGCATATGTGGGGTAAACTGCCAGAGGGAGTGATAGATGCAGGATCAGTTACAACATTTAAAAGACATCAGACAGGAATAGTTTAGAAGGATATGGACAAAATGCAGGCAAATGGGACTAGTTTAGTTTAGGAAACATAGTATGGAAGAGTTGGACCAAAGGGTCTGTTTTCGCGCTGTATGGTTCTACCCAGCTCATTGAGGATTTTGAAAACCTCAGTCAGATCTCTCTCTCTCTGTTTCTGTCTGTCTGTCTGTCTGTCTCTCTCTCTCTCCCTACTCCCACACTCTCTGTACTCTACCCCGATCACCCCTCTGCGACGCTCCCACCCTGCTCCCAAAATATGATTTTCCTGTGCCTCTCGGTTTCACTGTCGGCCTATACCTCCCCTGCCCTTTCTCTTGCTGCTTGGCATGTTCCACTGTGATGCGTCAGAGATGAGAAGATAGCCCAGGGTTAATGTACAGTCACAAATCCATACCCTGTCGCTCTGGAGGACGAACTGTTGCTCAATTTGCTTGCTTTCTGCAACCTCTTCACTGCACTGACCATAGCTGGAGGACAAGAGCCAGTGAATTCTCTCAAAACAAACAGTGCGGTCCACACCTATGTAAACCGACACGGCGTAAAGGGCAGGGACAACAGTCAAAATTACAAGGTGGTCAGATTTGCACATTTGTAAACAGCCAATGATGATGTCATTGATAACAGGGTGGCCTGACTAATTGTATGCTGAAAATACTTTATAATGAAGAAGCTGTCCTCTGTAAAGGCTTGTGGCATTTTGGATACTCTGTGGTGAAGACTGGCCGTAGCTTTTTGAAGTCAGGAGTGGGATGGACTCACCTCCACCTTCCCAGATGGGCGCAACACCCATAAATCCAGCACCATCCAGGACCATGCAACCCACTTGATTGTCACCATATCCGTCACCTTCAACACTCCCTCCCTCCCAGCGATGCTCAGTAGCAGCAGAGTGTACCATCCGCGATGTGCACGGCAGAAACTCACCATGGCTCCAAACCCGTGACCACTTCCATTTAGAAGAGCAAGGGCAGTGAATACTTGGGAACACCAGCCCTTGCAAGTTCCCCTGCAAGCCACTCACCTTACTGACTTGGCTGTTCCTTCAGTGTCACTGGGTCAAAATCCTGAAATGCCCTCCTGTACAGTGACAGTTCCAGATGAAGGCTCACCATCAGCTTCTCAAAACTAGGGATGCTGATGTTGCTAGCACAGTACTGAGTCATTTCTAACGATGAGAGCTATTCCCAGCCAGGGGCTACTTCATTTACCATGGACCTGCTCTCAGGCTGGGTAGGTTAGGAAAGGGGGAGGTGTGATGAGACTGAACTTCATGTGCACCAGTCACTGGAAGTAAGCATGCAGGTGGAACAGGCAGTGAAGAAGGTTATAGGTATGTTGGCTTTCATGGTGAGAGCATTCAAGTACAGGAGCTGAGATGTCAGATTGCGATTGTACAGGGTCTTGGCGAAACTGCAGATGAAAGATTGTGGTCTCCATATTTGAGGAAGGATGTTTGGTTATGGAGGGAGTATAATAAAGATTTACCAGACTGATTCCTGGGATGGCAGGACTGTACATGAAGTGACACAGGATTGGCTTGGTCTATATTCACCGGAGTTTAGAAGAATGAGTAAGTTCTCAGAAAAATGTATAAAATCCTAACAGAACCAAGCAGGGTTGATGCAGGATAAACCAGGGAGTTACAGTCTAAGGTTTGGAATATATACTGCTGGAAGAAACTTGATTAGATTAGATTCCCTACAGTACGGAATCAAGCCCTTTGGCCCAACAAGTCCACACTGACCCTCCGAAGAGTAACCCACCCAGACCCATGCCCCCACCCTATATTTTGCCCCTGACTAATACATCTAACGCTATGGGCAATTTAGCATGGCCAATTCGCCTGACCTGCACATCCTTTTGGGTTGTGGGAGGAAACCGGAGCACCCGGAGGAAACCCACGCAGACACAGGGAGAATCTGCAAACTCTACACGGACAGTTGCCTGAGGTGGGAATCAAACTTGGGTCCCTGGTGCTGTGAGGCAGCAATGCTAATCACTGAGCCACTGTGCCGCCCCTCTCATTCCACAAATGAGTCATGATTCTGTGCAAAGAAAGACGTAAGTTGATTTTTCTGTCAGCTTTGTTGGTGGAGCTCAGGGTCTGGTCTGGTCCGAGCCACACGCACATACACAGGCACACACCCTGGCCTGAGACAGCTGTGTGCAGAGTGGTACAGTCCGTGCACAAGCACGCGCCGTGTTTCTCAGATAAACAGAGCCTGCACCATGCGGCCTTGATTTCAAGGCTGAGGACAAATGTTGGGGCTGTGAGGGGGGTGGAGGCGATAGGAACGCACAGTGATTGCTCAAGGTTTACTTTCAAGGTTGACGTCATTTGAGATTGTGGCTTTTGTCTTTCCTCACTGTGGGGTAAAGCTGAATTTCATTCTGAGTGGATGGTCAGGGTAGGTGGGGGTCTCTGAGAAGGTGTTTATCATTAGTTTGTTCCTTCTACCTTCAGCCTGGAAAGATAGAAAGCTTTCCATTGAAAAAGCACTTTGCACATCCCCAGAAAGGACCAAATCACTTTATAAAAAGCATTTTGTCAGAGGCATCACACACTAAAGTGGATGTTCTGTTGCAGGAGATGTCGTAGCTAACTTGCGCACAGCAAGCTCTCACAAAGAGCAGTTTGGTAATACAGATGAACCTCGATTATCCAGCATTCGATTAACCAAACTTCGGATCATCCAAGCAAGATCACAGGTCCTGATGTGTGGCTAACTCTGTTATTCGGCGTCGATTATCCGGCAACTGAATGAAATACTCCCCACCCGTGTCCTTTGGATAATTGAGTTTTCTCTGTAATCAGATCGTCAGCTTCTGTGTGATGTTGATTGAATGATAATCACTAGATGGGGGACGATGGAACAGTCCCTCTGCTGTTACATAAGAACCAGGAGCAGGGGTAGGCCATCTGCCAATTCAATAAGATCATGGCTGATCTTTTCATGGACTCGGCTCCACTTATCCACCTGCTCATCAGAACCTTTAATTCCTTTACTGTTCAAAAATCTATCAGCTTTACCTTAAAAACACTCCGTTAGGTAGCTTCGCTGGGCAGAAAATTCCACAGTTGCACAAACCTTTGGGTGTAGAAATTCCTCCTCAACTCCGTCCTAAATTTACTCCTCCTTATAATGCCCCCAATTCAAGTTTGACCCGGCAGTGAAGACTACCTCCCTGCTCCTCTTTTACCTATTCCCTTTGGAATTTAATGTGTTTCTATAAGATCACCACTCATTCTTCTCAATTCTTCAGAACTATTTTTTTGAAAGACTGCTGTGGGCTCTTTCATTTACCCACCCGATGGGGCCTTGCTTTAGGATCGGGGGCAGCATGACTTCAGAATTTCATTTACTTCGTCAAAAGGTCCGAGGTTAAAGAGGAAGGCCCCCCCCCGCCCTGGAAAGACGGTATTCCTTTTAAACTTGGAGCATTGTCCTTCCAGAATGAAAATGGTAAGAGCTAGAGGAACACTGCCAGAGGTTGCCATGGTAATGGCATTGGCCTGGGTATTCTATTTACATATTGAACATGTTCCAAAGTCCAATCATAAATGCACCATATAAAGAAATATCTCCAATAGAACAGACCCAGGAAATACCAGGGAAATATCTTTCTAAATGATAATACTGGAGCTTTGTTTAACGGTGTGCTATAGTGGTAACTCCTGGATATGCAGTCAGGCACACTCCCTGTGTACATTGTGCAAGCCGTGTTTGGGTGTGTGTGTGTACATGTATGTACGTGTGTGTGCGTGTGTACACTGGACTGTGTGTACGTGTGCGTACACATATGTACTTTGGGCTGTGTGTACATGTGTGCATGTGTACACTGGGTGGTATGTATGTGTGTGCATGTGTACACTGGGTGGTGTGTACATGTATGTGTGCATGGGTACATTGGGCTGTGTGTACGTGTGCACGCGCATGCGTGGGTAGACTGGGCTGTGAGTACATGCGTGTTTGTGCATGTGGGTGCACTGGGCTGAGAGTACGTGTGTGCATGCGCGTGGGTACACTGGGCTGTGTATGTGTGTCTATACGTATGTACATTGGGCCGTGTGTACGTGTGTGTGGGTACACTGGGTTCTGTGTACGTGTGTATATACGTATGTACATTGGGCTGTGTGTACATGTGTGCGTGGGTACACTGGGTTCTGTGTACGTATGTATATACGTATGTACATTGGGCTGTGTGTACATGTGTGCGTGGGTACACTGGGTTCTGTGTACGTGTGTATATACGTGTGTGTGTGTGTGTGTGTGTGTGTGTGTTCACACTAGGTAGTGTGCCTGAGTTTCTGTGGTGCATTTCCAGCCAGAAATGTCCCTCTGGAGATGTGTGTATGGCCTGTGGGTTAGAATGAGCTTGCTTGTGATGCACTCCATGGTGGAACAGCCCACTAATAGCTCTCGCTGGGTGAATGTTCATTTGGTTTGACATTGTACGGTGTTACCTAACCTTGTGGTGTCTCGGTGTATGGATTGAGGATAGACAGCCTGGGTGTGAGATTTTGAATAGCACGATGATGAATTCTGGTTTACTGGGCACTAACTGCTGACTGTGATGTGCCTCTGAATCACTATTGCTGCTGTCAGCTGCCTCCAATCTCCTTTCAGTTTGTGGCATTTTATTGCTTGTCAAAATAGACTGTTTAGATATTCATTGAGCAGCCGTGGCATCTGCTCTCCCGTCACACCATGAAGCGGAATGACTCCAGATGGGCAGTTACAGGACAGAGACACGCTGAAGGGTCATCTGCAGCAGACTTTGGTTGGACACACTGAGGGCTGGGATGGGGGGAATGCCCCTTTTATACAATACATTCTGAGCTCCTTCCTCGCCGGGGAGAGATTACAGTAAGCCACTCACTTCCAGTGTGAAGTGGTTCAGCAGAGAGTTCATTGACTGTACTATTGTCCAAATATAGAGATTAAAATGGGAACACTGGCACCGGCTGTTCTTTTGCCAACTGCCTTGTTATTATTTGAGCCTGTTCTGTGCTGTGCCCTCTGCAGTTTCATTTAGCTGGTTGTGTTTGCATCCAACTCCCCGACTTTCCCTCCCATCCTGTTCTCCTGCCCATTTTCCCCCCTCCCCGTCCCTTGCTTGCAGTGCACACTGTACAGTACAATATTGTGACACACCGCAGTGTTTACAGTTATAGTTCCACTCAGCTGTCATAGAGAGAGATTCCTTTCGTATATCAGTGACTCCTTTTCAGCCCCTGCTCTTCCCTCTGTAGCTGCAGGAACTCCACGTATTGAGAACTATTGATCTGCCTCTGTTCCTTTTTCCAAACTTAAAAGCTTTGCTGAGAGCTTCTGTGAAGCACTTTCTCCGAGAAAAATAAACGCCAAACAAATCCTCAGAAATTAAACTCCCGCTAGCAGGAGCAATTTGCGTTATCGAGTGTACTGATTAGTGTGTAGCTATTAAAATTTTACTTCAGACAGGGTAATGTGCAGAGTAGTGTCCCTAGCTCTGAGTCAGGATAGCCGAGTTCAAATCCCTCGGGCCCTGGAGATGTGTCATAACAGGTTGGTTAAGAACAAATTATCATCCCTTCATAAAAATCACAAGAATGGCAGAAGCTGTAAATCGGAAACAAAAAGCAGAAATTGCTGGAAAAGCTCAGCAGGTCTGGCAGCAACTGTGGAGAGAAATCAGAGTTTGAGGTGGAGGGATCCTTCCTTATCCTTTCTTGTTTGTGCTTAGATTTCTCCTGCTTTTTCCCCCTCCCTGTCTCCTTGAGGCTAGAGTCGTGGGTTTTTTTGTGGTGAATTTGTGTTCCTGGGGCTCACATTCCTATCGTTTCCATCTCGAGACCATTTAATCTTGGGTTGGCTATTCAATCAAAAGGGGCATCTATGTTGTTGTGGATTGTACCATTACCTGAGAAACTGATATCAGCAACAGAGGTCACAAGTTGGACAGCAATTTGTCCCCTAACTCCCTTCTCTCAACTCGAGGCATTGAAATAGTGTTACTAGCTCAGCTGGGGTGGGCAGAATGGCCACTGTTACAGATGTCAGTCTTTTTGATGAAATACTTAGCAGAATTGGGGTCAGTTCACCTGCTCCACGTACAAGCTGGAGATTTACTCGATGTAGCATGTTTGATTTATTCATGATACCAGGCAGGCTGAGGTTAAAAAAAACCAGACCTACCCTTTAGTGATTCAGGGATCCCTGTTAGAAACAACTTTCTGGGGAACTAAAGGATTCAAGTGTTGGGGGTATTGCAGTGCTCTGTTCAAAGGTTGGGGAAGAAAGATTTTGCGGCTAATGAGAGGAGATTTCAGGCTCTTGTCTGTGTGATACTGTTTATAATCACATCACATTTGATACTGGATCTATGTGGAAGGTCAGCCAGGCCGAAAGACTTTGTTTCACTAGTTGTATCACAAAGTCATTTGTTCTTCAGCAGAAATTTTGTTTTTCTTACATTTGGCTGTCTCAGCACCTTCACCACATGAGCTCATTTCACTTCGCAACAGTCTCCTTCGACATGCTACAAGTAGAGGTCAGGGCTAGAATAACTAGACTTAATCAGATCTGTCACTGTATAACACTTGGGTATAGTAACTGGTGAGGACAAGTCTGTGCCTGTATAACATTGGGATACAATACTGGTGGGGACAGGTCTGTCACTGTATAACACTGGTTACAGTATTGGTGGGGACAGGTCTGTCACCATTTAACACTGGGGTACAGTACTGGTGGGGACAAGTCTGTCACTGTTTAACACGGCGTACAGTACTGATGGGGACAGGCCTGTCACTGTATAACGCTGGGGTATAGTACTGTTGGGGACAAGTCTGTCACTGTATAACACTGGAGTATAGTACTGGTGAGGACAGGTCTGCCACTGTATAACACTAGGGTACAGTACTGGTGGGGATAGGTCTATCACTGTATAACACTGGGGTATAGTACTGGTGGGGACAGATCTGGCAATGGTGGTACATGAATTGGTGGCAATAAATGAAGATGTTCATACAGTATTAAAGTCAGCCATTAAAAGAGATTGATACCACGATCAGCTGCCAGTAAGTCCAATGAGCCAGTTTAATGTACTGGCCCCATGCTACATGTGAGGCAGAACATCTTGGCTTTGTTTGCCAATCATGTTTTGTGCCAACATTTGACATAAGAGACATGCACCTCTGCAGTAAATTTATTGCTGGCCCCTGCTTGCCCAGTGGTTTTTCATGCACAGCCTGATGACCTTCAGCAGAAACAGACATTGAAGTCATGATGTTAAAAATATAAATGAGAATAAAAGCTGACTAACACAGTATTATTTTCAGCAGTTTTATCAACCAGGCTTTGTGGTTTTACTTGTTCTGTGCCAGTACCAGGATGCTCTGGGCAGTCAACAACAGCCTTCCTTTAACCAACTGCATAAGCAGGAGTGATAAAACAACTTCCAAAGCAATGGTTTTCCGCAACTAACTCTCTCTCCCTAAAGTGAAGTGCCAAGGCTTTTGGAACAGTTGTCCTGTGTTTGAGGTGGATTGTGAATCCTATCTTGTTCACTGTGGGCTCCTGGGAATAGAATCATCGAATCCCTACAGCGCAGGTAGAGGACATTTGGCCCATCGCGTCTGCGTCAACCCTCCGAAAAGCATCCCACTCAAAATCACTTTCCTACGCTATCCTTATGACCCTGCATTTCCCATGGCTAACTCACATAGCCTATGTATCCCTGGGTGCTAGGGCAATTTAGCATGGCCAGTCCACCTTAACATCCTCACCTTTTGGACTGTGGGAGGGAACTGGAGCACCCAGAGGAAATCCTCGTAGATATGGGGAGGACATGCAAACTCCACACAGACAGATGCCAGAGGGTGGAATCGAATCCAGGTCCCTGGCGCTGTGAGGCACTGAGATGCTGTGCTGCCCAAATGTACCTAAAGATTGCAATAGACCCTCTGAGCTGTGTCATTACTTACAGGAGTCTGCTGGTACTTGACAGGGGTCTCAGACTGTGTTTGTATTTATACAGGTGTCCACTGTACCTCTGGTAATACTTTGGACAGAGGATGAAAGCTACAAATTGATCCCTCATTGTGTGCCTAGTGAAGTAATATGTGACATTCGATGATGATCAGTGTTGACTTTCATGTTTTTGGTGTATGTCATTCTAACAGCCTGTGACAGAGCTCCTGTCATCGGCGTTTTCATGCCTCATGCGTTCTAGAGACCTTATAAATCACCCAGACGGTGGCTTGCCCATTTCATCATCCCCCAACTCTCCATCTCAGTCTGTGAGAGTTCTGGTAAGCTCCAGCTCATTACAAGGTCAACACAAAATGAGCACTACTGATTGAAACATTAGTTATCTTTGCTTGCAGTCTCCCTGCCCCCACTCTCCGATGCACACTGTGAACTACTACAGACTGCACTCTGGCTCAGAACATAAGTAACTATAACTCGGTGACGTTTGTCCATTTGTGTATGTGTGCAGGGTGATCCATTGTCTCAAGGGGGATGGGGCTTGTTCAGTTGCGGAGGAGAGATAGGTATGGGTGGTGGGTAATTGTACCCCTGAAGCACAATAAGACTGGCATAAAAGACACTGATAATTACTGTGACATTCGATCCCATTTACACTGACTAAATGTAATGAATGTTACTCAGCAACCTTTGAAGTGGAGGTTTCAGCAGGACTGAGACAGAGCTTTGGGAGATGCCTAGCATAGTCCAGGGACTTCCACACAGAACGGAAAGACATTCCCAAACGCAGCTGCACAGAGTAACGTTGTACCTACCGGACTGTGACTCTCACTCCTCGTGCCTCCTCAGTTAATTCACATTTACCTTATGGCACTGGCAGTCTGGAGACAGAGGGAGTAGAGCTCAGCACTTTTAAATGGTGAATGCACCTTTAAAAGGCTTGAGATTGACCCTGTCGCCCAGTTGGCAGTTGAATGATTCTGGATGCCGCCTTTCCAGGTATTGTTGCTGTTTTAACACTCTCTGAGCCTGCTGTCGAACTTGCTGCTCGTTTGGGTGGAGCTTTTTTTAGGTAGGGTGTAAAAATTCTTGTTAAAACCATTCCACTTCACCTGAAAGACCTGCCTCTCATTAGAGTTTGTTTCCGCTCTGAATGTACCCAGTTCACATTGGTACCTCACTCTTTATGTCTCATGCTTGCTATTTCTTGTTGGCCAGTCCATCCTGCCTTGCTCAAGTACCTGATGAAATACTCAGGGAAGGTTGGATAAGGGGACGTTAATTAAGATGTTGCCCATCACAAAATTGGGTACTTGACTCGCTATCTGCCACGTCCTGTGCCCCAGCAGCAGTGGGAAGGGGAAGGGAGGTGGCGGTTATGCGTTTACGCTGCTCTGATTGCCGAGGAACGGGAAGGGAGGTTCTCTTGGCACCAGCTGCTCCTTGGCTTTAAGGCTGCTACGATGGGAGCTGGTGGGCAGCCTGCCAGGGTGGGTTACACTGCAGGCCTGCATTCCTCAGCACTGCCAGTTGTCAAGGTGATGCACCAACTGGCTGATGGGAACTGTGCTGTCAGGGGTCACGGAGCTGACCCCGCTGCCTTGGAACGGTACCAGAGGCAGCACGGCCCCTGTTTGGAATCATACTGAGGGACAAGTTGTAGGTTTGTTAATTGATTTTCCACTGACCTGTGCTCAAACAGCAAACCGCCTCCTGCCCACTCCCCTGTGGCTGGTGCGATTAGTGACTCAGTTTGAAATTGGGTTAAGAGTCTTTGGTTGGGTTGTCTCCTTTTGTAATTGCGATGTGAATCTTTTTGGTAGCATGTTGGCCTGTTGCAAAAAGAAACTGAGGTGTAGCTAAGCAGGCAGTCTCAACCCACAGAGTAGATGGGAGCTCAAAGTCAGGAGTGGACCCTTGAGACTTCACTGCCATTCTGTTTGATCATGCCTGATCAATATTTTAACTCCATCTCCCTGCCTTTGTTCTGGAACTTGCAATAGCTTTAGTCCAATCCATTACGGTGGTTCCTTCACTCTAGTCTGCTAGCTGCAAGGTTGCTGTCTTTCACCTTGGGGCTTCCTGCAACAACAGAGCACTGAGTAACATTGGCCTGTATTACAGACACTACATTCCTGAAGAAGGGCTCATGCCCGAAACGTCGATTCTCCTGCTCCTTGGATGCTGCCTGACCTGCGCTTTTCCAGCAACACATTTTAAGCTCTGATCTCCAGCATCTGCAGTCCTCACTTTCTCCTGTATTACAGACAGCAGAGAAAGCTTTAGCAAATGACCTGCTGCAAATGATAGTTTGAATACACCTGCAAACATTGACCTAAATTGATCAAAACTCCTGTATACAAATGGGTGAGTCAGAATGCCAAGCATAACTGTTATTAATAGTCCCTGAAGTGGGGAATGGTCCAGGTAAGTTAACAGTTCCTGATACTGGGGAAGAGTTTAATTTGCCAATGAACCTTGATATCTGGGGTTGCTCCGTGGAGTTGAAGAAATCCATCATAAAGTCAATGCTCCCCTTCAAATTTCACTAACTTTGGACATACTTATAGAATCCCTACAGTGTGGAAACAGCAAGCCCACACCAACCCTCTGAAGAGTAACCCACCCAAACCCAACTGGTTAATTAATGTCCTTGAAGGAAGGAAATCTGCCATCCTTGCCTACATGTAACTCCAGACCCACAGCAATGTGGTCAACTCTTAACTGCCCTCTGAGGCCACCAAGAATGGGCAATAAATGTTGCCTAGTCACTGATGCTCGCATGAATGAATAAAAAAATTAGTTCGGAATAAGTCAGGTGAGGATAGCCTTTGTATTGGGGAAGATCCAAAATGGCTGACATTGCAATCAGGGTAAAAACAGACTTGGAAGGTTGATATTGGGGAAAATACGCAGAGTGCAATCTACCAATTTCCACAGTGTGCTTTGTGCATCTATTAATATCTTCTTTTGGCATTGTGATTCTTGCATAGTTTCTGTCAGAATCCTCCCTGCAAATAGTCCCTGACAGCAATACTTCCTCAGTTTATACTAATGTCTTCTCCAACTAAGAATCCTTAACAAAGGTGTAAAGAACGCTTGAGCAAACTAACCCTAATTCTTCAATCTGGGAGACCAATAAGTGTCTAGGAGGGAAAGTACAATGGATCATAACGTGGAATATGGGAGTTGAAATCAGATTGGAGTTGTGCAGTTTGGATGGTGGATAGAGTGAGCTAGACAAGGTGACTGTGATGAGTTTACATCTCAACATCATGAGGTTATGGAGAAGAGCTTGTGTTTGTAAATTTGCTATATGGGAGAAACCAGGAATTTGTTGAAAAATCATGTTGAAAATAGATTCGAGAAATCACCTTAAGAGTTGCAGTATTTCAAGTACAAGCTGCTACCCATGGGATCCAGGGCAATATGAAAAATTGGCAGGAGGCAGAGGTTGTTTTTGTGATTGGTGTACTGCAGGGTTCAGTACTCGGTCCTTGCTATTTATTGTGTACATTAATGATATAGACGTGAATGTAGAAGGTTTGATCAGGAAGTTTGCAAATGAATGATATGACTCTAGAAAGTGTAGAGGATCAGAAGGACCTTGGTTTGCGTGTCCATATTTACCTGTCCTGCCGCCTTCAAGGGTATAAGGTAGATAAAACAAATGGGATACTTACCTTTGTTAAAGCACAGCAGCTTAGGCAGCATCCAAGGAACAGGAAATTCGACGTTTCGGGCCAGAGCCCTTCATCAGGATTTCTGATGAAGGGCTCTGGCCCGAAACGTCGAATTTCCTGTTCCTTGGATGCTGCCTAACCTGCTGTGCTTTAACCAGCAACACATTTTCAGCTCTGATCTCCAGCATCTGCAGACCTCACTTTTTACTTACCTTTGTTAGTCAAGGTTTTGAACAACAGCAGGGAAGTTATGTTGGAGCTGTATGTAATGTTAGCTAGATCACAGCTGAGGTACTGTGTGTGCAGTTCTGGTCATCACATTGTAGGAAGGATGGGATTGCACTGGAGAGGGTGTAGAGAAGATTCACCAGGATGTTGCCTGGGATGGAGCTATTGATCAATGAAAAGAGACTGATAGGCTGGGTTTGTTTTCCTGAGAAAACGAAGGAGGGGTGTGGAGGAGAAATCTGGTTGAGGTAGTCAAAGTTCTGAGGGGCATAGGCAGGATAGATAGGGAGAAACCTTTTCCCCCCTTTGTAGCAAGGTCAGTAACCAGGGGGCACAGTTTAAAGTAAGAAGCAAAAGGATTGGAGGGGCTTTGAAGAAAAATGTCTTCACCCAAAGGGTGGTGTGTATCTGGAACTCACTGCCTCACGCAGGAATCCTCACAACATGGAAGAAGTATCAAGACGAGCATTTCTAACACCAAAGCATACGAGGCTGTTGGCCAAGTGCTGGGAAATGGAATTAGAATCGATAGATGCTTGATGACCAGCACAGACACAACGGGCAATGGAAAGATCAGTGTCTCTAATGACATTCGGTACCTGCATGTTTTGGAAGAACAATCAAAGTAATTCTCTGTAATTACCTCCTGTGTGTTCCTTCCCTCACTGGCTGTGTGGGAGGTATGGTGCTCAGATGAAGAGCTGTTTGGGATCAGACCTGCTGAAGGCTAACAACCCCTCTAAACTGTTTCTGGGCTGACTGTATGTTTAATCAGTTTGTTCTGTTTATGTGTCCCCAGGGGATGAAAGATTGCCCAGTGGAATTATTAATGTAGCTACATCACTTGAAAGGTTTTAAAGCCTTCATCTTCCTTTGTCCTTTCTCTCTGTTCAGCTTCTCTCTGTAAGGCAATGTGAGGCATCTGTTTTCTCCACAAAATACTCCTGCAAGGCCGAAGCCTAAGGGCTGGAGCTCATAAATCTGTCAGTATCAATGGTTGGCTGCTGGCGTCAAATCAATCCTACAAGTTTACTGTCGGTTGCGGTTGCTCAGTGGCTAACTCTCCATTCTCAGTATGTGGTTCTCTGTTTGATTCCCAATCCATTGACTAGACCCAGAACCTACAGTGACACTGGGAGAGTGCTGCATTGTCCAAGGCACTTTCGGATCAGACGTTAAGCCAAGACCCTGTCTTTTCTCTCCGATAGACGCGTAAGATCTGTACAGTTTGGAAAAAGAAATCAAGAATTTGTCCTTTTACTGGTTCTATATCAATCCCTTGGTGAACTTGGCTAAAACAGGCTGCTTTGAGCAACTACAGTACGTATACTGCTTAGCCAATTTTACTTTACAGCAGTGATTATATTTAAAAGGAATTGCATACTTGGCTGGAAATGCCATGGGCATCATGAGTTTGTGAAAGGAGCTGTATACTGTGGAAGCAGGGTACACCATCTAGAAGATACATTGAAGTATCTGCCTCAGGCTTGTTGGCAGCACTTTTTCAACCCATGACCTCTACCACATAGCAGGAGTAGCAGATGCATGGCAACACCCCTCCAAGCCTCTCACCATCTTGAATTAGAAATATATTGCCGTTCCTTCACTATCACTGGGTCAAAATTCTGGAATTCCCTCCCCAACAGCATTATGGGAGTTCCTATGCCCAATTGACTGCAGCAGTTCACGAAGGCAGTTCACCAACACCTTCTCAAGGGCAATTAAGGATAAACCCCCAGTGCTGCACATTGCCATATGGAGGGGGTGATGTCAGAATCACAGTTTATAATGTATTATTAATTGGAAACTTGAGTTCTAATACAGAGATCCATGGGATTTTTTGCCATGGGATTTTTTGTTTTTTGGTTTTGTGGAGAGTAATTTACTTCTTTTTAAAAAGGTCACAAGCTCTTTTAGCAAAGCAGCATTTCAATTGAGATTTACATGTCAGGTTGAGCTTCCTATTGAAATAATGGTTAACAGTTTTTAACTAAACTGAGGTTTTACTGCTCAGGGAGAGACCACTGAAGAAGAGCCACAAGCGTGAAACATAAAAGCAACAACTTACTCATAATCATGCATTTCATAGAATTCCTACAGTGTGGAAGCAGGCCATTCAGCCTGTAGAGTCCACACTGACCTTCCAAAAAAAAACTTCCCAGCCCAACCCAAAAGAAAGGAAAACTAATTCATTTATAAAGTTCAGAGAGCAAAGATGTCTGTCAGCAGAAGGGAGTTTAGTTTTTGGCAGTTACCAAGACATTAGAGCTGGAAAAAGACATTAAGCTGTTTGAACAGTTTATGTAGAGGGGGCCTGAGCCTTTCCTTTAGAATTCAGTGAGTTAGCTTGTGCCGGTGTGTCTGATGGAGGGACTGTAATGGAGAATATGCAGATGATTACCAAAACAAAATTTTTCTGACCTTGCCAGTTGAGTAAGAAATTAAAGTGTAAAAAATCGGTGGGATGCTTTGCTATGTGTAAACTGGATTTTCTCTTTGCTGTTTATAATAAGATCTTTCCCAATTGTCATTTATATATAAATTTACTTCCTTTTTTTGTGCAATAAACCTATGTTCTTTTACTTGAAGTACATTAGCAACCTCTTGTGAATATGTTCAACGACTATCAAGATGTCCAAATGCTGTATCGAGCTAGGTGTCACTCTGGGATCTGACTTGTCAAGTATTACCAACAGCTGGCATGATAACAGAAATGCATAATGAGCCTTTTGGTTTTTTAAATCCATTCTCACGGTGTGAGGGCTTTGCCCTGATCTTCATTAGGACAGGAATGTTGGTGCATAGACTGGCATGCTTTGATACTTCCGAACCCCAGGTAGGAGTGCTACATCAGGGATCCAAGACCACAGCCAGATCTGCCGTGATTTTAAAACCATAATCACACAGCAAGGAAACTGGTCCTTCGGTGCAACCAGTCCATGCTGAACATAATCCCAAACTAAACTAGTCCCACCTGCCTGTGCTTGGCCCATATCCCGCTGACCATTTTTTATTCATGAACTTATTCAAATGACTTTTATAAACGTTGTAACTGTACATTTGCTACTTCCTCTGAAAGTTCATTCCACACAGGAACCACTCTACAGGAAAAAATAATTGCCCCTCATGTTTTGTTTAAAATCTTTCTCCTCTAATCTTAAAGCTGTACAACTCCCCCCCCCGACTTGAAATCCCCCCACATTAGGGAAAAGACACCTGCCATTCATCCTAACTATACCCCTCATGAGTTTATAAACCTCTTAAAAACAACCTAACTTCAACTGGGACAACATATCTATCCTGGGATAGGTTAAGCAAAGACATGCCAGAGAATTCCCAGAGGCCTGGCACTCCAACCACAACGCCATAAACACATAGATCTAGATCCATCTGTCAACCCCTCCGAAAGCGAACAGGAAATGACATCACCACAAACCCCAGGAACCCCATCCAGGACAAACATATAAATAGAAAGCAGGAGATAACAGCTTCGTGTCACTTGGAGGTCGCTACTGATGATGTTACCTAACCAGGTAATGAAATGTCTGGATATCAAACCTACAGCTCAGTGAGCAAACCTACACCCTAAACCTCTATAAGGTCACCCCTCTACCTCCTGAACTCTATTGGAAAATGTCCCAGCGTATCCAGCTTCTCCTTATAACTTAAACCCTCTGTTCCTGGAACCATCCTGGTAAATCTCTTCTGAACCCACTCTAGCTTAATAATACCCTTGCTGTAACAGAGTGACCAGAACTGGACACATAACTCCACAATAAAGTTAAAATTCAGCAACACCAGGTTATAGTCCAACAGGTTTTTGGAGCATTCTCCTTCATCAAGGAGCTGTAGAGCAGGATCATAAGATGTAAATAGGCCTTACTCTGATCTCCAGCATTTGCAATCCCCACTTTCCTCAGCAATGTCCTGTACAACCTCAACATAATCCCATCCTCTTGAATGGTGAGGCAGGCTCAAATGGCCAATTGGCCTACAACTGTATTTAGGAGAGAGGAAGATGACAGATGCTGGAGAGTCAGAGTTGAAAAGGGTGGTGCTGGCAAAGCGCAGCAGTCAGAGAGCAGGAGAATCGAGGTTTCAGGCAGAAGCCCTTCATCAGAAATGTGGAGGCGGAAGGGAACTGAGAGATAAATAGAGGGGTCGGGATGGATCTTGGGGGAGGGTAGCTGGGAAGATGATAGGTGGATGCAGGAGGGGGTAATAGTGATAAGTTGGTAGGGATGGTGGGGCAATTAGGTGGGTGGGGAGGTTGTGGACAGGTAGGACAGTTCAAGAGGGTGATGCTGAGTTAGAGGGTTGGATCTGGGATGAAGTGGCGGAGGGAAGATTTGGAAGCTAGTGAAGTCAATGTTGATACCATGTGCTTGATGGGTCCTAAGATGGAAGCTTGGTAAGGGTCACTCTCCCAAGGACATGCAAGACCTGAGCCACCTCCACCACCAAGTCAAAGCCACCTGACAACTGGAGGAAGAACACCTCATCTTCTGCCACCTTTCAACCACGCAGCATCAGCATGGACTTGACTAGTTTCTAAATCTCCCCTCCCTCACCTCTTCCCAGATCCAACCCTCCAACTTGTACTGCCCTCTTGTACTGTCCCACCTGTAAATTTTCCTTCCCACCTATCCACCCTCTCCACTGACTTATCACTATTAACCCCCACCTGCGTCCACCTATTACTTTACCCCAGCCCCACCTTCACCCTCCTATTTATCTGTCCTTACCCCAACCCCACCATTCCTGATGAAGAGGTTATGCCCAAAACATCAACTCTTCTGCTCCTCAGATGTTGCCTGCCTGACCAGCTGTGCTTTTCCAGCACCACACTTTTTGATTTCGACTACAACTGTATTTCCCAGGCTGGCGAATACAGTCTCAGAATAAAACTCATCCCCTCATGTCTGAGTTGAGAAATTTCTTCTGTCAGTGTGTTGTACATCTTTGCTGTCCGGGAGACTTTCAGAGGGCAGTTGTTGAGTATATTCAAGGCACACCAGCTTCCGAAAGAAGTGAAGTGACATGGGGATAGTGTAACTGAGGTGGCAGATCAGCTGTGATCTTAATGAAAAACAGAACATGCTTAAAGAACCTGTACCTTGTGTTTGTTTCTTCTGTTCTTACGAAGCAGTGTTTGATCATTTCAAACTATGGTGCAAACCCCACAAATCACTTTACTGGGTGGGTGGGTGTGTGGGGGAAGGGCTGCATGTTGGCATCCTGGTAATGTTTGTGGCCTTTGTGAGAGAGCCAGGGTAACTCTGTGGGAACGTAAGTTCAAATGATTGCTGGAGGAATTCAAAATCAGATCATTAGTTAATCTGGAATTAGAAGTTAATCTCATTAATCGTGATCATGAGACTGCCAGACTGTTATTTAGGAATGGATCTGCTTCACTGATGTTCTCTAGGGGGGGAAATCTGCTGTCCTTACCTGGGCCAGTCTACATGTGACTCCAGACCCACAGCACTGTGGTTGACCCTTAACTGCCCTCTGAAACAGCCTAGCATGATACTCAGTTACAACCAGTTCACCATGAGCTGCTGAAAGATAATTAAGGATGGTTAATAAATACTGGCCTTGCCAACATTGCTCTTATTCCATGAAGAGATTTTTAAAAAAATTTCCATCCCATCCCATCCCTGTCCTTCATGAATAGTTTAGATTCGATTCTCCACAGTGTGGAAACAGGCCACTTGGCCGAACAAGTCCATACTGAACCATTTGCCCTGCCCTATATTTACCCCTGACTAATGCAGCTAACACTATGGGCAATTTAGCATGGCCCATTCACCTAACCTGCACATTTTTAGACTGTGGGAGGAAACCCATGCAGCACGGGGAGAATGTGCAAACTTCACACAGACAGTCATCTGAGGTGGGAATCGAACCTGGGTCGCTAGCGCTGTGAGGTAGCAGTGCCAGCCACTGTGCCACCCTACACCCTTAGACAGTGCCAGAAAGCAACCTTGTAGGAAAGCTGTGATTGATGTTACTTTCTCCTCCTTAAGCTCAGAACAATTACGCTTTTATGTAATTTGTTCATGAGACTGAGCATTACTGGTTAGGTCACCATTTGTTGCCTATCCTTAATCACCTTGGAGAAGGTGGTATTGAACTGCCTCAGCCCTTGAGGTGGAGGGAAAGAGGCAGGGGAGTCCAAAACTATAGGGTATAGGTTTAAGGTGAGAGGGAACAGATATGAAAATGATCTGAGGGGCAACGTTTTCACATAGAGGGTGGTGCGTATACGGAATGAGCTGCCAGAGGAAGTGGTGGAGACTAGTACAATTTCAACATTTAAAAGGAACTTGGATGGATATATGAATAGGAAAGGTTTAGAGGGATATGGGCCAAGTTCTGGCAAATGGGACTAACTCAGTTTAGGATATCTGATCGGCATGGATGGGTTGGACTGAAGGATCTGTTTCATTGTTGCGTATCTCTATGACTCAATAACTGTGCTGTTAGGGAGGGAATTCCAGGATTTTAACCCAGTGACAGTGAGGCAACAGTGATTTATTTCCAAGTCAGGATGTTGAGTGGCTTGGAGGGGAACTTGCAGATGGGGGTGGTGTTCCTGTATTCATGCTTCCCTTGTCCATCGAGATGGAAGTAGGTTTTGAAGGTGCTGTCTAAGGATCTTTGGCAAATTTCTGCAGTGCATCTTGTGGTTAGTACACACTGCTGCTAGTGAGCGTCAGTGGTAGATGAGGGGGTGTTAATCCAATGGACAGTTTGAATGTTTAGACTTGCTTGGTCAATCTCTTGAGAAAAAAAGCTAACTCAGAGGAGAACTTGGGCAAAATTAGGGAATGTCCTGGCAGGCTTGCAAATCCTGAAGGATTAGATTACTTACGGTGTGGAAACAGGCCCTTCGGCCCAACAATTCCACACCAAAGCGCAACCCACCCAGACCCATTCCCCTACATTTACCTCTTCACCTAACACTACGGGCAATTTTAGCATGGCCAATTCATCTAACCTGCCCATTTTTGGATTGTGGGAGGAAACCGGAGCACCCAGAGGAAACCCATGCAGAAAATGTGCAAACTCCACACACAGTCACCTGAGGCAGGAATTGAACCTGGGTCTCCGGCGCTGTGAGGCAGCAGTGCTAACCACTGAGTGACCGTACCACCCGTTGCTTTGGAATCTCCAGGAATTGAAGTTTAATTTCCTGAATACAGCTGGGAGAATAAAGATCACAGGCTTTAAAAGATTTTTCTTCCACCATTGACTATAAACGCTTCTATATTAGTTGTTATGAAAACATTAGAGATTCTGTACGGGCCGGCTGCCTGCAGGTCATGTGATGAAACCTTTCAGTATGTTCCTGACAAAGTTGGCAAACCGACCACCCATGCTGTGAGGCTCCGTCACAGAGTGTAGAGAGGGAGGCGAGCAGAGTGAATTGTCCAAATCAGACACCAGGAGAGCCCTGGTGATGATTAGCGTGCCTACCTGGGAGCCTCACAGGGTTGGCTACTCCCATGCCTTTCAGTTCTCCCGGTGCCAGGCGGTTAGAGTTCTCAAACTGTGAAAGGGAACGCCCGTGTAGCGCAGGGAGCAGAAGGTTCTGTCTGATCTGCTTGTCAGCAGTTGTTTTAATGCTGAAACAAGGTGATTTCTCAGCCACATGCCACTCTTTAGAAGGTTAACGGTAAGATTCTTTCAATGCACAGCCTGTGACGTTGATGAGACTGTGATGGATAGATTATTGTTCAGTTAAGGGATTAAAGATTATGGAACCAAGGTCAGTTAAAATCCAATCAAATATCAGAAACTGCTTCATAGAATCCTTAGTGTGGAAGCAGGCCATTCGGTCCGTTGAGTCCAAACCAGCCCTCTGAAAAGCATCCCACCCAGACCACATGCACACACCACCACCCCGTCCCCACCCAACCTTTCCATGCAACCCTACACTTCCCATGGCCAATCCAGTTAACCTGCACGCCTTTGGATTGTGTGGAGAAAAGCTGAAGCTCCTAGGTGAAAGGCGCACAGACCCGAGGAGAATGCGCAAACATACAGTCACCCGAGGGTGGAGTCGAACCTGGGTCCCTGGCGCTGTGAGGCAGCAGTGCTACCTGTCTACATCTTCATCATCAATCCGAAATGCTGACCTGATCTATCTTAGCCTCCTCGGCCTCCCAGTACCACAGAGACCAAGCCGCTGCCAATTTGACGAGTTCTGCAAATTATTGAGGAATGACGGAATATTCCGGCTGCAGTAAAGGCAATGGGCTCTGACTGCATCCCAGCAGATCAGACAGAACCTTCTGCTCCCTGTGCTACATGGGCGTTCCCTTTCACAGCTTGAGAACTCTAACTGCCTGGCACCGGGAGAAGTGAAAGGCATGGGAGTAGCCAACCCTGTGAGGCTCCCAGGTAGGCACGCTAATCATCACCAGGGCACTCCTGGTGTCTGATTTGGACAATCACTCTGCTGAAGGTGACTGCTTCTGAACAAGCCAGACTCTGAGCCAAGCTGCTACAACTCTGACATCTACCCCCAAAGTTTGGAAAATTGCTTACGTATGCCCTACCCACAAAAGGCAGGCCAGCCGCGTCAGTCTACTCTTGATCATCAATAACGTAATTAAAGATGTTCTTCCCAGTGCCATTCAGCGGCACTTACTGACCAACAGCAGAATCGGTGTGACTCAACTTGAGTTCCATCAGAACAACTCAGTCCAGCCTTGCACAAACATGGACAAAACCGACCAAATTCGCCATCTAAGTAGAGGAACATCAAGACCACAGTTGACCCAGTGTGGCATCAAGGAGCCCCAGCATAACTGGAGTCAATAGGAATGAGGGGGGAACTCTCCACTGGTTGAAGACAAACGTGGCACATTTGGAAGGTATTTGTGGTTGTAGGCAAGTCATTTCAACGTCAGGACAATGCTGCAGGAGTTCCTTGTGGTAAATATTTTCTGAGCCAACCTGTTCAGAGATATTAATACACACCCCTGGAGTAGGTGGGGCTTGAACCTCTGCCACCTGGCTCATAAATAGGGGCATTACCACTGCACTACAAGGGCCATCAGTTCCTCAGGATACTGACCTCGGCCCAGCCATCTTCACCTGCTTCATCGATAAGGCCAGAAATGGGTATGTTTGTTGATTGCACTATGTTCAGCACCATCCGTGATTCCTCAGATACTGAAGCAGTCCATGTTTGTATAAAGTAAGACCTGGACAACATCCTGGCTTGGGCTGACATATGACAAGTAACATTTACGCTGCACAAATGCTAGGCAACAATAGCCTCCAATAAAAGAGAGCCTGGTCACCTCCTCTTAACATTCAACAATATTACCATTGTTAAAACCCAAACCATCAACATCCTGGAGGTCACCCATTGACCAGAAACTGAACTGGACCAACTGTTGTAAACACTGACAATGAGCGCGTCAGAAGCTGCATTTTGTGGCAAGTATCTCACCAAACTGACAAGGTCAGCATTTAGTGTTTATCTCATGTAGAAGTGGGAGTGTGACAGGGTATGTCTCATCCCTTGACCTCCTCATAATCTCTCCAGCAGTATGGCCCTGCTCCACACCTCTGTGTAACATCCTATCCACTGCTGTCGGAAACATGACAGCCAGGTTTTGCACAGCAAACTCCCATAAGCAACGATGTGAGAAGGAGCTATAACACAGTGCCATGATAGTACAAATCTTTCAAGATTAGACCTAAGGGCTTCATTTCGGAAGACTGAAAATTCAAATGGCTTCGCAGGGTCAACCATATGTCGCTTTGTGGCTTAAGAAACCTTATTATCTCTGAGCTGGTTGATTTAAGAAAAAGAAAATCAGACCTAGAGGGGCTTTGTGGTACAGTGGCAATGCCCTTACCTCTGAGACAGGAGGCCCAGGTTGCCTTTCTATTGAGAGTTCAATCTTATTACCCCATCAACCTTTGCTGTAAAATATTGGCTTACCTTTCAAGTACAAAGGCCTTTGCTTGGCTGAAGCCACAGGGATGAGAAATCACAATTCAAGTAACTGATTGGATTGCCAATGATAGTGTCTCCACAGTTCATAAGAGGTTGTATAATAAAGTGGTCATCTAAAAGGTAATAGTGGAATTAAAACTGGCATTCAACAGCTTTCAATTGGGGAATAAAGCCCTCCGATATCCGCAGTCAGCTAAACAGCCAATCTATGGGATCTTGAAAGATCATAGAATCCCTACAGTGTGGAAGGAGGCCATTCAGCCTATCAATTCCCCACTGAACCTCCTGAAGAGCATCTACCAGACCCAGTTCCCTACCCTATCCCTGGAACTCTGCATTTGTTATGGCCAATCCACTTATCCTGCACGTCCTTGGACTGAGAGAGGAAACCGGAGCACCCAAAGGGTGGAATCGAACCCAGGTCCCTGGCACTGTGTGTCTGTAGTGCTAATCAGCTTTTAAATCTACTGAACCTGGTATTCCCAGCCCCTCTCCCAAAAAGAATTACGTTCGGTTTTCTCCTGAACCACCTCCAAATTCGCCCAAGAAGACCCCCTCCTAGCCAATCAACTACAACAGCCTTCGCAGCTGCGTGGAAATCTCTGCGTTTTGAAGACTGTCCCTCCTTCAACACGATTGTGAAACCACAGGCGTGCACCAAAATACAGATTGTTCAATTCTGTTTTTTATCATCACTGCTTTATCTTCATCTGAACCTAACTTTGTGTGTGTGGAAAGTGGGTGTCAAAATTGACTCAGTCACCCTGAGGGTAAGGAAATATATTCACATAAAATTATAATGATAATGTAAAAATTTAGCTGTGATGGTGGATAACCTGTTCCTTGCTGATGTTGGTTAAAGGATAATTCTTCACTAGATCTTTAGGAGGAATATTCCTGCCGCTGATATAGTACTGTGGGATTTTCACACCCATCTGGTTCTGATTTTCAATATCACATTGAAAGGTGGTGTCTGACACAGCAGCACCCCCTCAGTACTGCATTGTAGTGTCGGCTTTGATACCAGGCTCTGTGTGAGACTTGAGCCCACAAACCTCTGATCCAGGGATGCTACTCATTAGCAACTACCAGAGACAACAGATTGCAGCTGATACTCACTCCTTTGCAGTGTAAGTCCAGTGTTCGGTTGGGCTACGTTTGATTATGAGAGTCCAGTAACTGATCTATTCTCATTGTGTTTGATAGGTTAAGCCTGTGGATTAACTTACTGAAAAGTAAACATTAGCTCAGAAGTTCATACAAGGCAAACTAGGAGCACGGAGCGATCCCTTTATAGCATCGCACAAAACATTGTAAATAAAACATGTTTTGAAACTAGTTTCATCTCTGCATTGCTCTGAGGTGAATCAAACAATTTGAGTATGTGACTGTTTAAGCCTGCGTTGGGGATGACCGTTCTGGTTTCTAACACTATTCCCCTCTGTTAAGTCAATCAAAGCAATTGTCAGACAAGTTGCCAGTCCCTTTAACTTACCATGACAACTAAGTTCCAGTGTTTTGAGTTCTGGCCAAAAGTGTAGAGCACTTTGGGCACGTTTGAGATTCAGACTGATTAAAATATTTGCCAAGCGTGCCAGTGTGTTTGTGAGGGAGACAGAGCTGTAAAAGATTCTGTCTACCAATCAAGGGCGAGGCCTCTGATCTAACTGGACCACCGTGACCTTCCTGTTTAGCTAATTGCACCGTTTTTCCACAGTTTTGTGTTGTTTAGCTGGCTCGAAGGCATCCTATGCCATTACATACCCTCCCACCATCTGTGGGCGTTGTGCAGGCATCCTCTGGGAGAAGATATCTGCCAATTGTGAGTCAAGGCCATGGTTCCTTTGAATCTATTCTGAGCAGGGGACTGTGAGGCTTCTCCATATAAAGGAATTCTGTCACAGGGACCCACCCAGTCCCAGTGGGCTTAGGGGAATGGCACCATAACCATTTTTAGCCTGGAACGTGATCAGGAATTACCAACTGGTTTGTTGATGTGAATGTTTCTCCTTGGATTCCAGCCCCTGCAGCTTGTATCGGGATTCAGGAGTCTGCAGGAATGAGGTGGGGAATCCCGGGTAATTCAAGTTGAGGGGATCTGAACGACAGCAATGTAGATTATCTTTTACGTGTGGGTGGGATGTGGGCATTGCTGGCTGGGTCTGGAATTATTGCAATTAAGGATCAATTACGTTGCTGTGGGTCTGGAGTCACATGTAGGCTTGACCGGGGCGACGATAGCAGATTTCTTTCCCTGAAGGAAGGAGGAGGGATGTTAGACGTTAATTAGATTTTTATGGTAGTTGTTACACAATCGCTCTGAGGCTAGCTTTTAATTCTAGGTTTTCATCGAATTCGAATGTCACCAGGTGACGTGATGGGATTTAAAGCCACATCCACAGGACATGAGGCAGAGGTTCCGGATTACTAGTCGAGAGACATTACCACCTTACCAATCCTCCCCATTGTCACAGCTGGCAGACTGAGATATTAGTGTCAGTGAGGAGGAGGTGATATCTCTGGCTAATTAATCTGAAAATCAGACTCTTATTTTGGAAATGCAGGCTTGAAACCAACATGGCAGAAGGTGAAATTTGAATTCAATTTTTAAAAACCTATCTTTAAGAGCTAGACTGTCATAAAAACCCATAAACTGTCCTTGAGGGAAGGTAATCCTCTGTCCTTAAATAAAACAAAGAACTGCAGATGCAGAAGATCTGTAATAAAACCAGAAATCGCTGGAGAATCTCAGCAAGTCTGGCACCATCTGTGGAGAGAGAAAGCAGAGTTAAGGTTCCAGGCCCAGTGACCCTTCCTCCGAACTGATAGAAGTTGAAGACAGGAGAGGGTGGAGAGAAAGAGTGAGCGGACAGATGGAGACAGATTCCAGACAGAGCGAGAACAACCGTGTGGGGGACGAGGCATGGGTAATAGTAAGGCAGAGAGAAAGAAAAGCTGAAAATTGGGTCAATGTGCAGGTGAGAGTGGGCTAGCTGTACTGAAAGCCGGGCCTGGGGTGTGGGTAAAGGACATGGAGAGACGTGTCCGTGCTCTAATATTATTGAACTTGATATTGAGTTGGGAAGGCTGCAGGGTCACCAGGTAGAAAATGAGGTGCTGTTCTTCCAGATTGCGCCGGAGCACTGCAGCAAGCCTGAGACAGAGATGTTGGCCAGGGAACAGGGTGGGGGTGTTGAAGTAGCAGGCAACTGGAAGCTCAGGGTCTTTTATTGTGGACAGAACATAGGTGTTCTGTGAAGTAGCTATCCAGTCTATGTTTGGTCTCCCCAGTATAGAGGAGACCTGATTGTGAGCAGTGAATACAGCAGACTAGATTGAGTGAAGTGCAGGTAAAACACTGCTTCACTTGGAAGATGTAGCTGAAGCCTTGAATAATGAGGAGGGAGGAGGTAAACGGGCAGAGCCATCTGTGACTACAATCTGCCATCCTTACGCAGTCTGGCCTACATGTGACTCCAAACCCACCGCAGTGTGTGATTGACTCTTAACTACCCTGTGGGAAAATGGGGATGGAGAACTGATCGAACAATACCCATATCACAAAAACTAATAAAATTAAAAGAAGGATCCCTCCAGATTTTACAGAATGATACTAAAATTCTGGGAAAGGTTGTGGGAGGTGAGGGTGACTGCTTGATATCTCTTGAAGTGCAAAATTAATTTGAAACAGTAGAAAGTCATCGACTGGTGAAGCTGTTTAGAAGTGCTCCTGCCATGGGGTGGTATTTGTGCAGGTGAGAGGTCTTTCTGAACAATATTGACTCTCCCACTGGAATTGCCTGTTGTTTTTTGACTGCGTTCTCTGTATTGGAAAGATAATGTGCTCTGATGCCAACACTAGAGTTTTGATGTGGCCTCTCTGGTGTTTATAACTCCGAGCTCCAGGCAGGATGTTTTGGGATGCAATTGTTGCAACAGAATAAAGAATCGTGGATCAAAGAGTGGCAGAACTGGGCCAGACGACAAAAAAAATAAAAGCAGTTTTTGTTTTCGTTCAGCCTGAGGTTCACTGGGTAGTCTGAGTCAGAAAGGTTGTGGGTTCAAGGCCCACTTCAGAGATCTCACGCTCACTTCAGATGGACGTGCCGAGTGTAGTCCTGAGGGAAAGAGCTGCCCCACCCGAGAGCCCTTGGATCTTTAATCCAACATGGTGGCTAGTTTCTCCGGTGGATGGAAAAATTCCTATACTTTGAAGTGAAGAAGAGTTTGGGGCAATACTTATTTGGTGGGGCAATACTTATTTATCCCTCAATGAGAACAGATTTCATTGCTGTTTGTGGGATCTTGCTGTGCATAAGTCAGCTGCTGTGTTTTCTGTATCAGGACGTTCACGACCCTTTTGCAGTCAACGAATGACGGTGTGCAGCGGTTAGAATGTCCCGAAGTTGTGAAAGGCATTTCTCTTTCCTGCATTCGTGATGATGAAACTTGAGAGAAATTTTCAGGGAGCCTCTTTAACTTGCGCATGACGCCTGTATTTTTGTTGCTGGTATCGATGCATTTGGTATGGGAGGTTTAATTTTCCACACACGGTGTGCTAAAGGTGGAAGCTCTGTCAATCAACTAACTGCTGGAAGGAACTCAGCATTGCTTCCTAACATGTCCCCGTTTCACAAGATGGATCCATACTTTGGAAATCAGTTTGGCTGCCAAAAGCAATTATGTTGAGCAAAACTGTCAATCAATGAGCATCACAGACCCCTCTGAGTCCATTTATTGTGGTAATGTTAGTTAAACAATTAACATTTGGCCAGGGTACTGAGGAGAGGGGAGCTTCTGAACTTTTTGCGTCCAACTACACCTGCAACAGTGCAGCACTTCCTCAGCCATCGAGTTCTGTGCTCAAGGTTCTGAGGTGGTGCTGAAACCCTGCACCTGTATTTGTGACCAGAGACGATGATATTAAACTGGAGAGAGTTCAGAAGAGATTTATAAGAATGTTGCTGGGAATGGAAGGTATGAGATATAAAAATAGACTGGGAAGGCTGGGACTTTTTCCACTGAAGCATAACAGGCTGACGGATGACCTTATGGAGGTTTATAAAATCACAAGGGGCATAGATAAGGTGAATGCCAAGTTACTTTTCTCCTAAAGGGGAGGCGGGGGAGGGAGTTCAAAACTAGGAGGGATATTTTTTAAGGTAAGAGGAGAAATATTTAAAAAGGGTATGAAGGAGCAACATTTTAACACAAAAATTGGTTCGTGTGTGGAATGAACTGCCAGAGGAAGTGGTTGAAGTGGGTACAGTTACAACATTTTAAAAGACATCTGGATAAGTTCAAAAGATTTGGAGAGACATGGGCCAAGCGCAGGCAGGTGGGACAAGTTTAGTTTGGGAATAGATCAGCATGGACTGGTTGGACCGAAGGGGCTGTTTCTGTGTTATATGACGCTATGACCAATCCTTGTGGCTCTTCTCTGCTTCATAGGTGGTGACATAGTGCTATTGTCACTGGACTAGTAATCTGGAATCCCAGGTTAATATTCTGGGATATGGGTTCAAATCCTGCCATGGCAGATGGTGAAATTTTGAATTCAATAAAAATATGGAATAAAATGCGAATGAAATCATGATCATATAACCACTATTGACAGTGGTCAAACTAAAGGCAAATAATCTGCTGGCCTATGTGGCTCCTAAATTAACGTGTTGAAGTTTAACTATCCTCTGGATAATGAAGGATGGCCGATAATTGCTGGGTCAGCTAGTGACGCCCATGTTCCATGAGAGAATTTTTAAAAATCCTTCTCTGATGCTTGGTAAATTTTATTTTTTTTCTACAATGAACAAAAAATGAAGTAGCATTTTGAGAAATAAAGATACTGGAAGCACACAGCAAGTCAGTTCTAACACTGTGAAGGGATGCTTTGTTAGAAATTCAAAATTTATTTTGTGTTTCCTTGCCATTGCAACTGTGGACAGAATAACACTCAGTCCCGCGCCCTCTCTGAATCTGCACGTTACATCCACTTGAAATGGTAGTGTTACGTATCTGGTTACAGCTTGAAATTTGTATTACTGTTACAGATGACTAAATGTTCCAGTTATGCAACCACTGTAAGCTCTCTGTCAGTGTTCCTGCACATATCCTGGCCCTCATTCAGGGGGCTTTAGAAGCTGGCTCTGTTCCAGTGGGAATAGAGTTCAGAGGATGTGCAGTTCGAGATTACAATGGCCAATGGGTGCATCCAACTTCCTAAGCTTCCCTTACTTTGGCTGAGAACTCAGCATCTCCTCCCAGCTCCTTTCTTCCTGCTATTGTTCCTACAATCCCGTGGACACCGGACGGCGGGAGCTGAATGAATGGTAAAAGCTGAGCCAGCGTGACCTACACTCCTAGAACGGCTGGCGCTTCAGCACAGCTGGGCGTTTGTCCTGTCATTTCTTTTTTGGGATCTGTTCCTTTCAAAATGTACGCATGGGTTTTGTGGTTTCAGCCCGAGTGCCACATTAGGTGGTATGATGCCCTGGAATCTGGGCATCTCTCGAGGTTGGTGTGTTGCCTCCTTGTGCTCGGGCAGTGAACACAGATGTGCCAGGTTTCTGACTCCAAGGAACATGTCTCCTCCTCTTTCAGAGTCCACAGGTGCCCTTTGACCCCAGGAAAATATTAGTCATGTGACCTTTCACCGGGTGAGTCAGAGGTGGTTTTAACAACACTGAGGCTGGCACATTGAATTCATTGTACCCATTCTGACACCCTGGAGAATGGGCATTCTTACAGTTCAGGGTTGGAGAAAGTGAAAATCCAACATTCAAGCCCTATTACACGATCATTTAAGACATAGAAGCGGAAGTAAGGCCATTCAGCCCATTGAGTCCACTCCACTTCTAAAGTCCACTCCGCATTTGCTTCGTATCAGGGCTGGATTACAGACTGGAGTCTAATCGGCAGGTTCAGGATGGTTTCTATATAGAATAACCGATCCCCAGGAGAGAGTTACAGACTGGGATCTAACTGAGAGGTTCGCTGGGTTATATATAGAATAACAGATCTCAGGAGTAAGTTACAGACTGTAATCTAATTGAGGGGTTCAGGAGTGGTTTATATACAGAATTGCAGATACCCGAGAGTGAATTACAGACTGTAATCTAATTGAGGGTTTTCAGGGTTTTATATATGGAATAACAGATAGCTGGGAATGAGTCACAAAATGGAATCTAATCGAGGGTTTGTGGGTTTATGTATTGAGTAACAGATCCCTGGGAGTGATTTATAGACAACATTTCTTCTGATCTTTATCTTTCAGGGTGCCCTGGTGATTCGTTCCCAGGCATGGCCCTGCTGAACATCTGTGTGGTGACATCTGGTTTTCTGGCTGGTTTGCAGCTTAGGGAGAACTCTGGTTGCAGGTGGTAACATATCGAGTGGTTCTGGTGGTTTAGAGGGTGAATAATGAGTGGCTGGGAATGGGTTACAGTCTGTGATCTATTCCTGGGTCTGGGTGCTTTATAAATAATGGATGTCTCAGAGTGAGTGTGCAGCTGGAATCCAACCAGAGGATTTGGATGATGTCAGGAGCCAGGCATCCAGGGGCTGAGGTGGTTCATGGTAACCATTGCCAGGCGCCTGTTGTTGTCAGGTTGCTGCTGGGTCAGTGCTGTGCTGACAACAGCCCCCTGTGTAAAGCTCTAGGCCTGAAGGAAGCAGCTAGCACTAAAGGGATTCATGATAGATCATAATTACTCTACCTACAAGCGCAGTGAGGCATGCTTTGTGGCTGATTACCTATCTCTCAGATTTTTAAACAAGTGTCCCTGACTGACTTGGCTTCAGTTGTACATCCCAAACTGCTGACTTGCTGAAAGCAGGATTGATCATGTTTGGTGTGAAGCTGAGTGAGAGACGCTCTGCTTACTAAGCTCATAGCCAGTGCTGATGTGGCTGGAAATCAGGCCAGCCAGACCTGTAGCGTTTTACCTTTTCCCTGTCAATTACAGAACAGGACTCTGACCCTCTGACTGTGTCAGTGAGTGTCCAGTTGTGTCAGTGGGTAGTTTGCTGAAGCATGTCTGAGTGCCAGTCAGCTCAGGCCAAGGCTAATTCCCTGCCAGCAGCTGGCATAGTGTGGAAAAATGGATTTTGTTTAGATTCACTCATGGGATGTGGGAGTCTCTGGCTGAGTTAGCATTTATCGTCTGTCCCTAGCTGCCCTTGAGAAGGTGATGGGGAGCTCCCTTTTTTTTGAACCAATACATTTCAGTCTGTCACTGACTCCTGAGTATCTGTTATTCCATATATAACCCACCTCAACCCTTCGATTAGATTCTAGCCCCTCACTGGAAGGGAGAGGGAGCCTAAGGTCAGAACTCCATGTTGAGGTTGTCTCAAAACACAACAAGAGTGTAAGTTGTGAAATGTGATTCATTTTATTCTTGGAGGTTTCATCACATGACGTGCCTCAGCTCTCCAGCCATTGGTCAGCTAACACATCCATTCTTGTGACACCTTCTTCCAGGCCAATCACAGCACAACAACTCCTGTTAACTGTCAGCCTTCCCATTCTCTCCCTCCCAAACATTTCAATATCTAGTTAATGGAAGCATCGAGAATAGAAGCAGGAAAAGGCCAGTAGGCCCTTCCAGCCTGCTGCACCATTCGACATCAAAGGCGATGGGGAGAAAGTGGAACAGGGTATAATGTCAGATGGCGGGTACTACAGGACCTGGAGATTTGAGTCAAGATTAGTGTGGTGCTGGAAAAGCACAGCATGTCAGGCAGCATCCGAGGAGCAGGAGAATTAATGTTTCAGGAATAAGCTCATTTTCCCATTCCTGATGAAGGGCTTTTGCCCAAAATGTTGATTTTCCTGCTCCTCGGATGCTGCCTGACCTGCTGTGCTTTTCCGATACCACTCTAATCTAGACTATAATGTTGGATGATCAGCCATGGTCATATTGAATGGTGGAGCAGGCTTGAAGGGCTGAATGGCCTACTCCTATGTTCTATGTTTCTGTCTCACCTCCACGACCCTCCCTCTTAGTGATTATAGCAATTGGCTCTGATTTAATGACTGTTTAGTCACTGTTCAATAGCTGGAGTCTATTTCTGAACTCTGAGACTTGTTCACTCAGTAAACACATGTTTATTCGGCAAGGTGAATTAATGTCCGCGCTTACTTCTGTCTCTCTGCATGTTAGCCACAATGCAGTGCACTGGTAATGTCCAAATCTCTGGGCTGGGGGGCCCAGGTTCATGTCTCATCCGGAGGAATGTCATAACCTCTCTGAGAAGGTTGTTTAAAAAATTAGCGAGACCGCGTGCCCTTCCATTTGTTTGTTTTGCTGTGTTAGACTTTTACACTACGACCATGGTTAGCCTTCCCTCACTCTCCTTTCTCTGTGGTGTGGCTTCCCTCCAGTTCCCTGCCCGCACACTTCCCACTGAAGGCGTTGAGATTGACCACGTTGAACTACCGGTATTTTTAGCGCTGACTGTGTGGTTATTTTTGCAGAGGGCTGTTGGAAGGGTGGAGTTGCAATCTTGTGGCTCTTTCTGTCCAGGCTCTTGCAGCCCTTCCCTACACAAGTGGACTCACCAAGGCACAGGATACTCAGAGCGATGTTTAAAGCCGCCAGGAAGAGAGGTGACTGGAGAGATGACAAGCCGAGCAAGAATCAGCACTTCCCTGTTCCTTCTGAAAACCCTGTCCTAGTTTGTAACTGCAGTAATAATGAGCAGAGGCTGGGAAAGAGCAAACTTTCCCTGAGACAGCACATAACAACTCCATCCAAATTCCCAGCCTCAGTTAAAGAGGAGAAAGCACCTTATAATATTGTAGAATTACAGTGAATTGGCAGCATAAAACCCAACATTCCACTCAACTGGTTTATGCTCCAGTGGTTAGCACTGCTGCCTCACAGGGACCTGGGTTCGATTCCTGCCTTGGGATTCCCACATTGTCAGGGCTAAATATAGGGTACGGGAATGGGTGTGGATGGGTTACTCTTCAGAGGTCAGTGTGGACATGTTGGGCCGAAGGGCCTGTTTCCATACTGTAGGGAATCTAATCTAATCAAACCCTTAACCTTAGCTTCTCTCTCATGGCTTTCCCTTATAACCTAAGCTTAGCCACATCACGTGGTAGCACATTCCACTTTCTAACCAATCTCCTGAATCATCTGTTGGATATACATTTATGATTGCTACTTTTGGGCTTTGTCCAAATGTTCAAATCTCAGTCTGATCGAATTCTCTCCTGATCCTAAAGCCCTCAGTCAGGTGTCCCCTCTGCGTTCCCTTTCTCTGTGATGTTTCACATCTCCTGAGCCATTATCCAAGATGCGAGTGGTTTGTATTTCTGGATTTCTAATGTCCTTCAGGGCAGGAAGCTGCCATCCTTACCCGGTCTGGCCTACATGTGACTCCAGACACACAGCAATGTGACTGACTCTTAACTGCCCTCTGGGCCATTAGGGATGGGTAATAATAAGGCACTAGCCAGTGACACACTCACCCCATGAATGAATAAAGAATGAATAAACAAAGATTTCCAAACTCTGTTTCTGATGTCAAGTTTTGAAATCTAATTCCTGCCATCACCCAATTACATTTTCCTTTTCCTTTTCCTGCTCTTGTATTCGAATCAAAAAACACCACAGCTTTGATCATATCAGATAATCTTTACAACCCCTCTCCCCTTGGAAGTTTGGCTTAGTTTTGAAACCTCCTGTGTTCACCATACTTTGTGAGACCCAGGGGGAAGCTTAGAATCTGTTAACATGATCGTTCTCACGCCTTCCAGTCTCCTGCATCTTTCATGTCTCCAGTTTCTAACCTGAGGCGTACTCCTGAGGCCGTTCTGCTCCTGCTGCTTGCCCAGCTGTCTGCTGGACTCCATTCCAACACCAAGGGAACATAATGAGCCACTGCGTGCTCTCTTATTGTCCCTCGCCCCTCCCGTCCCGTGCCCGGCCATTACTGCACTTCTTCAGATCGGCCTGACCTCTGCCCTGCTGTGGAGTGGTATAAGCCCAGGAGAAACCAGAATTGCTGATCTGCTGAAATTCCAAGAGAAAAAGATTTGCAGCAAGAGGAAAGAGCAGCTTTTCCGATGGGCATCCTGCCTAAGGTATGAAAACCAATCCTCATGTCACCACACTGCAACCTTCTGCCTTTCTTTATCCGAGCCCTTTTTTAACAACATTTGGAATAGGAACTAGAGTAGACCATTCAGCTCTTTGCTCTTCCTCTGCTATTCAATAAGATGATAATTGATCATCTATGTCAAGCCCCATCTTTCAACACTGTCTCACTATTCGGTAACCCATGGGGACAGCGCATTGGCTCAGTGATTAGCTTTGCTGTCTCAGTGTCCAGGTTTAATTTCATCTGTCCGTGTGAGTTTGCGCGTTCTATCTGTGCCTACGTGGGTTTCCTCTGGGTGATCTGGTTTCGTCCCATGGTCTAAAGATGTGTAGATTTGGTGGATTGGCCACACTAAATTGCCCTAAAGTTCAGGGAAATGCGGGCTAGGTAAATTAGCCATGGGAAATACAGGGTGACTGGAATACTATAGAAGTGGTACGTCTGGGTGTGTTGTTTGGAGGGTCAGTGTGGACTTGATGGGCTGAACGGCCTGTTTCCATTCTGTGGGGATTGTATGAACCTAGTGACCACTCTAGAGCGAATATTTGTTGCACTCCCACAAGGACAGGTATGCCCTTCATTAAGGATGAAAACCAAAACTTTCCTCACTATTGTTGTGGTTGTGTTCGCCGAGCTGGAAGTTTTTGCTGCAAACATTTCGTTCCCTGGCTAGGGAACATCATCAGTGCTGTTGGAGCCTTGTGTGAAGCGCTGCTTTGATGTTTCTTCCGGTATTTATATTGGTTTGTTCTTGCCGCTTCCGGGTGTCAGTTTCAGCTGCAGTGATTTGTATATTGGGTCCAGGTCAATGTGTCTGTTGATGGAGTTTGGGGATGAATGCCATGCTTCCAGGAATTCTCTGGCTGTTCTCTGTCCGGCTTGTCCTATGATGGTGGTGTTTTCCCAGTCAAATTCATGTTGATGGTTGTCTGAGTGTATGGCTACTAGTGATAACTGGTCGTGTCGTTTTGTGGCTAGCTGGTGTTCGTGGATGCGGATTGTTAGCTGTCTTCCTGTTTGTCCTATATAGTGTTTTGTGCAGTCCTTGCATGGTATTTTGTAAACTACGTTAGTTTGGCTCATGCTGGGTATTGGGTCCTTTGTTCTAGTGATTTCTTGTCTGAGTGTGGATGTTGGCTTGTGTGCTGTTATGAGTCCTAAGGGTCGCAGTAGTCTGGCTGTCAGTTCTGAGACGCTCCTGACGTATGGTAGAGTGGCTAGTCCTTTAGTAGAGAGAACACCCAACGGAGAATTCACCACAAGGGTACACAGGAAACCAACACACACAGACCAAGTCTTAAACTATGAAAGTAACCACCCCAACACACACAAACGAAGCTGCATCAGGACACTATTCAAAAGGGCCACAACACACTGCAGTACACCAGAACTGCGAAAAAAGGAAGAGGAACATCTATACAAGGTATTCGCCGAAAACGGATACCCACGCAACTTTATCACCAGATGCCTAAGAGATAGACCAAGGAACGAGGACATGCCACAACCCAAAGGACTAGCCACTCTACCATACGTCAGGAGCGTCTCAGAACTGACAGCCAGACTACTGCGACCCTTAGGACTCATAACAGCACACAAGCCAACATCCACACTCAGACAAGAAATCACTAGAACAAAGGACCCAATACCCAGCATGAGCCAAACTAACGTAGTTTACAAAATACCATGCAAGGACTGCACAAAACACTATATAGGACAAACAGGAAGACAGCTAACAATCCGCATCCACGAACACCAGCTAGCCACAAAACGACACGACCAGTTATCACTAGTAGCCATACACTCAGACAACCATCAACATGAATTTGACTGGGAAAACACCACCATCATAGGACAAGCCGGACAGAGAACAGCCAGAGAATTCCTGGAAGCATGGCATTCATCCCCAAACTCCATCAACAGACACATTGACCTGGACCCAATATACAAACCTCTACAGCTGAAACTGACACCCGGAAGCGGCAAGAACATCCATCAACAAACACATCGACTGGACCATATACAAATCACTGCAGCCGAAACTGACACCCGGAAGCGGCAAGAACAAACCAATATAAATACCGGAAGAAACATCAAAGCAGCGCTTCACACAAGGCTCCAACAGCACTGATGATGTTCCCGAGCCAGGGAACGAAACGTTTGCAGCAAAAACTTCCAGCTCGGCGAACACAGCCACAACAATGGATACCCGAGCTGCAAATCTTCAATCAAACTTTTCCTCACTATCCCTGACGTGGCTCCACCGATACCCTGTATTTAAGGATTTTGTCAGTACCAGGAACAGGAGGGGGCCATTCCACCTCTTGAGCCGGATCCTGACTGATCTTGACCTCAACTCCAACTAACTACTCTAGCTCCATATCCCTCAATACTCTAGCTCCATATCCCTCGATGTCCTTTGCCAACAGAAATAGAGTCAGGAGCATGGAAGCAGGCCCTTCGGCCCACCATGTCAATGCCAACCAACAAGCACCAAACTACTCCAGTCCCAATTACCTGCACTTAGTCCTTGGCCACTGTGCTCTGACATTTTAATAACTCATCCAGATGCTATTGTGCATCAGTGTTGTGCCTCCACCACCCTCTTGGGCATCGCGTTCCGTATTTCTACCACCCTCTGGGTGAGATATCCTCGTATTTCCTAAAAACCACTTACTCTTCACCTTAAACTTATGTCCTGTGACCTCAGACATGTCTGTCATGGGGAAGAGATTCTCACAATCTACTCTGTCTCACTATTATATCTAAGAGTTTGTCTGAAAACCTATCAATCCTGGACCTGAAGGCTCCCACTGAGGTCAGCACGACCCCAGTGTATTGATTATGCGGCGGGCAGAGGGAGGAAGAGTTCCCAAATTTGATGAGCCTTTGTGTGAAGAAGTGATTCCTGATTTCGCTGTTGAACAGCCCAGCTCGAAGTTGAAGATGACACTGTTGTACCTTGGTTACCCTCCACGAGAGAAAATAGACCCTTCTCGATGGATTTAGTGAATCTATTTCAGACTTTAAGCAGCTTGATCAGTTCACTTCTCAATCTCCTGAACTGAACACAACACATTTCTAGCCCCAAAGGCATTCCCGTGGTTACTTCGCTGCCACCCTGGGCAAAGCCACCATATTGTTCCTGGGCACCCGACTGACCAGGTCCAGCTGTGTGCCAAACTGGAGTGTAACTTTGTATAGTGGCCCCCAGCGGGAGGTCAGGTGACCCCCGGCAGCCTCCCTACATCTGGATGAAGGTCTGCAGGTTTTAACCCCACCTTGGGACCTCAAGGCTGCATTAATGGAGCCAAATGTCAATCACCAAATCCTTCCTACAACAGGTGTCCGAGAGACGGATTTTAGTGGTTGGTGCGAACTGTGTGTAACAGCCTCCTCATGTGAGAAAACTCTGTGTGCACATTCTTGCCATGAGTCAGCATCATTCTCATTCCGAGGGACTCATTGTACACACGTGCACATACAAATACACATATTGTACATGTAAACACATTGTATATAGATATGTATACACACAAGCACATTGAAAATATCATATACACACACACCATGTACACCCACACATCAGAGACACGCACATATCTTATAACTAAATTAGATGTAACTGTACTGTGCTTTTGTAAGGCATGCTGACAGAATTTCAACTCTGAATATAAATATTACCTCAGTTTTGTTTATATCAGATCGTTTCACTTCTGGTGTATTTTGTTTTGTTCTACTTGTGAAGTCTTTACTTTGTCTCACTGTAATTTTGAGGCTTCTTTGTGGTCCCAATCTATTTGAAGGGATGAAAGCTTTGAAGGATTCAGTCCTGGGTTTGATGCCTCCCCTGTAATCAGGAGCAGCCACATGTTTTTCACTGAACTTTTGTTTCGTCTGCCATCCACGGATCTGGGACAGGGATCAGGGAACACAGCTAGAGCTGCTGCAGGGACGATGGACTGACAGATAGATGGGGGCACATGAGATGTGGAAAGCAATGGGGTCTCCTAGTTTACTATTTAGCCATTGAGCACTCCCAGCGTCGATACAGCATGGGGTTAGATACAGAATAAAGCTTTCTCTACACTGTCCTCATCAAACACTCACAGGACAGAGATAGCATGGGGTTAGATACGGAGTAAAACTCCCTCTACATTGTCCCCATCAAACACTCAGGATGCGAACAGCACAAGGTTAGACACAGAATAAAGCTCTCTCTACACTATCCCCATCAACCACTCTCAGGACAGTTGGAGTACGGTTTAGATCCAAAGTTAAATAAGATCATTTCGAGCCCAAGAGAATGCTGGCAAAATGAGTTGGTTGTGAGTCCCACAGTTCCGTGAGCTGCCTGTCTGAAATGTCAGCACAGATTGCTGTGACCAGTTCATGGTGACCTGGGTGGTCAGCCTAATGTGGACCATCAGGGAGAGCAGAACAGACAGTGATGAATGTGGTGAGTCACTGATTAGATCTTCTCTTAATGACCAGCATTAATCAGAGCAGCAGGAGTGGGAGTAGGCACGCTGTTAGCAACTCTCCTGACTGACTCAAGGATTGCTGGCATGGTATTTCCTAAGACAGAAACCAGTTAACTGAAGTGCCCAAAGCTTGCTGTCAGTTACTCTCAGGACTGAGGATAGGGGCCTGACTATATCAAAATTACAGCGCAGAAAACAGGTCTTGCCCCCTAACCAGACCGTGTTGCTGTTTCTGCTCCACACAAATGTCCTCCCACTCCACAGATAGTTGGATATCATCTCCAGCATGTTTAAATGCCTCTCATTAGAAGCTGGACTGATAACCGTATCTGAGAACATACTCCCCAGTGTGATTGATGACCAAATCAAACAGCATTAAACAACAAACTAAATCAATCCTCCTAAACCAACGTGTTGCAACCTGTTCTCAACCAGTTGCACTTACAATATCCAAAGCAAAGCATTTACTGTCCAATGCCATTCTGTAATTGGATGCCTCTTGTTGAGCAATCCTGAGTGTACTAATAGCCATACCAATTTAATAACCGTTGTGGTCGTTCAACCTTATTTTGCTCTGTCCCTTTAATAATGATGTAGTTTCCATTAAACACATTCCCTCATCCTGTGCATGTTTCAACTCAGTGTTACACGGAAACAGTCTATAATCCCGAACTAAACTAGTCCCAGCTGCCTACTCCTGGCCCATATCCCTCCAAACCTTTCCTATTCATGTACTTATCCAAATGTCTTTTAAATGTTGTAATTGAACCCGCATCCACCACTTCCTCAGGAAGTTCACTCCACATACGCACCACCCTCTGTGTAAAAAGATTTTGCAGCTCGTCTTTTTAAATCTCTCTCCCCTCACCTTAAAAAATATACCCCCTAGTCTTGAAATCCCCATCCAAGGGAAAAGACACGTACCATTAACCCTATCTATACCCCTCATGATTTTATAAACTTCTCAACCCCCCCATGCTGTAATGGAAAAAATCCCAGCCTTTGTTTATAACTCAAACCTTCCATACCCGGCAACATTCATAATCCAGCTGTGATTTCTGTACAGGATTGGAATCCTCCAGGACAGAAATAGACAGGAATTCTTCCCCAGCTCTGGATACCACTCTGTCATACAGTTGGTGGATGAGGTGGGACCTGTAGGATCTATTTATAATTCCTGGTCAAGTCCTCACGCACTGTCACCATGAGAAGTTCTGCTGTACCATAATGAGAATCTCGCAACCCCGTCTGCGAATGTTGAAGAGGGAACATGGGGCTGTATCTAATCATTGGGAAGACTAGGAACAGAAGGAGGCCTTTCAGCCCCTTTTGCCATTCGTTTGTCAATAACTGGTCAACCTCAGTTGATCGTTGTTTACCCTTTGCTTGCCCTTAGCTAACTTAAACCTATTGAACTTTCAACCTTGATGACTCCAATTGTCCTATTATCCGTGGCTATGGTTTGGGGAGAACACTCCAACTGTTCATTACTCCTTGCAGGTTTCTGCATCAGTTTGAATTTTAAGATTACATTTGCTTATGCCTGATTTTTCTATCAGAGAGGTGAGCTTCTCGAAATGTGTCTTATTCCATCTTTTATAATATTTCAAACAGCACTTCTCCTGAGTATTTGTCAGGAATGCACTTGAGCTAATAGAGTGTAAGGTAGGGGTTAAGTTACTGATCACCGAATCCCTGCCGTGCAGAAAGAGACCATTCAGCCCATCGGGTCCACATCAACCCTCCAAAGAGCATCCCACCCAGCTCCAGCCCTCCACCCTATCCCCATAACCCTGCATTTCCCATGGCTAAGCCATCTAGCCTGCACACCCCTGGTCAGTAAGGGCAATTTAGCACAGCCAATTCTCCTAACCTGCACAACTTTGGACTGTGGGAGGAAACCCGCACAGACATATTGAGAATGTGCAAACTCCACACAGACAGTTGCTCGAGGCTGGAATCGAACCAGGGTCCCTGGCACTGTGAGGCAGCAGTGCTAACCACTGAACCACCATGCCTGGAATGAAGATAAGGGGTCTGTGGGTTCAGACCTGGCTGTGAGAGTTGCCCAATTTCAATGTGCTATTTTTGAAAAAAGAATATTTTCAAGTAGGAGTCGAGAGCTGCTGTTAGCTATTTATGCTATTGTGCGATCTTGCTGTGTGTCAACTGCTTTTCCATTCAGAATAACGGCACTTGGTTGAACGAGACACGGATTGGAAAGCTCTATCCTAATGTCACGATGGGGCCCCTGGATGAGAGAACGAGAGCTGTTTCTAACACTCTGCCAGATGATGGACTCCATTATTGAAGAGACAGCCAAGTATTTCCTCAGAAGGCGACACATTTGAGAAAATTACTTGTGCTGTGGAGAGGTGAAACTGTTAATCTCTTCAGGAAGAAGTCTTCAGCAGAATGGCTTTACCCTTCATTAACATGCGCCTCACTCCTCTCTCCTCCAGCGGTTAGTCTGAACCTAAAGGCTTTGATTCCCTCTAGTTGTTAATTTGCATTTTCTTTCAAGTGTGCCAGTTAAGCCGCTGTCCCTGTCACATGTTGGAGGCCTCTCTCTCTCTCTCTCTCTCTCTCTCATCCTCTCGGTGATTTTGGGAGATTGAGTAAGAAAGATTGAGTAGTACAGGCTGATCTCAAGAACTCCCTTTATGAGGGGGTATCTCATAGAGACATAGAAAATCCTGATGGGTCTGGACAGGCTGGGTATATTCCTGATGTTGGAGGAGTCCAGAACTAGGGGTCACAGTCTAAGGAATAAGGGGTCAGCCATTAAGGACTGAGATGAGGAAGAATTTCTTCACTGAGAATTGTGAACTTGTGGAATTCTCCCCCACGGGAGTTGTTGGGGCCAGTTTGTTAGATATATTCAAGAGAGAGCTAGACGTGGTCCTTCCAGCGAAAAGGATCAAAGGGAGAGGGTGGGAATGGGATACTGAGATTGCATGATAAGCCATGATCATATTGAATGGTAATGTAGGGTTGAAGGGCCGAATGGTCTACCCCTGCACCTATATTCTACTCTCCTACATTTACTGCTGCTTCTATGACTGAGGTTGTTGGGGTGTATCTTAAGCATGTTGGGTCGTAAAGAGAATTGTGATTGTGTCCCCCAAGGGGCAGTCTTGTGATGCAGTGTCCCTGCCTCTGAGCCAGGAGCTCCAGATTTGGGTCCCATTGCACGATCAGGGAAGGTTTGTTCACGATGTGGTCAAGCAGGATGACCATTGATCTGTAAAGTCCTTCCAGTAGCCCTCTGGGAGATGGTCTGAGTGGGAGAGTTTGCTGGTCAGTCTAAACGGGCTGGGAGTTGCAGTACAACAGCTAGGGAAAGACCACTTGTGAATACAAAGAGCACTACACACTTCCTGACATTTCTACCAAAATAAGAGAGATCGAGGGAAAGAGGAAGAGTGAAAGGGAGAGATGCGCTCACGCTCTCTCTCTCTCTCGCACTCTCTCACTCTCTCTCACTCTCTCTCTATACATATATATACATACACAAAAGAAGAGAGAGCGACAGATACTCTGTACATAGATATGTATATCTGTGTGTGTGTACGAGGAGTGAAAGATAGACCCTAGCAGAAAGCATAAGCAGGTCTGCCCTTCCAGAGAACAGCACCCAACCCCACATTAACCCTTATGCCTCAACGGTCATTCAGTTCTGCAGCTCCTGACCCCCCCAGGACCAGTTCCCATTCATCCTTCAACTTATGCTCACTGATCTGCACAAGCTTCCAATTCACCATCACCTCGATTTTAAACGTCTCATCTTTGTTCTCAAATCCCCCCTGCTCTAAGTCTCGCTCTTTAGCTCTACACACGGCACGGTGGCACAATGGTTAGCACTGCTCCCTCACAGCGCCAGAGACCCGGGTTCAATTCCCACCTCAGGCAACTGTCTGTGTGGAGTTTGCACATTCTCCCCGTGTCTGCGTGGGTTTCCTCTGGGTGCTCCGGTTACCTCCCACAGCCCAAAAATGTGCAGGTTAGGTGAATTGGCCATGCTAAATTGCCCGTAGTGTTAGGTGAAGGGGTAAATATAGGGTAATGGGTCTGGGTGGGTTGCGCTTTGGTGGGTCGGTGTGGACTTGTTAGGCTGAAGGGCCTGTTTCCACGCTGTAAGTAATCTAATCTAACCTTCCGAGATGTGAGTGCCCTTCCAACTCTGACGTTTGACCTTTATGGTTCCACCATTGACCGCATTGAGGTGCTGGACGGATGCCTGAGTTACTCCTGTATTACCTGAGTCTGAAAGAAGCTGTGTGTGATTAAAGTTTCCATGTGTATTTTGAGGCATGTTAATTTCAGCCAACTCTTCTCTTGAATTCCCTTCTGAGTACATCTCGATACCTGCCTCCGTCTACACCCAAAGAGCTCCTTTGAACCTACTGTCTTGAGCAAGTCTCTGGTGACCTGCCAGAAGGTCATTTTTTTTGGTCAAATGCCATTTCCTGCCAGGTTCGACTTTTGTCTGAAATCTCGGGTCACTTTACAATGTTCAAGGTGCTGTGTAAATGTTTGTTATGGTTGGGGAATCTCACTCGGTTAGGCAGTGAGTGCTAGCAGGGTGTCCATGGAAACTATCACAGCTTAACGCACTAGAGTGGGTGGCTGTTTTTTGGGGGGTTTTGGGGGGGGGGGGCAGGTGTTTGTGTGAGTGCTCTCATAGTGATCCCCTTCATCTGACCCGCAGTATCCAGCAGGAATCATTGAGTAGCGATGGAACCCCTCCTTTCTGATTCTCAGGGACTGAGACTGACTGTAACGTCTCCAACAATATCCCTGGCTGACATTGACAAACTTGGCACAATGCCAACGAAAAAAAACCGAGTGACCTCCTAGTATCATAATTGTCAATACACTTCCCATTTCACCTTCTACCTGAATGTTGGCCAGCTGGAAGGAGCTATGCCGGTGAACTGAGCAAGTCATGTTTTTCTGTACACCTGTTTCTACCTCTGTTCTCTCTCCATCTCTCCTATATTTTCACTCTGTTTCTATATCTATCTTGTTTTTTTGTCTCTTTTTATCCCCCACCTTTCTCTTGATATTTACTTCTGTCTCTCCTACCACCTCTTTCTCCCACCCTTCCTTCTCATGTTTGGTGCACGTTGGTCTCCCAAAACTTTGTCAGAAAAAAACGCTCAGTGCTTTTTGAATTCAGAGCTGGCCTTTCCACAGCACTTAACATGGCCCCCAGGGGTCCCAAAGTAACAGTGCGGTGCTTTTGAAGTGTGGTCCCTGTTGTAATTAGGAAAAGGTGGCAGCTAATCAGTGCACAGCAAGATCCCACAAAGCAGGCACGATCAGCTATCCGTTTCAGTCATGTTCGGGAGTAAGGATGGGCTGGGACACTGCAGAGAATTCTCAGCCCCTTTCTCAATGAATACATTGAGATCATTTCCACGTGAGAGAGCAAATGGCCTCAGTATAAAATCTGTCTCACATATTCACCTTTGGAGTGCCGCACTCCCGTGGCACTGTGTTCGAATATTAACTCCAGATTGTTTCGCACAGTTCTTCAGAGCTGGATAGAAACCCCTATCTGCTCAGAGGCAAGATTACCATCAACTGAGTGGAGGGTGACACCAGTTAATTTCCCATTTCTCTCTCTCTCTCTCTCTCTCTCTCTCTCTCTTCTGAGCCTCATCTCACCAAGGCACATGAGCAATTGAAGCTGTATTATGTCAGCTATAAAACAACTGCATTGTCTCAGTTCAGGAACGATGTATTCTAGGGCGGCATGGTAGCACAGTGGTTAGCACTGCTGTCTCACAGCGCCAGGGACCTGGGTTCAATTCCCGCCTCAGGCGACTGACTGTGTGGAGTTTGCACGTTCTCCCCGTGTCTGCGTGGGTTTCCTCCGGGTGCTCCGGTTTCCTCCCACAGTCCACGGTCAGGTGGATTGGCCATGCTAAATTGCCCCTAGTAAGGGGTATATGTAGGGGTATGGGTGGGTTGCGCTTTGGCGGGTCGGTGTGGACTTGTTGGGCCGAAGGGCCTGTTTCCACACTGTAAGTAATCTAATCTAATCTAATCTACTGTTCCCCACATTACTAATGAGGATAGAGGCAACAGCAAAGTTAACCTAAAAAGGCTCAGGTGAGGGATATCAATGTCCTGTATAGCCGCAACATGTCATCCCAACTCTTACACTCAATGCTCTGACCAATAAAGGCAAGCATACCAAATGCCTTTCCACTATCTTACCTACCTATGGCTCCACTTTCAAGGAGCTATGAACCTGCACTCCAAGGTCTCTGTGTTCAACAACATTCCTAAGGACCTTACCCATTGGGTGTATAAGTCCTGCCCTGATTTGCCTTTCCAAAATGCAACACCTTACGTTTATCTAAATTAAACTCCAACTGCCACTCCTCAGCCCATTGGCTCATCTGATCGAGATCCAGTTGTACTCTGAGGTAATATTCTTCACTAGGAGAAAGCGAGGCCTGCAGGTGCTGGAGATCAGAGTCGAAAAGCGTGGTGCTGGAAAAGCACAGCCGGTCAGGCAGCATCCGAGGAGCAGGAGAATCGACATTTCGGGCATAAGCCCTTCTTCAGGAATGTGTGTGGGGGTTTGGGAAGGAGGCTGAGAGATAAATGATGGGCGGGGTGGGTGTGTGCTGGGGGCTGGGGCGGAAGGTAGCTGGGAGGGCGAGATGTAGATGCAAGTGGGCGATGATGGTGATAGGTCGGAGGGGAGGGTGGAGCGGATAGGTGGGAAGGAAGATGGACAGATGGACAGTTCAAGGTGGCGGTGCCGAGTTGGAGGGTTGGATCTAGGATAGAGGTGGTGGTGGGGGGGGGATGAGGAAACTGATGAAATCGACATTGATTCCATGTGGTTGGAGGGTCCCAAGGTGGAAGATGAGGCGTTCTTCCTCCAGGTGTCAGTGGCTAGGATTTGGCAGAGGAGGTCCAGGACTCGCATGAGCTTCGCGGAGTGGGAGTGGAAGGGGGAGTTGAAGTGGTCGACTGAGTTGTTTGGTCCGTGTGTCCCAGAGATGTTCTCAGAAACGTTTCATCCCTCCAACTCAGCACCGCCTTCTTGAGCTGTCCTACCTATCCATCTTCCTTCCCACCTATCTGCACCACCCTCTGCTCTGACCTATCTGCACCACCCTCTGCTCTGACCTATCACCATCATTCCCCACCTGTATCTACCTATTGCCTGCCCAGCCCCACCACACGTCCTGTTTATCTCTCAGCTCCCCCCACTCCCACCATTCCTGATGAAAGGCTTATGCCTGAAATGTCGACTCTCCTGCTCCTTGGATGCTGCCTGAGCTGTTGTGCTTTTCCAGCGCCGCACTTTCTATTAATATTCTTCGCTGTCTACTACACCTCCAATTTTGGTGTCATCTACAAACTTACTAACTATATTTCCGATGTTCACATCCAAATCATTTATATAAATGATGAAAAGCAGTGAACTCAGCACCAATCTTTGTGGCTCTCTACTGGTCACAGGTCTCCAGTCTGAAAAACAACCTTCCACCACCACCCTCTGTCTTCTACTGTCAAAACAGTTCTGAGTCTTTGTATTAGACAGGTCTACAGCATTTCTGTACTGCGATGATCGAAAATAAAAAATGATGAATGCTTTCATTGTTTTATGTTCAAAGTTTGTGTATATATACATTATAGATATGTATGCCTATTAATCTCTCAAACACATATGCTAAATATGCATATAGATGGACTAAAGAAATAGTCTAATTTCTTTCAGTGCAATCTGAGTGACCAGCTTGTGATGTAGTTGGCTGGAAATGTTTCAGAATTGTAGTTATTGCAGGTTGTAAAAGTAAAGACATTCTCTTAACTGAGGGTCGCTCACTGTGTAACTGTGTAGAGTAAGTGTGTGTTCAGCAGGGTAAGGGTCACTCACTGTGTATCTGTACAGAGTCAGTGTGTGTTCAGCAGGGGTAAGGGTCACTCACTGTGTATCTGTACAGAGTCAGTGTGTGTTCAGCAGGGTAAGGGTCACTCACTGTGTATCTGTACAGAGTCAGTGTGTGTTCAGCAGGGTAAGGGTCACTCACTGTGTATCTGTACAGAGTCAGTGTTTATTTAGGATAAGGGTCACTCTCTCTGTAACTGCTGTCTTACTAGACATCAATGACATCAGATTCCAGTATAAGTCCTGTTATGTCCCAGTGTTGAAGTGGCTGTCACAACAGCCTTTGCGATCATTGTATAAGCTTCCTGTTTATTCACTGATGGCAGGGTAATTATGAATGAGCTGCCAGCCAGGACTGACAGCTAAGGAGTGCCGCTAACTGGCTGCCCTCCCCTCTCCCCGCCAGCCCCTTCCTGAATTTCAAACACAGGCTCTTTTTTTTTGCAGAGACTGGGCTGAGCTCCAGCTCCAGGGCTGAGAAAAGTGGCTTTCTAATGAGGCTGCACTTTGATCAGTTCACAAGCAAACAGCAGTGAGTGGCTGCAGCTGAATGATGGCCTGGACTTGACAAACGCCCTGAGAATGGGCCTGCCTGTCACCAGAGGAAGAGGCCTTTCATTCTCCGTCTCAGTGATATTCCATTCACAGGGTCAGGTGACGCCTTCGGGCAACATGAGGCGAGTTTGGAGTGGGTTTCCCAAGCCGAACCCGGATTGGGTTTCACTTGGAGCTGCACTCGGCTCGCTTCCGAGAGCTTTTGTCAATTCATAAAAGCGGGAAGGTGCATTGTCTGTGGCTGGCCTTCACATTACGTCAATGCAGCGGTTCAGGAAACTCCCTTTCCCAGCCTCTGCCTGCCCCTGCACTCTCTGTGTCCCTCCTGAGACAGACCCTGACTCTCAGATAGTTACAGGTTCACAGTAACGGACTGAGGCCATTCAACCCCTCTAGCCTTCTCTGCTGTTCAATCTCTGCTGACATTCACCTCAACCCCGTTTTCCTGCCTTAGCTCCAGAGAATCATACAGCACAGAAAAGCAGACCCTTCAGTCCAACGCATCCATACTGACCAGGTTTCCTAAGCTGGCTGAACTCGCACAATAAATCCTTTTCCCATCCGCCCCCCCCACCCCATCTCGCCAGATGTAGGAGCAGAAGTCGATTTTTTCAACCCATCAAATCTGCTTTGTCCATTCCATGAGGTCATGTCTGATCTGGTCATCCTCAACTTTCCTGGGCAGCACGGTGGCTCAATGGTTAGCCCTGCTGCCTCACAATGCCAGGGATCCAGGTTCGATTCCATTCCCAGGTGACTCTCTGTGTGGAGTTTCTCCCCGTGTCTGCATGGGTATCCTCTGGGTACTCCAGCTTCCTCCCACAGTTCAAACATGCGCAAATTAGGTGGATTGGCCATGTTACGTTAAGCTAAGTTGTCCCATGGTATTCGGGGATATGCTGGCTAGCCATGGGAAGTGCAGGTATAGGGTGCATCTGGGTTAGATACACTTCAGAGGGTTGGTGTGGACTTGAATGGCCACGTGGCCAGCTTCCACACTGTGGGGATTCTATGATTCGTTGACCTGTGATTGGTCCAACTTCCACTCCTATCCAGGTACCTGCCCAAATATTGTAATTAGCTTAAATGTTGTAATTGTACCAGACTTCAACCACTTCCTCTGGCAGCTCAGTCCATACACTCACCATCCTCTGCGTGAAAAAGTTGCCCCTCTTAAGTCTTTCCCCTCTCACCTTAAACCTGGGCCCCCTAGTTTTGAATTCCCCCTACCCTGGGCGAACGACCTTTGCTATTCATCTTATCTGTGCCCCTGATGATTTTATAAACCTCTGCATTCCACTGAAAAAGTCTCAGTCTGTCCTTACAACACAAACCCTTCAGTCCTGGTCATGTCTTTGTAAATCTTTTCCAGCACCCTCTCTAACTTAACAATATCCTTCCTTCAGAAGTGAACCAGAATTGTACGCAGTGCTCCACCCGAGGGAACTGCCTGAAAAGAAAAAACGGTAATTATTCCTTCATAGCCCAACAGATTTCTGAGGTAAAGGGTTGCAGATTTCTGTAAATAGTGCTTCCCTGGTTTGGCTTCTCTGAAAAGCCTTGAAAGGAATGGCCTTCCTTGCCCCTGCCGTAGAGAATGGTCTCTCCCATTCGAGCTCTCCCCAAAGTTTGGCCACAGGTTGATATAGCAGACCATTTGTCAACTCCCCTTGAGCTGAGTGGCTTACTGAGTGGTTAAGAATCAACGACATTGCTGTGGGTCTGGACTCACGTGTAGGTCCGGCTGAATAAGACTGGCAGATTTCCCTCCCCAGAAGGTGTTAATGAACCTGAAGGGTCTCTCCAACAATTGATGATGGTTTTGTGATTGCCATGACTGAAATTAGATTTCAATTCCAGATGTTATGAAGGGAAATTCCACCGCAGCTCCAGAACATATGACTCTAGATTACCACTGATACTCTCACTATACTGCCGATGCCAGCAGTAGGTTTCTAGGTGATACATGGGTTATGGGTGATTGACACCACACAGGGCACTATGGCTGCGTTCCTTCTGCCTGATGCATCAGCAGGACCTCTGCTCAATCCCTAATTTGCTGTTATTCACTGTAACAAAAATACAAATGCAGTTCGTACCAATGGGGAGGTGTGTGTGGGGGTATCTGTGTGTATGGGAGTGTATGTGTAGGGTGTGTGTGTGGGGACAGGGGTTTGTGTGTGTAGGTGTGGACGTGGGAGTGTCTAGGGGAGTGGGTGTGTGTGTGTGGAGGGTGTGTGTGTGTGTGGAGGGTGTGGGTGTGTGTGTGTGGGGAGGGTGTGTGGGTGTGTGTGTGTGGGGAGGGTGTGTGGGTGTGTGTGTGTGGGGAGGGTGTGTGGGTGTGTGTGTGGGGGAGGGTGTGTGGGGGTGTGTGTGTGGGGAGGTGGTGTGTGGGGGTGTGTGTGTGGGGGTGTGTGTGTGGGGAGGTGGTG